>NC_041056.1:5552360-5886527 GCF_900634775.1 Gouania willdenowi | reverse complement strand
TATTATTGTTATTATTATTATTATTATTATTATTATTATTATTATTATTATTATTATTATTATTATTATTATTATTAAGACGCATTAAGTGAAATAAAATAGTCAGATAAGTCAAACTTTATTCAACTCAATAACAATAACTCAACATTGTTCAGGTTTAACACATAAAATACAGAACAATACACTCACTTTTTCAGTTCAGTACGTTGAAGCACAGTAGTTAATTTCATACATAAGGTGCACTGTCGATTTTTGAGAAAATTAAAGGATTTTAAGTGCGCCTTATAGTCTGAAAAATAGGGTTCTTTAAATACTAACTTAGAGATTGTAGTGCTAAGGCCATATTTTTGACCCCGTTATTAAAGAATCAAATTCAGAAATGTAAATTACTGATGTTTGATTCAATAGCGTAAACCAAAGCTGTGAACCGATTCAGAATTCCCAAATTGATTCGATTCACAAGAACCCGATTCAATTATATTTTCAATTTGGTGAAGAATATTTCGGTCCCAGTTGCCAGTTTACTCGAATAAGGAAGATATTTAAAAAAAAAAAAAAAAATGATAATAATGCTGTAAATAGTAAAACCAACTAACTAAAAATATTCACCTTTACATTACGAATTGAGCCCACAGCATGTTTTACACACGGTTTACAGAACAAATTAAATGACAAATTCTATGATTTTTAGAAATTGATATTCATTTTCTAAGTTGTTCTGATATTTTTGTAGTAGTTGTGTGCATTTCAGTTTTTTTTGTGTGTGTGTTTTTCTGTAATTTTGTATGTTTTTGGATGTTGGTTATCGTTTTGTATATTCTGTGTTTTTGTTGTTTTGGCAGGAAATTGGTGTATTTTGGTCATTTTGTAAGTTATTGTCAAAATTAACATAACATGCATTTAATGTATTGTGTTATTTTTTCTAACCAAACCCTAGAGAAAAATATTTTTTGAAAAAAAAAAAAAAAAAAATCCATTATTAAACTTAACAAAAAATGTAATAATGTAATGTAATAGTAAAATTCTGCACTGGGCCTATTTTTTTTTTCAAAGTAAAGAACTCTTACACAATGTTTGACATGGGGGAATTTGTGCTTGATCAGTTTAATAAATGTTGGGTGAAGATTTGCTCCTGACAGTGGAGTTAACCCCCCCCCCCACACACACACACACTCTTTGTCCAAATGTATCCAAGGATTCCAGTAAAACTGACTCTTTTATTATCGTTTGCCTTCAGGGATTTTCAAGAAATTCTTTTTTATATAAACTTGTGTCTAAAGAAGACTTTTGCATGTCATCAATCAGAGGAAATGTCAACAGACTTTTATCTTTTTATCTTTTATACTTTAGGGTTTTTCTACCAGCAGCAGCAGCGACAGCAGCAGCAGCAGCGCATGCCACCAATTATTCCTACAAATGCACAAAAGTGTAGATTATTTAAAAAGGGGAAGCAGTGGTCAACAAAGGAATGACGGTTTACACGTGAGTTCCTACACACACACGCACACATACGCACACGCACACACACGTTTGACACTGGCTAAATGGTAGCAGGGACACTGGATTCCCAGCAGGATGTGGAATATGAGCCTTGTCAGCACTTTGCTCAGCAGAGGCTTCAGGCCTTTGGTTCTGCTCTGGGATGACAGGGACGGCAGGGAGGGCTAGGCAGGGTTTAATTGGACGAGGCTGAAGCACAGCTGGATAGCAGCAGCGCTTCGTGCCATGACTAGCTCTGAAAATAGCAGGGCGTGAAAGCAGAGCTGTGTGTGTGTGTGTTCAGCCACTGCTGGCATCCCTTAAGGTGCCAACAAATTTATTCATGGGATCCGAGCAAATTGTTTGTGAGGCGTCTCATTTGGAAAATAATAAAACAATAGGCATTTCCAGCAGATTGATCGAAGGTTAATCCAAATAATTGCCAAATCCATTATGATTTCACATTTTCTGGAAATCAAAATGACTCATCGCGTCCATCAAGCACAGGGCGTCTGACACGTGGTCAATAGATCAGATGACGAGTGAGACGCCTTCAGCCCAAAACTAAGCAAAACGAGTTCAGAGATTCAGCACGGCTAGAATCAGAATCATTAAACACGGGACGCGATGTTAAATTGTCCTTTGTGCCAAAATATGGTAATCACATTAGGTTTACCATTTGAGTGGTGTGGGAGCTGTGTCTCAGATATGGGAAGAATGTACATTTTGGGACGCATCATCAAGGGTGTTTCTTTGAATCAGGGCCTGTTTTGGCCTTTGGCATCGTCATCAAAGGTGGCCAGCTACAGGGTGATCAAGCCCTGAGATACAGAAATAGAGAGAGGAGGATATTTGTAGTCCAGGTTGATAAGAGCAACAAAACCTGCATCACTGTGTTCCACAACAGTGGTAAGTCATTTGTGAACATAGTGAATATTGTCTATTATTTCCTGAACTTTTTGGCAATAAACTGTTTTACCACAAACACATGGCTCTGTACGGTGCCATCATTGTTATAAGATGTCAGACAAATGGTTTTGAGAGGAAGTTCGACTTAACCGTGGAGGACACACATGTCAAACCCAAGGCCCGGGGGCCGAATCAGGACGTTTAGAGCATCCAATTTAGCACGCAGCCAAAAAGTCAGCGAACCCATGAATCTTTGTGTAATTTACCAAATAATTCAGTTGTAGATATCTCTAAATTAATACGCAATTTCAATTAAACACCTCAATATTAGCAGGGCTCACATTTTCCCTATGCTTATATCAAATGTTGGCAGTAATTTTTGATCTTAAATTGTTAAAAGTACTCTCAATTTTTCCCAAATCCTGCAATTTTCTTCTAATTATTCCACAAAATGTCCCCAAATGACATAAAAATGGGACTTATACTGTATATATGTCACTGAATGTTTTGATATTATCAGTGCCTTACATATTTTAGAATTTATGTATATGTGGAATTGCAAACTCGAGCACAATAATGATTAAATTACTCATTTCCTGCTTAAAATCTGTGGCCCACTTAAGATAAACTGCTCTGTTTTTGGCCCCTGAACTATAATGAGTTTGACATCCTGGGCCTGGTGTTGAAGGTTCGACTCCAGGTGGTGACCCCCTCCGGTCGATAAACTAAGAGTTCAGAGTTGCATTGAACGCAGCATGAGGACACGGACTTCCTGGTGATGATTCAGCCTGTGGGCGGGCTTAAGAGTCCAAGCCACCGATTGGCTGAAAACCAATTTTCACTCAAAGCTTTCCATGGGCTTTTTATTGGATGAACAGCACCTGGGTGGGCCTTGATTAAAATGGGTGGGCCGTGGGTGGCACGGTCAAGTTGGCCTGTTTCCAAACAAGCGTGCGTGCGTCATTACAACATCCTGTTTTTTCGGTGAGGAAAGTGTTTCTGCCGAAAACCGAAAAAGCACTTTTGGGTTTTGGGCACACCTGTCCTATCCCCAATCAAGAGAAGCCTGGTTGTTTCATTGGCTCCACCCACAGGACTATTTAAGTCACTATTTAACTGAGTCAAGCCTAAAACTGACCACTGGAATCAAAACGTGACGTGATTCGATGCCAAAGAAAACGTAGTTAAAGAACAGTGAGAGAATGAGAAAAAAACATTTTGATTTGTGTTTAAATGTGTTCCACAAACTGTGGAACACATTTAAACACTTTGTTCTCCGTCCCGTGTTGTTCTGACAGATGAGAAGAACAATGAGTTCAACTGTTTTTGGTCTCAAACACAAACTTCTGACAAACAAAGACTTTAGTTTCACATTGTGTATTTGGCTGCAGTCGATAAACAAAGGGTAAAACACACTTTTCTTTTTCTCCGTCATTTTCATTTTCATTTTCACACCTTAAGAGAAAAGTGTGCTTTGTATTGTAAACTTAGTGATAAGTACGGAAATACACAAACTTTACGATCCCCTGCCGATCATTTATCTGAAGTTGTGCCGTGGTATTTGGCAACAAAATATTGACAGCCAATGGAGAGGAAGTTGTTTGTAGACTTGTTTGTATCTGACATGCATTAATGCTTTTTTACAGTTTGTCTCTGTATTTCTGAATGTCATCCATCCATAAATAATTCTGATGCACTGCAACAATGCGTCAGTTGTTGGATTGTAGACACACATCAACCAAAGAACGGAACCGTTTACCATCATGGTCTAATTTATCTAAATGCATGCATTATATGAGAAAACAACGTTTAACAACATTATGTGTATTTTTCATGTCATTTTGAGTGGTTTTGTTGTCTTTTTATGTGTTTTTGGAATCATCTTGTATATTTTTCTCTGTTTTGAAGTGATTTAGTAATGGTTTTGTGTGTTTAGGGAGTCATTTTGTGTATTGTTGTTATAATTTTGGGTATTGTTGTTATAATTTTGGGTGTTTTGGGGGTCATTTTGTGTATTTCTGTTGTGGATTTGTGTCTTTTTGTAGTCATTTTGTATCCTTCTGTTGTTGTATTGTGTGTGTTTTTTGTTTTGAAGTTATTTTGTAATGTTTTGTGTGTTTTAGGAGTCAATTTATGAACGTTTGTTGTGGGTATGTGTGTTTTTGGAGTCTTATTGTGAGTTTTTTGTGTTTTTGTTGTAAATTTGTGTTTCTTGAGTCATTTTGGGTGTTTTTCAGACCTGGCAACCTTCTACTTGAACCAATCCAAGCTGCAGCAGCAGCAGCAGCAGCAGCAGCAGCAGCGATGGCGGCGGCGATGGTGTATCTGCAGGATCAGTCTGTACGGTCGGAGCTCTTTTCTGCAGGATTCCACATTTCACAGACAATGACAACTCAAAGAATGACTTCTCATTTTTCTCTATCTGCAGGTTCATAAACGTCCTTCGTTTTATTGTAACTGACACTCGATGAAGTCCTGAACCAAAGCTTTTGCAGGTTTACTGAAATATCAAAGATTATTATTCAGAAATATTGTATTATGAATGTGGTTTCCTTTAAAAAAAAAAAAAAAAAAAAAGCTGTTTTTTCTATTTTGTTTAATAAATAATCCTTTTTATTTGGGGCATCATTAATGTCATCTCATAAGAAATTTATAGTGAAAGATAGAAACCAATTGATGAATGAAAATAATTCATTCGTGCTAATAATAGCTTGCTTTCCCTTTGTTTACATCAGTGTTTTTCAACCTTGGGTTCATGAACCAATGTGGGGTCGCCTGAAATAACTTGTTGGTTAAAAAAATATAAAAAACACTGATCAAAAATTATATTTTACAATGTATTATTTTTCAAATTCACACATTACACACAATGAATATCAAACAACTGTATTCTATACTTAAACCCTGTCCATAACAATTGTAATTCAAATAAAATGCTTTATAAAAATATCTTTGTGCACTAATCCTGGCTAAAATATATTCGTAACACATTAAAACTAAATGTAGTGGACATTTGTGTTTTTGGAGTTATTTTGGGTAACTTCTGTGCTTCAGTGTATTTTTCTGTGGTTTTGTGTGTTTTTTGGGAGTTGTTTTGTGTAGTTATGTTGTCATGTGTGTTTTTGGAGTCAAATTTGTCTAATGTTTTTGTTTTTTTTTTTCTGGTCATTTTGTCTTTTTCTGTGTTTTGGAGTTTTTTGTGATGGTTTTGTGTGTTTTTTTAAATCATTTTGTGTATTTTTGGTGTCATTTTAGGTGTTTTGGGAGTTATTTAGTGTTTTTCCTTTTGAGGCGGCACAAAAATAGGTCGAGGGCAGGCATTTGCAAAAGAGGAGGAGGAGGAGGAGGAGGAGGAGGAGGAGGAGGAGGGAAATGATGTGATGGCTTCTGATCAGGTCCTCCGTTTCTGGGCTCCACTCGGTGAGCTTGGATGATATAAATCATTCTGTCCTGTGTAAATTCTTCACTCTAAGCAGCCATAATGTGAGCAGAGACCTCGTGAGTGTCAGGCTCAGGAAAAGATTAGCAAAGGCAGCGATGCACAGCACTACATATACTGTAGGAAAAAAGCTAAAGAAACGCAGCCTTCAATCAACTACATTACACAACTATGTCCTTTATGTCCATAGAAAATAGCTGAACAGATGTAAAGGAATGTAAACACTCCAACGCTCCCACCGGAACCAAAGTATTGGTATCATTTATTTCCCAGCACAGTTAGTGATTGATATGATCAATGTGCTGCAGCATTGAGCAACAAACATGGAAAAAACACAGCGTTTTTAAAAAATGTGACAACGTCTCTTTGCATTTATTTCACTGCTTTGTTTTGCTGCTGAAAAAAAAATGTCTGACGCACGTGTTGAACATGTTGGAAGGACAGGAGAGAGCGTGTCAGGGCGAGTCATCCCACCTTTCACTGTTCACGTCTCCATCGGTTTCTTCACTTTGACAAAAACACGACGACGACAAAAGAGAGTCTGTGATGACTCAGTTTTAAAGTGATCACATGAAAATACATAAAAATCCATTGTTTATCCTTAAAGACTTGTAGTTTATTAGTGATTATTTGGACGTTGATGTGTTTCTGGGCTAAGATTAAAAAATAAACTGAACATTAATAGGAAAGCACAAAGGGTTTGGTTTTTATTTTATTTTTTTAATCATTTTATATATTTTTCTCTCACTTTATGTTTTTTGTACTTTTTATTTATTGTGGTAGTTGTGTGTATGTATGTTTTTGAAATTCTGTATCATTTCATACATTTTTCTGATATTTTTGTAGTAATCATCTTGTACCTATTCATGTTGTTTTTATTGATTTTGGTAGTTGTTTTTTGAATTCTTTTGTAATTGTGTATAATTTTAGGAGTCATTTTTATCATGTCATGTATTCTGATATTTTTATTGTAGTCGTGTGTAATTTTGTTATCGATGTGAGGTTTTTTTTGTATCGTTGTTGGTTTTTAGAGTCATATTTGTGTGTCCCGTTATCATTTTGTATATTGTTTTTGTTGTTTTGGCAGAAAATGTGTATATTTTTTTCTTCTGTATAATTTTAGGAGATTTTTTTTGGATGTTTTTGTTTAGTTTTTCTGTAATTTTGTGTTTTTGCAGTCATCGCTTTGTATGTATTCTGTTATTCTTGCGTGTTTTTCTTATTTTAGCAGAAAATGTATATTTTATTTTTCTTGTGTAAAATTTTAGGAGTAATTTTATATATTTTTTGGATATTTTTTTGGAGTAATCTGCATTTTTATTATTTTCTATGTTTTTCTGTAATTTTGTGTATTTGCAGTCATGGCTTTGCATATATTCTGTTATTCTTGCATGTTTTTTGCTGTTGTTTTGTCAGTAAATGTGTGTAGTTTTGCTTTTGTTTGGTGTATTTTACTGTATATTACTGTTGGGGTTTTGTGTGTTTATGGAGGCATTTTGTATTTTTTTCTAAATGTTTTGTAAATATTTGTTGTTATTATTTTGGTTATGGTCATTGTTTTGTGTATTATTTTGTAATTGTGTATAATCTGTCTAATATTTGTGTATGTTGGTTATTGTTTTGTATATTCTGTTATATTATTGTGTGTTTTTGTTGTTGTTCTGTGTGTAAAGGTTTGGCAGTAAACTTGTGTATTTTGAATGTGATTGTTGGAGGCTACACAAAATTACCACTATATCATACATTTAATGTATTCTGATTTATAGTAATAATCCCTGGCAGGTTGCATTACTAATAACTTGGCTGTTCCACTTGTTACGTGCTAATGTACACGTGTGAACTTGAACAATGTGTATTGATTTATGTGTGAATTCCTTGACTGTCACACAAAAATGAGTTTAGGTTACATTTAATGACTAATAAAACCTTAATGGCAGCATAAACAGCTGCATAAAGAGTAATAAAAGCGATAAAATTGTGCTCTGCAGGCGTTTGTCTTTTATCATGACTGAGAAAGTGAGTGTGTCGTCGAGCTGTACGTCATGATTTAGGTAAAAAAAAAAAAAAACAAGAAAAAGCAGTAAATCCACTTTCTGCGTCGATACTCTGGAAACTCCCTGAGTAGGAAATTAAATAGAGAGAGTTTTCGTCATAATATCTTATTATTATATCCTATTGAATATCCCACTTCCTTTCGTTCTCAAAATAATTAAAAAAACTGAAGAACATACTGTATGTATCAAGCTTGATGTGAAATTGCTCATTGAGCAAAGAACAAAGAGTTTTGTGTATTTTCTTGTCATTTTTGATTGTCTTTTTCTGTTGGAGTTATTTTGTGATGGTTTAATGTGTTTCGAGAGTCAATTTGTGTATTTTTGTTGTCATTTTATGTGTTTTTGGATTTATTTTGTTGTTTTTGTTTTGGGGGCCACATAAAATCATCCATCTATAAATTCTTCCTTTAGTTCTCCAATAAAAGTGAAGGAATTAGGTAGAGAATTTGTGAAATTAATAATCCGGTAATGCCTCTCTAAGCACACTGTGTTGGGTAAATGCATTATTTGTTTACGTGCTTTATGTCCTCACTTCACTTAAAGCTGCTTAAACACATAAATAACATTTTTAAATTAGGCCCTTTCTTCCAAAAGTGGCTTTGATGTCTCATGTGACCCCAAAAACACATTTCAATAATTTTTTAAGTCAAAATCCTGCCGGGACTGATATGGAAAACTCGATCACAAATATTTTAACCAAAAATCTGCGGCCCCCTTGAGATCAAACTGACTTTTTTTTTTTTTCTTTTTACAATATTCTTGTCTGGTAACAAAGACTTTAATTAATCTTCCTAGGGATTTTATTTTGAAAGGCTAGAAGTATAATCCCAGCTGTTTTTAACCCACAGAACCTTTTTCTATCTTTGCCTTTCATCATTTTATCACCAGAGAAGTCTCATAATTACTGAGCTGTTATTTCCAAAGTAGCGACCCTGGGAATAAGATATAGAGCTGTAGTATAAGGGTACATCCTCAGGTTTATTATACTCGTCTCTGCTCTCTAAGAGTCCGTGCACTTCCTGCTCTGAACCATATCACTGAGAAACATGTGTTGGTTGAGTCACTGAAGAAACACACGTCTGAATGTGTGTGTGACGGGATCGTAGAGTCGTACTGACTCAGTGAACCCAGCGTCGGCCATGACGCACTGATTCACCTGATTGTTCCAACGCAGATAAAACTGCACAAACAGGAAGAACTGAGGGTTTAAATGTGAGCTGAATAACTTTAACATGGATAAAAACACAGCTGAAAGCTGAAAATGAACAAAATTACTCCAAAAACAATAAAAATACTCCAGTTTCTTATGGTTTCATTCATTCAGACTTTTTTTCCCCCACTTTGATCTCTTCACATGTTTAGACTGTCAATTGTCAGTCTTCCTCAGAGGTGTCTGCTGATCTTGTTGAAGTTTTTATTATTTACTTTAAGAAAGTAAATTTCCTGGGAAAAAAAAGTTGTCTGAATAAATGAAACCTTCCCATATTATTTAAAAAGAAGACAAAATGAACAAAAACTGACTCTAAAACTTCTAAAACAACAAAAACACACAAGAGGAATCCAAAACACACAAAACCACAACAAAGTAACTCAAAATGATTGCAAAAACACACACAATGACCCGTTTAAAGCATTCAAGGAAACAGAAATACGCAAAAAACTCATAAAATGTCAATACAATAACTCTGAAAACACACAAAATGACTCCTTAGATTTTGAAAACAACAAAAATACACAAAATAACTAAAATTACAACAAAAAAAGCTGTAACTTACGAATAAAAACCCACACAAAATGACTACTACATTCAAAAATAACACACAAATATACAAAATGACAAAAACAGAAATCATTGGAAAATAATATGCAAAAATGAACCAAACCCATAATTATTCTAAATATTGTCATTAATGTTAATAATCAGATCAGACAATCACATGTTTGTGGCCCTCGCTGTGACAGACGTTTCCCGTCTCTGATGTACATTTGAATTATTAGTTCATATTGTGAACTAATAATTCATGAAGCAATTACAAAAAAAATAAAGAATAAAGAAATTATTTTCAATAGTTCTATTTATTTACTCTGTACATTTAGGTTAAACGAATAATTTATGCTGTTAATTATTATAATGAGAAGCTGGTTAATTAACAAAACTAAAAAAAAAGAATGATTTATGAAAGGTGGTGGGATTAAATACACCTGTAATTCTTCTCACTCCTTTTCAGAAATGTAAACTGAAAAACTGAATTGTGAAATTGTGTTGAGTAGTTTTATTTATTTTTTGTTCCTTATGATATTTTATTTACATGTTCAACATAAATAAATCCAAATCGAATAATGACCCAACATGTTCCAAAGTGAGTTTCTATGAAGGTAGATTTGTGTCTTTATTATTATTATTATTATTATTATTATTATTATTATTATTAACAAAAGTGTTCAAATGCAAATGCAGTTATTTGGGTCTTAAATATTTCTTTCTTTGATTGAAAATATTTATTTTTGATTGAAAAGTTGTTTTTTTTTTTTTTTATATTTAAGTGATTTTTTTTTAATTGAAGTTTTACCAATAAATAAAAAACTTACCTTATGAGCATTTAAATGATCTGTATAATGATTGGCTGTGAGAACGCTGACTCATCATAACCATGAAATGACTTGCAGTTTCTGGAAAAGCCTGAACTCACAAAAGGTGGATTTATATCGTTCACATAATTCATGAAAGGAGACGCTCCTTTTTTCCTCCTTCCTTCCTCCTTTGGGTGGGTGGGCGTGGCCTGTTAATCCAGTGACATCATGATGGCATTGACTTCACATGAGGAACATATTTTTACAGTAAAAAAACTCCAACATTTCCTCCTAGATGTGCTTTAATGGTGGAAAAGTCTTGTTTTTTTTTCCCTCCGTGTGGACTGGCAGGCGGTGCATGTTAAAAGGCTGAGTGCGATCAAAGGCCCCTGGGTTCTACTGGGCTACACTGGGCTACACTGGGCTCTTTTAGCAAATGGATGGTAGCAGCTGCAGAAACGGAGCTGTTTCTAATGTGTGCAGTGCTCTCCAGTTCCACAGACTGGGACTCTCTCATCACATCACTGCAGCTTCATTAAGCCTCAAACTCGAGATTAACATCTGCTCAGAAACGTCACTCTGCAAAGTAGACCATAGTCATCATCAGTGAAGCGTCTCACGCAAGAAGCCATTTAAGAACAACTGTTTGTATCCGGGAATTTTTGCGATTCATTTACCTTTTCTTAGTTCTCTCTCTTTTTAGGCCGGGCGACCAAACGTGAAACGCTCTCACTTTGTTTTTCTTCTTCTTGTGTTTCTTGTTGTGTACACTAGCTAACATCGCTACTCCTCTGTTATTCGTTAACGAATCGGGCTAACATTTGGTAGCTAAGTTCTATGGATGTGTTCGCATCGACGCTCGCAGCCCGATTTCTGATTTTGATTTGATTTTTGATTTGATTTTTTCGTCTTGAAAAAAAAATACGAAATAGCCGACAAAGTTGATTTGTCATTTATTTGCGAGTCAAATATTACGACGGTTGGCGGTACCGAATTATTGTTAATCACAGTGAATGGAAGTGATATTCTGATATCATGGGGAACCTGAAAACAAACTGGAACAATAACGGTGTCAAGCAAATTACTTTCTTCCTTATGTGGTGGAAAAATGACAATAAATCACAATAAAAAGGATAAAAATGCATTACTTTTTTATTATCATGTTGGATTTTTTACCCTATGACACACACACATGAGTTTTAATCTAATAAAAACATTAAGAAAAATGCTTTTGAATAGTTTGAGGAAAATTGAAGGATTCAGGAAATAATAAGTTCTTTTATTAATTTGAGAATTAAAAATGACTGCCATTCCTACCCTGACTCCCTCTCCCATGTTCCCTTCCCCCTCACCAAGGTGTAACACTGCCCTCTCTTTTTATATTCTCCCATTAAAGATGCAGTCCGTAACTCTTATAAAAGTGATTTTTTTTGTCATATTTGCTAAAGCTGTCACTATGTACTGTATGTACAGCCTTACATGAAACTAGTAGTCATTGAGTCCCCCCTGCTGCTCCTGCCAGATTGCCAGAATGCACCGCGACCGAGCAAAAAGAACCAATCAGAGCCAGGATTGTGTTTGATGAACTGTCTGACAGCTGATGCTCACAGCCCCCGCCCCTTTCCGCCGTGGCCAAAGCACAGCGATGCTCATAGCATCGTCGTATTTTTTACAGTGGAATTAGCGACTTTTCTGCTTGAAAGGTAATTACTGCTGCTTGATTAACATCATGTTTGATTTGTAATTGTTACACTAGAACTCCGTAGTGCATGTGTCGTTTGTTCGTGTGCGCACTGCCATCACTGCAGCCTCTGTGTGGGCTGCTGTGAGTGACACTGTGTTGCTGCTGATAGATTGGTGTGTGCACATTGAGAGAGAGAAGCGCTGCAGTAATTTGCTTTTAACAGAGCATGTTATATAACTGTGATGTTGCTGTCAGGCTAACGTTAGCTTGTTAGCTCCTCTGAGGGAGGGACTTTGGAGGCAGGGCAAGACAGCGGCAGAGAGGGAGGGGGAGGGAGGGATCTGAAAGTTACAGACTGCACCTTTAATAAAGTGTTTCTTACCTTTCCTTATTATGCAATAAAATACATTTATTTATTTAATTGCAGTAATATAACATGCATTGCTGTTGCGAAAATATTGCACTACGTATAATGTTGACTTTGGATAGCAGACAAGGTTAAAAAAAATAAAATAAATGACTGCCATCATGTAATATAATCATGGGAAAACTGAAAACCCTGCAAATATTGAGTTGAATGAACTCTGAACTGTTTATTCTTAGTCGTTTGAATTGGATTCTTCTCCAAAAGGGTTGGATTTGACCCGCGGGCCTCTACTTTAACACACGTGCCCTAAAAAGCTAACATGAATGTTAATAATGTGGCCCACGCTGTGATAAAAGAAGACTGGAGCGTCCAGAGGGAAACTTTGAGTTTGTAATAAAACCAATTCTGCAGAGTTAATATAATATAAATGAACAAATAGGGAAACATCACAGATTAAAAAAAGATGCTGCTGTGAGTAAGAAAACAAAAATTATTACTGCAAACACGTCAGTTGACTATTGAACTTATTTAATGTTTAAAACAAATACAAGTTACTCCACTGGGTCATCACGATTGAACAAGAGATTTTTTGGATATTTGTAACACCCTCAGAAATATACATTCACATGGCTGCGTACAGACAATTTCAATTTCTCCACCCCTTTTTTTTTCTTTCAGAGACATTATTATGTTGACTAACTTGGATGCGTCACCCGTTTGTTTGACAGTGAAGCCACTACCGGCAATTTAAAAAAAACAAAAAAAACAACAAAAACAAAACAAAAGTTCTAGAGGAGCATTTTTCAGATGACACTTTGGAACCGAGCTACTCTTTTACATCCCATACCGACCATAGTTTCCACGCTTGCAGTCAAAATCGGGTTTTTTTTTTTTTTTTACAGAACGGGGTCCCGACACACATCACCTTCACCTTATTTATGTACAATATGTACAGAGGAATGTTGCACACACTGAATACAAAAAAGTAGACACGGATGGAATGGAGTTACACTCAGTATTATTACAAAATAAAAACTTAGAACACACCCCCCCCCCTAAAATCCCCCCAAAAAAACCATAAACATGTTTACATCGTGCAGTTTGATTATGTAAGAAGAACCAAACGTGTTTTTCTCTCAAATGTGGCAGTGGTTTAACGCAACTTTTTAATTTGTGCTTTATTACGGTTTCTTTAGTTTCACCTAAAACACATTGATCCATTTTTTTCTTGTAGGATTTGCATTAAAATTGTGCTTAAAAGTTCAGGGATGTGCCACTAAATGTTTAATCTCATAGGGAACAATTACCGTAGTAACATGGCGACACAAGCAGGTTTCAGGTGTTGAAGTGACGTAAATATCGTGAAAGATTTAGTGGCGTGATGCTGGAGATTTGGTGCAGAAGTTAAAAAAAAGTTCTTAAAAATCATCACATTAATTCAAATTCTAGATCAGGGTTTGATAGGCACTGAAAGCTGGAGACGTGGTAATAATCAAAAATGTAAAATATCTCCTCAGCCAGTGCACAGGAACATTTAAGACTATAATAGTGATCTTCTTCTTCTGGAAAGTACCGTGTTTTAGTTCCAACCCCGATCCCAGTGACAAAATAAGGCAGCAGAGACTGAAACAGACAATACAATCCCCACTGTTTAACTTTGCGATGCTAATTTTGTGTCGAAAAATACAGTTTGAGGCTCATGATTGACATGCTCATCTATAAACGTACAATAGACAAGCATTGACTGTAAAACATTCCCATCTTCAGATGGCAGAGCTCTGCTCTCACACAGATGTCATCTTTTTTTTTTCTTTTTTAATTAAAAAAACATCTTTATTCATACATGTATACATAACAATAAATGTATTTAAGTATTGTTTGTTAACTGCAGTGTCGTTGTTGTACCTTAATCTGCAGCTGGAGACAAACGCATGGCAGAAAAGGAAGAGTCGCATCTGCACTTCCACTCCCAACACATGCATAAAATAAGGCTTGAGACAGTATTTATTATAAGACGCAGTCAGATATGTGGCGCGTTGGCATGGAGACGCTCTGATGGAACGTTTTTCATGTGTTTGAAATACGGTAAATAATTGTATTTTTGCGCATTGCGTAATCGGACCTCAGCGCAGCGGGAAACGAGTCGTTGTCTATGCTAGCATCCACTGGCACTTACTGACAGTAATAATAAAAAAACAAATATTTGTACATAATAATGTCTGCAGGCAGGGTCACAGCATCCCTGTTAGCAAACAAATGCAAACCTGGAAATAAAGACACTTTTAAAAGTCCAAAACTTCAGAAGCGCAATGCATTCACTTGGAAAAACAAAACAAAAGTTTTTTCTGAATAATTTATTTTTTGGTTTGTTTTTTGGAGTAATTTTAGTTTTTCTGAGTAATATTTTCTGTTTTTCATGCAATTTTCAACTCTCTACCCATTCTGCCTCAGCTGCACACCGTGCAGAGCCAGTATTTTTAGTAGTTCTACTGATCGTATCTTGAGTGACCAACGTAGCCAGCTTAAATCCGCTTTAAATGCATCATTTTATATCCATGGAACATGCCATATCTTTCCAATTGATCCTGGAGAAACGTGGCTAAGTCCTGCAGATCTGAATGGGCTTTCCTTCTGAACAACCACAAAGTCCTCAGGTGCCTGCGTATTGTCGATAGACTAATTGTGATGGCATTAATATGGCTTTAGAGAATTATCTCTGTGTCTTAAACCAAGTTAAAAGTATTTTTTTTTTATCAAATTAAACAAACTGGCCATGTTTTCTCTCAATAAAGAAATAACTGCATCTGTTATTTCAAATGCCATCTAAGCTATAGTTAAAAAAAAATTAGTCCAAAAACAAACCAAAAAAATAAATTATTCAGAAAAAAAACGTATTTTTTTCTTCTTCAAGTAAATGCAATACACTTCTGTACAAAACACCCATAGAGCCACCAAAAAAAAAAAAAGACAATGACATAATGAAAAGCAGCAGGTGACTTACTCCGCTCCAGCATGGCCACCATTATAATTTCAATTCCCTTTTACATGTTCAAACATTGTTGTTTTTTGGAGATACAAATAAAAGTGTCCACATCCTGATTGGTCCATTGGATGAAAAGCTGATTCTTTAAATAAACGTGGAGCAGAGTCACACTAATAATTGTTAATGCCACCTTTTTCCTTGTAGTGGTAAGACGCTCGTGTCCACAAGATCAACATGTTCAGTTACAAGTTCATCAACGAGTTAGGAGACACTGGTGATGGTTTCTGTGAACATGATTGTGATGCATCAATAAAAAGTCACGTTTAATACCACCGCAGCCCTTCTCTGTCGCGTTGATGAGGGCGCTAGTTAAATTGAAGAGAAATGAACTGAAAACACTGGATGCGTATTTGTAAATGTCAGGATTGGTTAAGGACTCCGTGGTGGCAATCGGAGCCAAAACAAACCTCTAAACACATAAGGATCATCAAGGAATGCCAAGAACGTCATTTGAAAACAGCGTCTTAACAGCTGTCGGTGATCTCAACGTACAAAAATGTGTGATTTCATGGACACCCATCGACAAACGTGGCAGTTTCTTGTCCATTTGTTGTCGTTTTTTTTTCTTCTCTGAAATACTTGACCACGTAACCAATAACGTGTATAACTCCAGCTGTTTCTGTTTCAAATATCTATCTTCTGTTGTTTAAAAATCATACAAAAAAAAAGCATGGAAATCATAAAACGGCAATGCAAATGAAAAAATTAAAAATAAATCGTACATCCAGTGTAGGACATTCACAAATGTGCACAGCAAAATCTCAACCCGGGGTCTCTTTTGATGCATTTCATACATTTATAACAGTAAAAATTACACAAAGGAAGATAAAACAAAACAAAACAACACATCAGCATCACATGACCAATCCCCTCCCGGTACTCGTGGTCAGTCCATTTACATACCTTTAGTCTGTATTCTTTGCCTGTTCACCTGGTGAGCTGTCGTGTTGAGAGGCGGATGTTTCTAGCACTTGAATTCAACTCTTGGGTTTTTATAATTGAGATAAGCTGGATGGGGTTTGATGTGGGAGGAGGAGTCAAGGAGGGAGCAGGAACACGGCTGACCAATAGGGGGAGGGAGACTGTGACGGTGCACGTGGGATGGAGGGGGGGGTCGTGATGGAGGTGAGGGGTGCAGTGGAATGCAGGTGGAGGACAAAAGGGTTTGGTTTGGTTTGCTCGCTGCAATGGCGCTACACGTACCACTCTTTCTTAGAAATGACAGAACCATCGGTTTGAGAGATCATATCATCAGCTATTTCCGTTTCGGGGTCGTACTGGAAAGCCAGGGTCCGCTCATCATAATCTCGGCTCTCGCCTTCGTCCACAGTGAAATAGGGCCTCTTCAGGTCCTCCGCCTCGGGATCGAAATCACGCTCACTGGCCTCAAAGCCTCCGGTGCTGCCGATCTGAGCGGGTTTCTTCTCGTCGTCTGAGTCGTCGGGGTACTGGAGGTTCTTGGGCATGGGTGGGTGTGCCGTCAAGGCGCCGGCCTTGCTGTACCCGTTCCCGAACACATGCTTCTTGGTGTTGTAGTCTCCTTTGAAGGTGCGCTGGCGACGGCGCAGGAATACGTAGAGCAGGACGGATGCCACGCCCAACAGGGCAACACCGCCCACAGCACCCCCGATGGCGGCACCTGTATTGTTCAGGTCCTGCGAGGTCCCTTGGTTGTGTGGCGGGTTGTTAGGGATTTCTGGGTAGGAAAAGACAGATGGAAGGGAGTGTGTCAGTGCTCTGGTGGGAGGAGGTGCAATTGTGCAGGTGCAGTCTTTTTTTTTTTTTTTTTAGGAAAGATGAAGTAAGGAAGACGAGGACGGAAAAGCAACTGGGAAAAGATGGTCCCACAGCAAACCCCTCCCTCTAACCCACACGGCAGCCCGTACCCCAGTGTGTGGCAGGGCTTACTTTCTAACACTTGCATGCATTTATTCCACTCCATAAAAGAGTAAAACTGAAAATATGAAAGTGAAGGTGAAGACCTGAGGGCATGCAAAGACTGTAAGACGAAAGAAATGAGTGAATCAGATCGAAATGATTATTCGAGTTATCTTGCAAAACAGTTAAGCCAGAGAAAACACTCAATGACACATACATTAGTTTAACAAGACATATTCATTATCATTGCAGCCGTAATGGAATGAAAATTGCCAGGGTGATTATCAGCAGCCAAACAGAGTGTATCCAGAGAGCCAATAAACATGAAGCGCCTTCATTCAGCCAGCAAAAAGACATAGCAGAAACCAGTGAGAACTTCCAAGAGAAAATCGTCCAATAATCAGAGAGATGAGAGAAAAGTACCCAGCAAGCCACAGATGTGCTCTTATCACCAGCGCAGTGAAAACGGCTAAATGGTCTGTTAGCGACAGCCGCCGGGATACTAAATTCTAGGATATCTCCTAGAAATGCAATCTTTCACCAGCGACAAGTTAAATGGCAAAAGGCAGAGCCGTCACATTCAGTCCATGAACTATCAACTACTGAAGCACAGCTGCTGCTTCAGTAAGAGATGTACACCTTGTAGAGAACTTTCATCTGAAATTGACTGCAAGTTCCTTTAGGTTTGAACCATTCAGCCTTAAACATGGTAACCGTAAATAGAAAGATAAATTAGACAAGTGGCTGATGTCAGATTTGGGGGCTTGGCCAATCTCCTCGTGAGGCAGTTAGTACCAGTTATTAAATGCAAAATGAAACAAATGAAAATGACTGTTGACAAAATCATAAGCCATAGTAAAAAAGGCAAAATGCATCATTAAATAATAATTTACCCAGGAGAAAAATGAGGTTCAATAGTCTTGCCCAAGAACAGTTAGTCAACGAAACAAGTATCGCTTGGAATCGATCTGCAACCCTCTTATTTCAGGACACACTCACACTGGTAACCCGTGCCAGGCGTTGGCAAATTTGACACCTCAAGGCCAGATTGTTTTACGAGTGGGTGCAACTGTGCCATGTCTGCAATGGCCCAAATAGAGCATGGCATTGTTGGCTACAATGGCCTCATGGAAAGGATTTTCAATGTTGGAGTGTGGCGAAATAACCCAAAGTTGGGGTCCAAAATAAAAATGAAAAAATTAAAGTAATTTTGATACCATAAATTAAAACAGAAATCAGATTTTTTTCTGAAATTCCCACATGTAGTTATGGTCCAATGAAAATAGTAAAAAAAAAAGTATTTTTTTCAGATTTCAAGAGACTGTCACTCAAAAACCATTGCATATACAGTATGTGTCTAATCATTAGTGATGTGAACAGTCTATGTACATAGCTCAAAGCTGATCAAATTATAGGGAACTGAGGCATATGCTAACTTTTTTTTTCTTTCTTTTTTATCCCACAGCCCAAGGCATGTCAGTGCATCGTAGACCAATGTATGTGCAAAAACCACTACTGCAAACCCAAGCGCTGCCCCGGACCCGAAGATGCAGCCAGGCCTGCAGAAAGAGTGGGGGCCAAGGAGCCCCAGGCCACCACCCCACGGTCGAGCAACCCCACCGACGCCCCCAAGATCCCAAGCCGAGAGGCAGCCACCATATACACATCCGAGAAAGCCCCAAGGAGCCGAGGACCCAGCGCACCCCGCCACCAACCCCAACCCCAAGGCCCTCTGCCATCACCCCCACCCACACCCCCGTACCCAACCCCCCGAGGGGAGGGCCCAGAAAGCTAAATTGTTTACTGAACGCCTAAACAAATTCCAGCCCAAAACCCGGACAAACTTCTTTCAAAATTTGAGGAGCTGGCATGTCCACCAGATAGGACGTATAGTAGATCTTTTGTATGTTTTAAGAGAGTAGGTGGAACTGTATTACTATAGCACATTTCAGTTTCCCGTACAATGTAGTTATTGAGATATTGACAGCTGAACATGGAAGAAAAATAAACTGAAATCGACACATAACCCCTTAAGTAAATTGGACATATCTAAGAAAGCATTCATCCGATTACACTAAAAATGTACAGTGTAAAACATTTGTTAAAATGACATGGAATGACTCCAAATATAACTCCCTATTGTTGTTCTAACATTATTTTCATAGTCTTTTATTCCCTCTGCGCTTCCTTCAGGCAACTCACTTGTGTTTACAATAGAGATAAACGGTGACTGAAACCTGAGAAGATCAAACTATCAATGTGTCGAACCAGCATAACACAAAAGTGAACAAAACATGAAGCTTTGCTTTAGGTTTCTTTAAAGTCTGCTAAACTGATGAATAAGACAACAAAGAGCCTCAAGAAATGATTTGAGTTCCTAAAAAAATGGAAAACAGGGAAGAGAAACCGCCTTGCAATCATTTTGCAAAAAAAGAGAATTTCCCACATAAGGACTTTATGAAATTATTGCCTCCGACTGTTGAACTAAAATATTTCACGTGATTAGAACTCTCTCTAATTGGAAATGAGTCTCAGAACAGAGAGACTCGAGAGGCTTCCCTTTATTTTTAAATGAAACCGACAAACTGTCTGAAGGAGAGACCTCCCGAACACTCTCGCTTCTTCCTCCACACTCTTATTTTTTCAGGGCCGGCAGCAAAGCTCTCCATTTTCCAAAATCAGTGCCGGGCAGGCACAGTCTCAAATGTAAGCTCAGGTTTTTAATCTGACCACCTAATGGGATTATTCCGACACAGGCCTTCATTGCACACATCAATGAGCGGGCAGAGCCAGGACACCCCTGCTGGAGAGGGCCATCCTCCCACTGAGGGCCAAAGATGGGAGGAAATCCAGAGGATTTAAGATGTGGAAAGAAACATTCTGCTGTGATCTTCTGCTGTTCACATCTGCTTTAATATTCAATGTGGAAAGCATGCCACAACTCTGTAGCTACAACCATTTACAGGCTTAAAAACACCCGGCCACAGCATTTAAACCAAAAAACAGAGTCAGTGAAAGACGAGGCCGAGGGCCTCCCTGTCATCTCTGTTTTTATGAAGTATCAAGTGACACCTGTATCTATAGATCAACACTAAAACTTGGGAAACAGGCCTTTGCTTGTGTAAACCCAAAACATGAAAGCAGTTGTGGACACTCAGGTGTTATTGTGGGATTCTGCAGCTGGTGCAGTCACACCACAAGAAACCTTTGCAAGTGCAACACGTGAGTTTTTCTGTCGGAGTTTGTCAGGAGAGAAAATGAAAGAAAGGGCTGATGTCTACTGACAGTTGGAGGCCAGTAATTAACAAGGAGGGACTTCTTGTTAGATTGTTCTGTGAAGAGAAGGGGGCGCCGCCTTTTTGTTGAAACACACAAAGAAGGTGTGTCGACAAGGACGAAGGAAAGCAGCCACACAGTCACATCACTGACATCGTGAGGTGGTGAAGGGAGAAGAAAAAAATAGAAGCATAGCTGCTTTCTCTTTCCCCCGTTCTCACACGAGAATAAATGTGGAATTAGAGTGGTTACTGTGCAAACTAATCGCATTATGCAAGCAGTTGTAATAAAGATAGACGACGTATAGGACATGCTAGAAGCTTGTTTGACAGCACCGGGGAAAACGTTCCAGCAGTTAAAGGTAACGCCTGCCAACAGATGGTTAAAAAAATACTCCCAGCAACACCACGGCGAGCTTTACTCTATCAGACGCAGCACAACACAACGTCTGTTTGCATCACATATGCAGATACCGAGCTAGGCGGTAGGTGCGATGACTGCAATACCCCATTGAGATTAATCGTCGGCTAGATCGGCAGTGAAAGGCTATATCTCAAGCAGATGTATGACAGATTCCAGCGGGGAAATGAAGAAGGTGAAATGCCGCAGCATTTCTTAAAAAAAAGTGAAATTGCCTGTTTTGTTTGAGATTAATCATAGGAGCCCCGACCCCCGGCGTCAGACGTGATCGATTAGGTGATTTACTGCCTTGGCGACTAAATCGGTTGATGAGTGAAACAGTTAGTCTTTATAAGGTGACGGAAAGCATGTATTCAAGCCTTTTGAAGATGATAAATAATATGAGTGTCAAGTTTTGCAAATGTAAAGATTTTTTTCCAGCAAAGAAGCCTTTGAGTAGAATCTGTTTCACAACTGTAGCTACAGCAGTTCTTGGGTGTGCTCCAGTCAAGTCCACACATGAAAGAAAGACAGGTACCAACATTCCTGACGTTACCACAAAATCAGGTTATGACAGGGGCAAGAAGACCGATGGAGGATTTCAAAGACAACAACCAGGCGTGCTATCTTAAATATGACTCATGGAAGAACAAGCAACTGACAACAGGGCATGATGAGGAAATAATATGGAAGCTAAAGAGACGCAACATGGGGTGGAGGAATAGAAGAACTTTGGAAGGGCCAGGTAGTAACTACCTATAATTCAAGCACCAATATCAAAAAAGTGCATATATACAGTATATCAACAACTGATTCTGATTTTTTTAGTAACCACATACATCTATAAAAGTGCCCAGTATGTGCTATGAAAATAAAGTGCCATCAACTTCCAATCTAAAATTCACCAAGGAGTGAGGTAGTTTAACAAGATCTGATGTGGTTCACATTGACACCTAGTGCTACGTGCTATGCATATGTTAGCGCAAATAAATGTTGTTTTCATTAATAAACATAATTAAAAAAAATTGTTCTGGACATTTTTTGGATCGATACGATAATTGCGCGGTGGAATATCGCAAAAACACAAAAGGACTACAAAATTACACAAAAGTAGAACAAAAATACACAAAAGGACGACAAATACACAAAACAGAAAAAAATATACATAATTACAGAAAAACACACAATTTTTCTGTAATTCTGTGTTCGTGTTGTCTTTTTGTATATTTTTATTGTTGTTTTGTGTATTTTCTGTTATTTTGTAGATGTTTTGGAGTCATTTTGTCTATTTTTGTTTTTGTGTGTTTTGTGCGGATTCAGATATATCGCCAAATCGATTTTTTCTTACACCCTTACTAATGACATCATTTGTGTGAACATGCAGTAAACTTTCTCCACATTTTTGTTGCAAAAAAACCCGGAAACAGACTTGGACTGCATGTTTTCCTACAACTGCCACTTTCTCTCAAGATATTCAACGTTTGTTTGGGCTGCAGGAGAATCCTGTCATTGAACCTTTAATCGACATGAAAATGCACAGAAAAGCCAAAAAGTCAGCATTGTTACTCTTGGATAATTGCGTTTACTAAAAATGTCTTTGATGCATTTCCTTGATATCCTCTGTATTGGCAGTAATGTTAAGTAAAGTGTAGAAAATGTAATCAATTACTTCTTTTAAAACATACTTGCGTACAAGTAAAATTACTGATTTAGAAATATATTCTCAAAAAAGTACAAGTACCCATTAAAGCAACTCTATTACAGTAAAGGGAGTACTTGTAATCCATGATGATGAGAAAATAAGAGGTGAAGCTAAAGAGATGGGGCGGAGGAATAAAAGAGTGTTGGAAGGGACGGGCGGGAAAAAGAACGGCGTAATGAGCACGTGAGGACGGGGGGACGATCAGACGACGCATTAATACAGAGATTTCAAAGATCCTCATTAACTCCCCGTCTGATTTAGCCAGTGGTTGTGAAGTCATGGAAATGTAATGCTGCCATTATGAATAAAAGCTCATCAGTGACAGGGATGTAACGCACTGCCTGGGGAGCCGCAGCTGAGGCAAATCTGCTTTTCATCGTCGTGCTGCATATTTTATTCTGTTTGTCAACACACACACACACACACGCACACACACACACACACACACACATATTGTGTTGACAAAACCTCCACTAGTATGCAGGTAAATGCCACTAAAGTCATATTGTTTTTATCAAAAGTAGGGCCTCCGATTTTCCAAGATCGCAGAAAAGGGACGGAAAATTTGGAATTTACTTCTGGAAACAGAAATGGTAATATTCTTGTTTCCACCCGTGGTTATTTCATTCTTTGTTTGTTTATTAGCAGGATTATGTCAGACAACATTTTAACCAAGATTCCCTTTGCACCATGGATGATTCCAATACATTTTAGAGATGATCTGGATCAATACTGTATACTGTTATGGATCAGTTTTAAAAATAAAAACATCCCTATTTATCACCATTGGCCAACTTAACAAAATTCATCTCTTGTTTCATAAATAACTGATCTTTGAAAACTTTCACTCAGTTATGTTGAGTTGGTTCCTCTATTACCTCAACCTTCATTCAAATGGAAGATTTTTTTTGCAATTTTTCAAAAAATATATTTGCTTTTTTTGTCAAATCAAACACAAATTCCAATCTGACACTGGATACTCTTTGAAATGCATGTTTGGGGAAAAAAAAATCATGTATTTGCACAATACTTTTTGGTCTAATGTGTAGCTTTAGCAAGTGCAGAAATCTCCCGTGATCTCAAGCTGTGCTTGTTTTAGCGCATTCCCGCTATGTGCAAAGATGAAATTAATGACAGTAGTTAAATCTATTAACCATTAATCATGTTTCGCATGATGTCGGGACGTTTAGTAGCCTGTAATCAAGTCTGATTAGGGAAAGCCGATTAAATTTGACAAGAACAAAATTGTATTAAATACAATTTTTTTTTTTTTTTTAAACTTGCAAGAGCAAGTAAATGGCAACTAACTGTAATTCAAGTACCAATATGAAAAACAAGTGGTATGTTTATCAAACTGTCAAATTACATTTTTCAAAAAAGTTGAACTTTTGCTTCTACAACAGATTCTGATTCTGGTAAGTTAAAATAAATAAATAAATAAATAAATAACCACATACATCTGATCCAACCCTAACCCAGAATCTGCCAAGAATTGTATGTTTTCATACAACTGCCACTTGCCCTCAAAGAGATGTTATGTTTTTGTACATTTAGGCTGCAGGAGAATCCATTCATTGAACCTTTACTAGAAATAAAAATGCACAGTGAAACAAAGCATCAACGGATAATCACGTTGACTAAAAATATCTTTGATGCATTTCCATGATAGCCTCCGTGTTGGCAGTAATACAGAGTGAATGTGCAGTGAGGATGCATTATTGGGTCAGCAGACAAACAGCAAATAAATCTGCTATGCTAAGCCAGGCGAGGTCACAGCACTGTGTGTTTGTTTCCCCTCCCTCCCCTCAGCTATTCACTCATTATTTATTTCACTTTTTCTCTTCCAGCTTTGGAAGCAGAATGTCTAATGTGTGAATCACCACACAGCATCATCATCATCATCATCATCGTCAGCAGCTGTTGAAGCCTGTGGTCAGACCCTGAGACAGCGTCTGACCTACTTCATTGGGCTCCAGGGAACTCATGACAGATCCAATACCACACGAGTGGACAGCGAGGAGGATGAGGAGGAGGAAGAGGGCTCAGCCAATCCCTGCGCTCCATCTGTCTGCCATGTCCCTCTGCCCTATAAATCCTTTGGAGAGCAGAAATGGTGAGCCATGCAGAAATAAATGCTAAGATAAATCACTCCCATCTCACCTTTCTACCCACAGTGACATTAGCATTTTACTCCCCCATCTGGGCTATCTCCTCAACTGCAAATAAAATACACTCCTCACACATGGTCACTCATCACTCATCACCCATAGACTCCATTTTATGGACCAGAGCTGCAGCTACAATGTCTCCCTCCTCCTCAGCGGCAGAGTTGATCAGAGCCGAAGCTTTTCTGTGCAAGTAAGGCTCAAACATACACGGGCTGACCCCGCACAAAACAGACTCAGCGCGGACTGTCCGCTCTTCTCAGAGCTATATACATGGGCGCACCGCCACGACATAGTTTCCATTAAAATCCTACATGTCCTATGATTCTGAGTGCTTCTCAGTAGTCCTTGTACTCCTGGGGTGTGTTTTAAAGGTGTCGGTATTGTTGTAGCTCGTCTGCCAGTCTCTCCTCTAAGCTTGTGTTCATCTCTCCAGCTCTGTTTCACCGGGAGGGTGAAATGCAGGTCGATGTTACATTTAATGTGGGTCGATACAATGCTGAGCAGTGTTTTCTGTGACACCAACTACGCGGAGAAGTCCTCGCAGTTGTAAAATCTAAGCTTTGCATTAAATTAGCCTGGCGGACTCCTCGCGGCCTCCGTTTTGCGGGTGTCTGCACGAGTATGTTTGAGCCTTTCGGGTTCTACTTTCACACTGGTTTAGTCCTGAACTTGGTCCAAATGAGCAGAGGACAGGTGATATATTTATCACCTTGGTTTGGGTCGGTTTGTGTTCAGAGCGCAACTTCTGATCCGCTCCGAACAGCCTCTGGTGCAATTGCATAAGCTACATTACTAGTGCAGAGACGTCTCGAGACAGAGAAACAGAAACCAGAAGAAGAGGCTCAACAGTTGGTCAAAGCAAGCGCTAAAGAGTGCTCAGAAACGTCTTCCTTCTCCGTTTGTTCTTTCACAACATTCAACAATGTAGCAGCAACAAGTTTCTCCGCTTTTGGTGGTTTGAGAGCTCTGTTTCACTGATACTTCCTGTGTTTGATCTTTTCTGAGGGTGCTTGTGTTCATAGCACTGCTAATCGTTCTAGACTTTGATTGGAAATGCTCAGAGACCAACAGAAACAATCACTCTAGAATTTGCCTGTTTGATCTGCTCTAGACTTTGTTTGCATGCCCACACCACCCAAACAAGGAGGACTGTCCAAGCAAAGGAATCCTAGAGCGCTTTAACTGTTCTAGGATCCGTCCGTGTGAACGCACCCTTACACAGGGTACAGGGGGGGCCCGTAGTCCACCAGGTTTTTAATGTATCCCTGGTGAAACACCGCTGAGGGGCTCGTTAGCAGACTTTCTACCAAGCCGTTTCAGGAGTGTTGGTGCAGGGAGACATCAAAATGATGGTGGACTACTGGCCCTGCAGGACCGCGTTTGGACACCCCTGGCCAGGTACACACATCAAGATAATCGTGCTGTTTTTGTCCCAACTTTCCGCCTATACCAACCAAAGACAGAAAACACCAGATTATCTTTTGTTTTAATAGTCTCCTATAAAATGATCCTGTGGTCTGAGGCGTGTTAGGAGTAAATTTGACTCTGAAACGGGGCTGATCTAATCATGACCCGTGATTTGTGACGGGGAATGGAATCTAGCCAATGAAAAAGCGAGCTGACTGAGAAACACGTAATGATGTGTTCAACGCGATCTCTGAGTTCAACCGAGTTCAGGGGCAGCACATCAAAATATCTGAAACACGTCTGACCGCTGTGATATTTGGATTTTTTGCCACAACTTTATCGAGTAGGAGCTCTGACTTCAGGTGGCGTTCCAAGCAGTGTTAATTATGACAGCAATTTTTGATTTAGTTTTAGTCAAAATGTAGTCATAAGGACTATTTTAGTCATAGTCTAATGTTAGAGTGAAGTATTTAAATCTTTTTTTTCTAGTTTTATTCATCTAAAAGACATTAAGAACCTAGTCGACTAAATCGGTTACAGATATAGTCGACTAAAATATACAGGATAAGATTAAATTACTATTGATCAACCTGATATTGGTTATTACTGTTTGTAAATATTATGATTAGATTTTGTCCCATGAGACAAACTTAAATAGTTTTTTTTTTTTTTTGTCGACAAACCTATAAATAGATTCTAATAGAGTTTTTTTTTTTTTTTTTTTTATTTTTTTTTTTTAATTAGTCAATCTAGTTTTTCCAAAAAAAATGACCATGAGTTCCGAGTCACTTTTTTAAGTAGGAGGTCAGAAAAATTCAATTTCTGAGTTACTTGGAACGCAGCATTGGATCACATTGTTAGATCTTGTTTGATCACGCAGGATTTTTGTCTTGGAGGAAGGTCAGTGGTTGCACAGAGTGTGTGTGTGTGGGTGTGTTTAGATGATCAGATCACACATGCACGCACACACACGCACACACCCCTATGATCAAAACCGTTCTATGCCTGATTTTTTATCTTCATGCGTGGGGTCTGTAGCAGATAAAACATCTCTTCAGATTGAGAAAATCCTTCCGTGCGTACCGCGCCTAAAGGGAGCGTTATCATGCTAATGTCGCTTTTGGATAATGAGGTGTAATCTCCTGCAGAGCCCCGCCCCCCTGTAGAGAGGACACAGGGACACCATCTACTACCACAGCTGAATCTTTCAACCTTTACATCCTCTAGAAAATGACAGTGAACACGCTTAACATCCCGTCCGACAGCACCATTCTACCTGAGTGGAATAACATACAAGGCACACTCGTGAGCTTTGGACCTATGAATAATGCAGGCGGCGGTGACGTGGGAGGGCGAAACAAGCACTATAGAGCAGATGAAGATAGACTTCACGGTGACAGGCGACGACAAACAAATTTCACATTGCCGGGGGAGCCTTTGCAAAGCTGACATTATCAAAACTCGTGTCTCTGTCAAGGAAAAGGCGGAGACTAACGGGTGCAAGGAGCCAAGCCGCCGTAGCATGTCACTAATATATGAGGGCCGCATTGGTTTATGACAAGGACGCCGGTGTTGCACTGTTGCAGCTTTTATTACACAGTGATGCTATGGTGTACAGAAGACAGATGCTCTCACATGTCCGCTTCATCACTGCCTGCTTCTGTTTACCCTGCACTGAGGGACAAATAGGAGGTGGGAAAAGTTAATATTTAGCTCATACAAATAGACTTTTGGGAGTATTTACCAGATTTAATTATTTTGTTTGGTTTTTTTTAAGCAGTTATCTAATACTTCCATTACATTTAATTAATCTTATCAATTGGTGAGTCGAGACCTTGTGAATATATTAAAACAAACATTTTGTGCTTTTATTCTCATTTAATTAGTTTGTACATATTTATAGTTGTACATGCAATGGTACTAAATAATTGGCATAATCATTTCTTCAGGTTTTCCGTATTTTTCATTTTGGTTGATCCCTAAAATTAATAATCTGAGAATCTTGAATTTTAATGACAAACTGGCAAACAAAAGTCCAAACTCTCCTCATATGTACGGTGCTTTAGGACTCGGATGATAAATAATAAAGTCACAGCCAGTGAACCGTCTCCCCTCCTTTCCACCTTTATCTCTGCACCACACCCGGATGCCCTGAAGCTCATTTCTACAACATTCATCCAAATATCCAGCCCAGTAGAGCATCTCTTTCGCTCACATAGATACCTTTATTTATTTACATCTAGCAAATCTCTCACTGTCGCCATGTGACCGACGACCCCGCCCTGCAGCTTTTCCCCCTTTGAACTTCCTTTTCTCACGTGGAAACGAACCGCTGCCTGCTCAGACGAGCGTGAACAAATGTTGACAATGGCTGCAGTGCATGTCCTTACAGAAACATTCACCTCAAGCCTCTTTGCTACATTGTAGGGCAGTGTTTCTCAAATGGGGGTACGTGTACAAGTAGGGGTAAGCAAAGGCACTACGGGGGTACTTGAGAGAGAGGAAAATTAACAAATGAAATAATTAAAAACAACAAGAAAATACACAAAATGACACCAAAAACACACACAAAAAGATAAAAATACTTACTATTACCAGCAACACACAAAACAACAACTAAGACACACTAAAAATACACAAGATTACTCCAAAATACACAAAAATAACAGACACATGCAACACGACATAAAAAACAACCAAACGATACCAAAAACACACACACATACAGATAATAATTTAAATAATACAGAAAACACACAAAAACACACAAAACAAGGGAAAAATATAATGAATAATAAAAAACAAACAACAAAAAAATCCACAAAATAAAACCAGAAACAGATGAACTAAAAGAGAAACACACAAAAACGACAGCAAAGACTCACTAAATGAGAGAAAGACACACAAGATCACAACAAAATACACAGAAACAACCAAACAACACAAAAAAAACACAAAATGAGAGAAAAATATACTGAATAATAAAAGAACAGACAAACAAACAACAAATACACAAAATGACACAAAAAACACACAAACTAATTATGATATAAATGATCTTGATTAGAACATGAACTGAAAATACAAAAGTCAGTCTTAGTCCCACCAGGAGGGAGAAGATGACCATAAATTATAAAAGAAAAAAAATAAATAAATAAATAAAAAATATAGAAATAAATCTATTTATGAAGCAATAAATACAGTTTCATTCCACTTATTTACAAAATGAAATTATTGAAAATGTGTGTTATCACTCATTCAGTCTATCATTATGCTTTATAGTTGTTTTTTCATTGAATTCTGAGCAAAATGTGGTAGTCAGATTGGATTCAAAATTTTGAGAACCACTGTTAATCTAGAGAACGCTCTCGCTCCATCTGGTTTAACCTTGAGTACCAAAGCCCCCCGTAAAGCAAAGCTGGGCCCCACCTTTGCACTGCAAAGCAACTCCTGCTGCAGAGCTGAAAACAGGATGAAAAGCAGAATCATCCAAAGGTTCAAACACCTGCTGATCTGATATCATTGCTCACAATGGATCCTGGTAATACAACAGGAATAATGCATTGTGTTTGGCTCAGTCTGTCCCCTCTGTCTTACTAAGGGGAGCAACGCCATGTGGGAGTCAAGGTCAAAGTGGGTAAACAAACGGTGTTTTGTAGTGAATGAGCTGATTCACCAAAGAAAAGGTTCCCACGTGTCGTATGACCGCGAGAAAAGAAAACACACAGCGCCTTTTGAATGTGATAATGGTTTAATCATAAGGCCGTCGGAACAAAACCACCATTCATCAGCTCCGATTGTGCTCGGCAAAGAATTTAAAGATGGCCATGTTGATTTGTTTCAAGAATAAACAGTGTGATGCAGGAAAAGCTGATTAGCTTAATGAAAGAGTGGTTTAGCTATGTTCTTTAGTCCTTTTTCAATGGATTTCTGCAATGCAATGTTTCACAGGACTGAGAATTCCTCTGTTCCTCTTTTATTACATAAATACTTGTTTTAATAACCAAATCAGATCATTGCCTCCTGGGTTTGACTAAATTTCAGGAAATGCCTCATCATTGGTTGGCCCATTGTTAAGAGGGACCAAGCTCTGGGGGAAAATCCACAGAAACACACAGATAGGGCCTCTGATTTTCTATTTCAAATATTCCATTCAATGGGATACCCATTTCAGCATTATTATTGCTTTTACCGACTTTACCTTAGTTACGGCGATGCCGTTTGTTCCTCCCTGCCCTGTGTGTGTGTGTGTGTGTGTTGTATGTTATCTAAACAGACTGTGTCAGTGCACACCTGCTTGATCCTCGCTTCCTTAAAGACTCCACCCACATGCAAAACTGACTGTGTCACCTTTGATCCACAATTGGTCCTTGTCCTTCTACCCACGACCCCTACTCGCCAATCAGTGGCTGCCATTCACCAACTGGAAATCCGACAGCCTTCAACCAATCAGCCTCGATCAGCCCCAGCCGTTTAAAAGGACCTCTTTCACCTTCACTCAAGGCGGCTCACTAGCAGTTTGCTGTTACCGGCTGAGAGTCATGTGTGTTTGCTAAGCGCTAAAGATAGGGTTTTTGATTGTTAGAAACTCTGTGATCCACTTGCTTTTGTTTGAACACTTTTACATAGTCCTTTGTGATTTCCTTAGTTGTTCATTTGGTTTGAACCACACAGTGTTGTTCTTAATTAGGTTTTTGCCAATGCGTTTGACTGTTTCCACTTGTTTATTTGATCTGAATTGCTCCATTCTGAATAAATAGTTTGATTTTTTTACAACTGGTTGTGTTGCACTCCATTGCTCCTAGACCTAAGGGGTCTTAACACCCTTACTTCATGAAAATACTGACAAAGTTCCCATAATGATACCTTAAACACATAATGCGGATGAAATAATGTCAACCATGTAAGGGTGTAAGAAAACAATTTGATACAATATTTCACCAGACGATTATCGTATTGATCTAAAAAATGTCCAAATTAATTTTCTGAATATTTTTTAACTTAATTAACTTTAATTGTGCCAACATTACATAGCACGTGAACGCCAGGTTGCTAGGTGTCAGTGAACCACATCAGACCTTGTTAACTACCTCACTACTCAAAGTATTTTAGCTAGGAAGATGATTTCACTTTTATAGATGAATGTGGTTATTTTTTTTAAAGAATTTCACAGAATCAGAAAATACTTGTATTTCATACCATTTTGTACTTGTAAAGGTGAAATTTGTAATTATTGATATTGTGATATAACATGATGTATATCGAATTGTTTAGTATTGTGATACAACATATCGTGACATGCAAATTGTGAATCGTATCGAAGCCCAAGTATGTTTGAGCCTTAACTTTAGACATAATTCAGTAACTTATTCTGGGTATGAACTTTTAAACTCAATAGGGATATACAAATAATACAAATCTGGTGTGTAGTAGATGGTTTGTTCTTTTTATCTGTCCCCTCCTCAAGATACAAACACCCTTGACAAAACATGATGATATATTGTACCACCTTTAAAAAAAAAAATAATCTAAAGGTGCTGGTCATAAAACTAGTATATCAAAAAGTGAAACTTGTATAATGAATGCATTCATTTCACACAGACTGACATATTTTAAAGTGTTTAGTTCTGTTAGTGTTGATGATTATAACTGACAACTAATTAAAACCCCAAATTGAGTATCTCAGAAATTTAGAATATTGTGGAGACATCAATATTGAAGATACCTGGTGCCCCACTCTACTTGGCTATTAACTCAAAACACCTGCAAAGGCCTTTAAAATGGTCTCCCTCTAGTTTCTGTAGGCTACGCAATCATAGGGAAGACTGCTGACCTGACAGTTGTCCAAAGACAACCATGGACACTTTGCACAAAACACAAAAGGTCATGGCTAAAGAGGCTAGCTGTTCACAGAGCTCTGTGTCCCAAGCACATGAATAGAGAGGTGAAAGGAAGGAAAAGATGTGGTAGAAAAAAGTGTACAAGCAATACCGATAACCGTGCCCTGGAGAAGTTTGTGAATCAAAACCCATTCAAAAATGTGGGGGAGATTCACAAAGAATGGACTGTAGCTGGAGTCAGTGCTTCAAGAACCACCACGCACCGATGCATGCAAGACATGGCTTTCAGCTGTCACATTCCTTGTATTAAGCCACTCTTGAACAAGAGACAGCGTCAGAAGCGTCTCGTCTGGGCTAAAGACAAAAAGGACTGGACTGCTGCTGAGTGGTCCAAAGTTATGTTCTCTGATCAAAATACATTTCGCATGTCCTTTGGAAATCAAGGTCCCAGAGTCTGGAGGAAGAGAGGAGAGGCACAGAATCCACGTTGCTTGAGGTTGAGTGTAAAGTTTCCACAGTCAGTGATGGTTTGGGGTGCCATGTCATGTGCTGGTGTTGGTCCACTGTGTTTCCATAGGTCCAAGGTCAATGCAGCCATCTACCAGGAAGTTTTAGAGCACATCATGCTTCCTGCTGCTGACCAACTTTATGAAGATGCAGATTTCATTTTCCAACAGGAATTGGCACCTGCACACAGTGCCAAAGCTACCAGTACCTGGTTGAACGACTATGGTATCCCTGTTCTTGATTGGTCAGCAAACTTGCCTGACCTTTAACCTCATAGTAAATATTTGGGGTATTGTGAAGAAGGAAGATTATGAGACGCCAGAACCAACAATGCAGAAGAGCTGAAGGCCACTATCAGAGCAACCTGGGCTCTCATAACACCTGAGCAGTACCACAGACTGATAGACTCCATGCCACGCCGCATTGCTGCAGTAATTCAGGCAAAAGGAGCCTTAACTAAGTATTGAGTGCTGTACATGCTCATACTTTTCATGTTCATACTTTTCAGTTGGCCAACATTTCTAGAAATCTTTTTTTGTATCGGTCTTAAGTAATATTCTAATTTACAAGTTTCACTTTTTTAATGGAATTCCTGAAATAAATCAACTTTTTCATGATATTCTAATTTTATACCCAGCACCTGTATATCTAAAAGATACAACAAAGGAAAATCTCATCACAATCAAATCAGGAACACCAATGTTCCCCCAATTCCACTTTCTCTTTCTCATACCTTCACATTCATGGTTGATTAAAGCAGGAATGTGGTTCAGTATTGTTTGATAGGTGACTCCATGTGTGCAGAACACACATCTTTGGGGAAAAAAAAGCCATTTCCACTCTTGTAGCTCAGACTCCACCGTGAGCTATCCCTAAACTAATTGGAAAGCAGTGCTCTGGGCCTCTAGGTGACAGTCATACCTCTGCCGCAATCCATCCATAAAAGCAGGGGGTGCTTGATTAAAATACGCTTTCCTTAAGTGCTTCATCAGTGTGGCATCCCGGCGTGAGAAAATAGCTTCTCTCTGACACAAACAAGTTGCCACAGGGCATTTTATCTTCCCTACACCGGGAGCATCAACCATCGTCTCTCCCGCAGGTGGATATCTGTGCGTCAGTCCACAAATTTACATCAAAATGAAGACAAAAAAGCACTCCTGCCAGGTTCATGTATAATGCAACTAGTGCATTAGATCAATCATGGTTTGGATGTAGAAAAACCTGAATGGTGCATTGCATTTAGTGGCTTAATATTAGTCACTGCAGTGATGCAGCTTAGCTTAGCTTCAAACAGAGGAGATCTACTTTAATGATTGAGTTCTTGACTCAGGCTGCCTCCCATGACAGACTCCTACTCTAAACACCTTTACGTCTTTTTTTTTAATAGGAAGAACAATACTGTTTTGTATTATCAACATCTTTTGTTGCAGCCTTGAACATAAACTCAGACTCACTGCCCCTGATAGATTTGTCCAAAGCAATTTGCGGAACAAAAATATGATCTTTGAGGCTAATGCAGCATCTGAGTGCTGCTATGTCATTATTTACGTGCTGCGCCAAGGCCTCACAGATCAATGTATCGTTATACGAGTCCCAGAAGAGCTTCTTTGTGCCAACTTCACAGAGCAAACTTCCAACACATTCAGCTTCAAAAACACACGAGCAAATCTTAATAATAACATTTGCAGCAAGCCATTTGTTCTTCTCCACCAGGAATTTTCAACTTTTGCGCTAGGGTAAACTATTATACCATGAGACACTTTAATGATATACTATTAAACTGTTTGATTTCCCTAATTGAATTAATACATGTGTTATTGCAAATAATACGACTGGCTTTAAAACTCATGGGCAGCAGGATGAAATAGTCCTCCAGACCACTAGGTGGCAGTAGGTAGCACAATCATGCGGTGTGAATTTATCTTAAAATTTGTACATGGGCTGTGTTGGAAATGTCATTCTACCATACTACTCATTCTAAGTCTGGTGTCAAAATTAGTATGTAGTCTGTTCACATTAGATAGTATGAAAAAATTGAGTACACGAGAAATTCTTGGGTGTATATTATAGTGGGACATTTTCAAAGGGCACATACTAAATCGCCCCATGATGCCTTGCGAGCGGAATATAAAATCGTCCTGGGACTGGCTTCACACTAAAAATCAACATCCTCTTTTCAAAACAAAAGCATCTCTTCTTGTCTCCATTAGTTTTAAAACCCTTTCATTAATAGGGCTCTTGTTTTGAAGTAAACAGGAAGTTTTGTCAGTAGCACAATGAAGGGTCTCCAAAAATTTTCTGAAATGTCGGCATGAAATGTGTACACTAAATTTCATGGATCAAATGAGCACATGTTGATATTCTACTTGGTCATTTTATCGCTTAAAATGTTTTCAGAACTTTCAAAGGTGACGAATTAATAGAGATATTTAGCCTCAGTGTGATCCAGGTTTTTGTTGTAGGTTTGACATAAATCTTAGGAAATGTGGAAGTACACTTCAGTGGGAACGCTCATCATCCTAATCATACTTGGTATGGTATATGGTAGACAGTATATACTATATTAACTTTATAGTGTATAATACGGAGTGTGACATTTCAAACACAGCCATTGACTTTTTTCATTACACACATATCCTGTGACTCAAACATTAACCAAATATAAAACCCAAATTCAGCTTTCTAAAACAGAAATAGTTCTATGACATGAAATATCTCCTTACCCACATATTTCAGGAGTATAACTTCATCCAATTTTCCCCATGAAATGGGTGAGTAAATGTGTATGGAAGTCGGGTTGCAAAGGGAAGGACAATCTCTGATAAATTTTACGGGAACTTGAGCTCAGGAATTTTGGGAAAAATAAAAAATATAAACTTTTCATGGAAATTATTTATTGGAATTAACTGGAATTTTGGGAGTAATATCAAAGGTTGACCATCAAAATAGATTTTAGTGTCATTTAAAATATCAGAATCAGTCAAAATACTAATATAAGTTAATATTTTTGACTTTTTAGTATCCTTTTAGTTCCCTTTAACAGAAGAGATGAAATGTGTTCAAGATGGACTTGATAATCAAGTCAAATCAATCTAAAAAAGCACTTCATACAAAAAAGATGCAGCTCAAAGTGTTTTTTACAATGTAAAAAAAAAAATGCACTGTTTCGTTTTGCTATTTAATCTGGATTTTTGGAATATTTATGGAATGTTTAGTCGCTCAGTAATTACATCTAAAAGTGAAATAATAAAGAAAAAAAAACCTTAATATTCTCTGTTTCAGGTATACCTTGAAGAAGCAGAGTTTGGAAAATGTTCATATGGTCATTTGTTTGAGAGCCACTTATTCCTTAAATTTGCTAAAATGAAAATATCCCTTAATCTTTTTACCATAATTGTGACAGTGTTAAGATGTTCCTTAGGAAAGAGGTGACCACAGGGGTTACCTTTTTCATCTGGTGACAGTGAAAGACTCTATGATGATGAATGCTGCCGAGCTACAAAAGAGTTACTTAAGAGCATGTGTGACCAAAATATAATAAATCCCAACGCTACATTAAGTCAGTGTATCCAGTCCGTGCTCTTTCAAAGCTGCTCTCCATATTCGATGGGGGGGGGGTGAACTCTGAACTGTGCTTCAGGAAAAAGAAGCTGCCACCGCTCCTTTTAACTTTTCCATTGTTACTATGGAAACTAGAAACAAGGCTTGTGAGACCATGCCTCAGTTTGCATTCCTCACAAAAATCGGGGGAATTTGCAGTCAAACATTGTCGAGTGACATAAACAGCTTTGCATGCGGCCATTGGAAGGCCTGAGCAGTGAAGAATGCAGGATGTGCTTCAGCATGATGGTGATTAATGCAACTCACAGGGAGGTGTAAATCTTCCACTGAAAGCAACACAATTACGATCAAATTATTATGTTGAGATAATTAAGCACTTTTCTTTATGACTAAATGATCATTTTCTTTATGTACCTCGTAACAATGTGCAGCAACCTGATGCTGAGAGGATTGGCAGCACTACAAGTGGAAGTACCAGAGAAACAAACCTCTGCTCCTATGTGTTTATCTCAACAGCCTAATAGTGATGTACTCAGAGTAAAGACCACACTATCTGACCAGAGAATCAATTATTGTATATGTATATATTTTTATGAATCTTGTAACAAAGTGCAGCAACCTGCTGCTGAGAGGATTGGCAACAGAACAAGTATGAATACCAGTGTAGCAAACCTCTGCTCCTACGTTTGTATCTCAACAGTTTAATAGTGATGTAGGGAAGACCACACTGAGACCAGAATGAACCGAAGACCTGGGCTGTGTTCAAAATCGCATATTAACGTACTGCTCATACTAAGTCTGACGTCAAAGTTAGTATGCAGTGCGTTCACACGAGACAGTATGCAAGTAATACCCAGATGTATATTATATCAGGACAGGTTTTAAGTATGCACGGTGGGCACACTAGTCATACTCAAACGCCCCATGATGCATTGCGAGTGGAATGAGAGTCGTTCTGGGACCAACTTTATTTTTGGGGTTAAGTGGAGGAGTCAAGTGGAGTTAGGTAGGGTTAGGGATTGGGGTAAAAAGAGTTAGGGGCTAGGATAACAAAGGGTTAGGGTAAGATGGCACGGGCAACAGGACATTTTTACTATAAAAAAAACAACAACTTTAATTTCACTTAGTATTCTCTTAGTATGTATATCATTAAAGTGGAAAATAAAACTTAATAAATAAAATATATAAATAAAAGGGGTTGGGGGTAATGAAGGGTTAGGGTTAGGTTTTAGGGTTAGGGTAACAAAAGGAAGGGGTTAGGGGTTCGATAGGGTTAGTGTTGGGGTAACGAAGGGTTAGGGTTAGGTAGGATAGGTACCTAGCAGTATGGCGCGGGCAACAGGAGGGTAACGAAGGGTTAGGTTTAGGGTAAGGGTTAGGGGTTAGGTTGAGATAGGGTAACAAAGGGTTAGGGTATTGGTTAGGTAGGGTTAGGGGTTAAAACTCCATAGGGTTACGAAAGGTTAGGGTAACAAAGGGTTAGGTTAACGAACAACACTTAATGACAGCCTTCATGACACCCTATTCATGCTAATGACAGGTTTCATGTCATAATAATGACAGTGCACTGTCAGCCTTATGTATACAACTCAAAGTAAAATGTTCACAAAACTTCCCGTATCACTCTACAGCTCCGTCTTCGTTTCATTTCCCCCCCTCCTGCACCCCCACAACCCCACAATGGAAGCGTTAACATTCCATCTGATGAAGCTACATTTAAGAAAAAAACACAGTGAGTGAGAGGAAACAAGGGAATTAAAGGTATGCAACGATACTGTAGGGCACAGCTGTTGAGTCGTGAAACCGAGCACGTCGCTTCCGCGGACACAACATGAGTCAACATGCAAAGCAGTGCAAGTTCAAACACCAAACACCACGGCTTCCCAGAAACCAAACAGAGGAAAAGTCTTCAGCTGAGACAAAGCAAAACTGTGACAGTCTCACACACACACACACACACACACGCACACACACACACACACACACACACACACACACACACACACAGCTGGGACCAATAAAGACAGATCCCCACGTTAGTAGCATGTTTGAGGTCGATATTGCAGCAGGAGGCTTTCAGTGCATGATATGGACTGGACTGAACCAACATGTGTGTGTGCGCCATCAATTATATGGATCACAAACTGGATGCATTTATTTCCCCGAGAAGAGACAAACGATGGAGCAACAGCAAAAAAAGACACGAGCCGTTCAAAGAAATGCAAGCATGATGCCAACAAAACCATGATCAATACAGTACCCTCACCTCAAACATCCAATTTTTTTCTCCAGGCCCTGCTAATAGACCTGCTTTGTACTGCTCCCACACACATGCTCGGAGCGTAGCAAGACAGGATGACAGGGGGCGCTTGGTGTGTGTGTGTGTGTGTGTGTGTGCACTGTTTCCTTTCTCATCTAACCTGCTGTTGGGAGCAGCAGGGTGCAGCACAGCCAAGGTTAGCAAGCTCCATGCAAGAAGCAAGAAGGCTTAGCCTGCACACTGAGATCTGTGTATATCTGAGTGGAAAAGGGGTCTAATATGTTTAAAAAACACCTTTAAGGGGGGTACTGTACCGACAAAAGCCATGCCAGAGTCACTGCAGAGAAAGAGAGGTGGATATGACCCCATTCTTACCAGTGATGTTGACGTCCACGCTGCCAGTCCGAGTCCCAATGCCATTACTTGCTTTACAGACGTACATTCCAGCCAGGTTGTAGCTCACCGGGCCCTTGAAGAACAGGGTGTTGTTGTTGATTTCTGCATTGCTGGGCAGAGATCCATTCAAGCTGTGGAAAGAAGGAAGAAGCGTTAATACAAACACTGTAAAGCTGGACGATATATCGGGATTCAAGATATATCGAGTTTTCTATTTTGGCGATACAGTAAATTACAATATCGCTTGTTTTAGGAGTCGCTGTTTTCACTACTTCTCAGAACAGCATGAACAGCACAGTTAGATGAATTACTGAGTGGGTCCAAACTCAGCCACACTACTGAACTCACTCACACGTGCTGTCCTTTAGAGGAGAAAAAGACTGAAATGACACATATTGTGCAGCTGTTTGTTAATAAAAGTGCCTGTGTGGCATTTCGCATCAGCAAATTTAACCTAGCGTTGTCTTTCTGGTGAGACTTTATTGGAAATAAGAGATTCATATCATATATCACTATTTTGAGAGAAAAATATTGAGACATGAGTTTTGATCCGTATGGTTCAGCCCTAAAACACTGTCAAGGGGCTGAAAAACAACAGACCAAAATAGATAAGCATGACAAAAAAACATGAGAAATATAGTTTCTATGTGGTAGGGGTGGGGTGGGGTGGGGTGGGGGGTTAAATACCAAGAATACTTGACAGTGCTACATCTAAGCTGTCATCTATCAAGTTCAAACCGCATCATAAGGAGAGGCTACCCCAGCAAGTTCAAACAGGTAGAATCAAGCTTTTAAGGCATGTGGAATACAAAACATAAACCTTTAGAGCACGGGTGTCAAACTCCTTTTAGTTCAGGGGCCAAATACGGAGGGGTTTATTTTAAGATTTTATGCGGGAAAATTAGTAATTTAATCATTATTATGCTCTAGTTTGCATATCCGCGTATGAATAAATTATAAAACATGTACGTCACCGATATCAGATATCAGTCCCTGCAGGATCTTCACTTTCAATTAATATAATTTTGTGACCCATTTCTATATAATTTGGGGAAATTCTGTGGAATAATTCTAAGAAAATTGCAGGAATTGGGAGAAATTGAGTTCTTTTAACAATTTGAGATAATTTTTTTTTATTTTTAAAATGACTTCCATCACGTGATATAAGCAAGGGAAATGTGAGTCCTGTTAATATTGTGGAGTTTGTGTATTATTTTGGAGATATCTCACTGATATATCTTGACCTGAATTAGTTGGTAATTTACACAATGATTCATAGTTTCTGACTTTTTCACTTTCTGCTGTGGGTCGAATTGGATGCTCTCAAGGGCCGGATTTGGCCCCCGGGCCTTGAGTTTGACACGTGTGCTTTAGAGGAAGTATCAAGGGCAGCAGCTGATCGAGTGATTCGTGCAGGACCTGACACATCAGGCTGTCACTGGGAACTGTGGTCTGGCCTTTGTGCTCCCATATCTCTAGCATGTTGGGACTGGCTCTGGTCTCTTTGATCAAACTGGTACTGGTACTCTTAGCTCATGGATGACTAACACTCCAACTCTTTACTTCTATTATCTGCACTTCCTTAAATGGAGAGTGACAACACATGGTTTCAGGTTTCATGACTATTAGTCCTTTAGTGTTGCTTTCCTGTTGATCAGCTTCATTAGGTTCTCTGAAAAAAGCTGACAACCGTCTTTACTGGGCACCCAGCAAACCATAATGGGGCTGAGGGGTAAAACTTTTTTTTAATTTTGTGGTCTGTTTTTGGCCACTCTAGTTTGCAACTTTTAACCAATTTCTGTGGTTTTTAAAACTCCATTTCACCACCTTTTCCGCCATAATTGTCACTTTTAAACCTATTTTATTTCTGAATGAAACAAGGATTTACATCTTTAAGAGACTGTACTATGGAGTAAATAATAATCAACTTCCTGGATATCAGTGGATATTATTCAGATAAATACATACATGTGGTTATCACAGATTATAGAACAAATGCACCATCATTTTGCTGACTTTATGGATGGACCCCAAAAATCTCTCCCCTTTATTCCCCTTATAGATGGTCCCTCTGGGACATTTATTTTTGGGGTCGCGGGCTGAAAAGTTAGATAATCACTGGATTAAGGAAGTGCGTTACGGAGTGTTTATTATGATGAACATTTCACCCATATGTATATTTTATGTATATCTACGCATACAAACTGATAATAAAGGGGGCAAAGAAACAAATAAAGTTGCTCATATGTTTATATGTCAATAAAAGGCTAACAAGTACAAACAAGAGGGAATGATTAGCATCGGCGCTAATCTGTATTGCAAAAATAATCATTGTAATTGAAATGAATCAGAGGCCGTGGATGATTCACTGCTCTGTTGTCCATATTGAGAAAAGGTTATTCTATCAATCACTGTCAATAAAAGGTCACAGCAAAACAAGTTACCAATTTGATCACTTTGCTTTGGCTAAAACTTACAAATAACTTGATTAACCTTTGAGAAGTTCATCTAAAACTCGGAAAGGTCAGAGGTGAGCGCATAAGTTCAACCAACATTTATTTAGTTAATGTCGCTGCTTTTGTAGCCTCCATCCATCCATCCATCCATCCATCACGTTGCACCCACAACTTTCCTCGTGTGGTAGAAGTAATCCATTTCCTCTTTGAAACACAACTACTGTTTCTGTTTGTACAAGTCAAAGTACCGGGTCGTGGGTTGAGCAAGAAAAAGGAAGGGCAACTGTTGCCTAGTTTTGTGTGGCCTCCAAAATGAACACACGGAACTGCCCCAAAACCACATAAAAATACAGCAAAGACAACTAAACTACACAAAATTACACCAAAAACACACAAGATGGCTACAAAAACACAAACCCCCCCAAAAAAATATAGAAAATGACAACAAAACCATCAAAAATATACTTTTGACACATAAAATGACAAGACAAATACACAAAATAACTACAAAGGCCCAGTCACAACAAAATGAACACACAAAAGTGCCCCAAAACCACAGAAAAGTACACAAGATCACAATAAAACCAGACTAAATTACAACAAAAACACATAAGACATATACAAAAACACAAAAAAAACAGACAAATATAGAAAATGACAAGGAAAGCACCAAAAAACGACAACAAAAATACACAAAATAACTACAAAAGCACAGAAAGTGACAACAAAATGAATGATATGACTCCAAAAACACCCACAATATTAACAGAGGATAACAATAAATAAATACCATGGCAGTAGCGTTCATGATTTATAGTGGAAGAAACCAGTGCCTTTTTTTTTTTTAACACACAAAATGACACCAAAAACACACAAGACGGCTACGAAATCACAAAAAATGGACACATTATAACTACAAAAGCACAGAGAATAAAAACAAAATAAATGATATCACTCCAAAAACACACAAAATATTAACAGATTATAAAAATTGAATAAAATGACAGGAAATATACAGAAAGAGAAGAAAAACCTTTGTTCTTTCCTCTAAATGAATTACATTTATGATTATACTTTTGTGATATTTTCCATGATAAAACTTGTCCATCTCTGACCTGGAGCCTTTGGGCCGAGTGTGTTGCTATAACAGGATGACCATGACCATGGTTCATGATTCTGAGCTCCACAGGCGCAGCAAAATGGCTGCCAACTGTTCCCCAGGGATGGTTAGTGAATTTCTCCAGTGTGAGATCAATAAAGTATATAAAATTTAAAAAAAATGAAAAAATTGAATAGTGGAAGAAGCCAGTGACGCATGCCGTGAAGTGCTAACCATTATAGCACTGCTATATCAAAGAGGCTTGAGGTCGGTCAAGTTTGAGGTCATTTTCAACAAAATTGGGCGATATTATGAGCTAATCTCCACACACACACACACACACACACACACAGACAGACACACACACACACACACACAGACACACACACACACACACACACAAACAGCCCAGCCGGTCTTCACATAAACTGCATTTACTCCAAAGCTGTTTGCTGTTTTTTTATTTCCTTAGGCTCCGATCACAAATCGCTCGCTCCCACCCTCCAACACAAACATATACACACACACACGGCACATGGAAATGTCTCCAGACAATCTCCAGTCGTGGCTGAATCTGTGGCAAATCGCAGTTTGCCAGCTTCTCGTTTCTGTAGAAAATCAATTGGGTGTTGTTGAATTCAGCATTAGAGAGAAGCTTCCAACGGAACCGATCACTGAATGGTGCTGTAGCGTGCTGTGATAGCTTCTCTCTTAGCGTTATGCACTAAAAACAAAAAGGGGACCTGTTTTTAACTCTCTAACATGTGGTGTTGCTTAATGCAAATCTACACCACTTGTCATGACGATGGAATACATGCTAGTTTTCTTTTCTAATCTGTTTTGTTAAAGCTATTGGGGCTATTGAGTTTTAATGTTATCCAAATGCTTTATCAGCACTTTCACTTGTCATTTGGAACAATAGGTATCAATGTCTTGCAAAGTGCAGACACTTAGTTAAGGTGTCTGATTTTAGGGGATTACAGAAAACTGACGGAAATAGTGGAATTCTCCTCCTCAAACAGAAATGGCCATTTTGATGTATTTTTTATTTTTATTTATTGAAACAAAAGCAGGCAAATTTGGTAACAGGACATTGAAATTACTTTCACATGCATGTTTTAGAAAAAAGTAACGCACATAAACACTATTTTCCCCCTATAAAGTAGAAAAGGCATTTAAATTTGATGGAAAAGTGGGAGTAATGCAGCAAAAATGCATTAAAAGGAGCAAAAATATGGCAAGAAAAAGTGATAAAAAAAAAAAGGTTAAAACACGGCAAATTTTGTGTCGTTGCAGAAAAAAAGGTAAAAATAAGCAATAAATTGTAAAAAAAATAAATAAGCAATAAACCTAGCTGATTAGAATAGGGTTTAAAAAAAACATGAAACATATTTTTTTTAAAGTAAAATAGTAGAAAAGAAGTATCTGAAAAGCTGGAAATCGACCCTTGCGAATAGTTAACACTATTGAAGGTGGAATATTGTGCTTATATCATCCATTGCTTGTGATATTAAAGTTTTGCCTTTAAAACAGGATGAAAAATGAGCACATGAAGTCAACGATGCAGCGCGACTGAAAACCTAATAAAAACACCATTCAATGGCTGCCATTCATCTCAGAAGGAGCGTTTTAGCTCCCAGTGATGAATGGTTTTGACCTTATGCAAAGCAGAAAAAAAAGATGATTCTCCTTTAATTAGTACACATGTGAACGCTAAATAGTCTGTTTTGGATTTTTCATCACAGAGCGGTTTTTATCTATTGAACGGGGCGACACCGGAGATGTAAAAATACAGCTCCGTCACAGCCTTGTGTTAACTGACCTCCACATGGAGCCTCGGGGAACCATCACAACAGATTTAGCTTCTCGTTTTCACTGCAGCACAGGCCGTCTTCTCTTATCCATCAGCACAGTGCTCTCGTCTTCCCTCATCACATCTTCTTTCCCCCTCTCTTCTCTGAGCACACATCTTTTTTTATGCTTCTAACGCGCAAAAAACATTTCCTAAAATACTGTTCTTTTTTCTGTATATAGCATATATAAGTGGCTGTGCCTGAAAAGCTGATTATATGCACAAAAGACAAGATAAAAAGGTCCCCGAGCCTCATTAAAGTGCAACAGCGGTTTGTGGATCAGATACAAGCACAGCACAAAAGTCCATTAATCCACGTCGGCTCAAAGTCTGGCGACATATTTCACAACCTCTCGCTCTCGCTGAGGAATTAAGGAACAAATTGCCGGCAACATCTCTCAATTTGACCAAACCATAGTTATGCTTTAAGCCGATAAACTTTGCTTTATCTTCAAACGGCTCCCCTGACGTGAGCCACGAGTTCAGTGGCTAAAACAACACCACGCTGCACCAAAAAACTCCTTATAGCTCATGCTTTTTTTTCATTTTTGCGTGACTAAATTTCATGACATTCATCTGAGCGTATCAAACCTGGGGGGATTAAACATCATCTGAGGCCTAAAATTCACATTTCCATCCCTAGCTGCTGGTGCTGGTGCCTTTGTGGTCACACCGTCTGAGGCAAAAAGCCCCAAAATGTCACCCCGCCCATTCCAACACTGTGACCTACAGAGGAAAACATGACCATGATGCTTTTTCTTTGGTTTGGACCTTGTTTTTATATATTACTGTTTTTATCAGAAGACAAAGAAACCAATGCATTAACACAGAAATCTATGATCTAATGCTGCGTTCCCAGTAACTCGGAACTCAGGATTTTCCGACCTGGAACACCACCTGAAGCTGGGGCTCCTACTCGATAAAATCAGGGAAAATATTATACATTAACATTATATCAGTCAGCCAGCTAAATGTTTGTTTCTATAATTAGTGAAGGATTGCACATACAAGCTAATAGTTTTATCCTCTTATACATACATGGGCAACTGGTGGTGTGGGGGCCACATGCGGCCGTCGGCTGAATTTTCTGCAAAGTGAATGTACAAATAGACTCCAAAACCATGGAATACAGCACTAAAATACATGCAAAACAGCAAAAATACACAAAAAACTGCAAAAAAAAAAAAACATAAATAAAACAGCAAACATACACAACAAAACACACAAAACTACTCCAGACACACAAGATGACTTGAAATATATCACTGAAAAATATACAAAAATGACAGTGAATGCAGAAAAATAGACTCCAAAACTACAACAATTAATGCGAAAAAACAGCAAAGAAACACAAAAATACAACAAACACACATGAAAGAGCAAAAATACTTATAAAACAGCAAAAATACACAACAAAACACACAAAACTACTCCAGACACACAAGATGACTTGAAATATATTACTGAAAAATGTACAAAAACAACAAAATACACACAAAAAATTACAATATAGAAAAATATAGAAATCACTGATTAAAATATAGTATGAGATATTAAGGCCCTATGCTATGAAGCTAGATAATAATATCCTGGATTTATATCCGTTAGCGGGCTTCACCTAACCAAACATTCCCTGTCAGAGAGAAGCTGTCCTACGAAGATTGATAACAACACGCTAATTTAAGCCAAGTGATTTCAGCCGTGGTATGTGAGCGCTCACATAAATGGGGGGGAGATTGTAGCGTCTGACCAATCCCTATGGAGAAACCTGGCAGAGCCACCTTTTTTACAATGGAGGAACAGCTTATGATCTAAAACAAATACAGTATAATTAATTGAAAACCATGATGACAGCAAAGAGCAACAGTGTTAGTGCAGCGCACCAGGAGGAATTGATTAGGAGGCGGAGCTTTTATACTCACTCAGATCTGATCCACTTCATAACCTGGTCCAGACCAGGATAGGTATTGCTTAAGTTTTAAATTATGAATAATTAAAATCCATAATTCAGACCAAAAACAACACTGTTGAAGCGTAAAAGCCTGAGATTATTAATGATATTAATTTAATGGATGATAAACGGACAGCGCTCTGATCAGTTAAACTTTATTACAGCACACGTGTTTCTATTCAGGTAGACCTTTATTTATCACACACACACTGGGATGAGAGCACATTGATTCACTGTAGTATGTTCCTGCTGATGCTGTCAGCATCACTATAACAAATGAATGAGTGAATGAATGAATGAATTACCTGGCCACGCATACAGAGACACAGGCTTTATCAGCTGTCTGTAGATCAGATATATATCTATGGATGTCAACAATAAATGAAAGGATTGCATTTATCCATCAATAATCTTTCTTTCCTAAACGCAGTTGTCAGATCTGCACCAATCAGCATCTACCTACACTGGGCAAGTCGTTTTCTAAGAGAACTGATTGGTCAGGAGGTGGGGCTTTAGCACTCGCTCAGATCCTAGCCAGAACAAAACGTGGTCCCGACCAGGTTGGTCATTCAGCCTAAGTTACCATGGTGATTTAGCTGTGTAAGATGTTAGCGAGCTTCGTAGGACAGCACACACTGATTAAATCCTGGAAGTTAACGTGATAAGAGGTCATACAGCTTCGTAGAAGAGTTTTGATCATAGTTTGGTTGGACTTACAGCTTCCAATCGTAGACCGTGACGGGCGGGTTGGCATCAGCGTTGCAGGTCAGCTGCACATTTTGACGATTTAAGTACCAGTTCCCATCAAAGCCTTCGATTTTCACTACGGGCTCATCTACAGAGAGAGAGTACACGATGTTAGTCCACAGAAACATAGAGAAAATCTATCATTATTACACTTTTCCCATGAATTAATATCATTGAATGTAATACATGTAGCCTGTTTTCCATTGTGTTATATTGTGTGTTATAGTCATGTCATCTCGTGCAGAGGGGTTATCAATGTCATTGAACATGATGACTGCAGAAGCTCATTTACATTTTTTGTGCTGTTTGCAACCTTGTTACTGTCCACACAGTAATTGGAGTCACCTTGCAACACAAATTATGTCGGTGAGCGAAAGGAACACAAATAAAACAAACAAAAAAAAAAAAAAACATCCTGCGTGTTGAAAAAGATGGAATTTCAAGCAAACAAGCGAACAACAAAAATACATGTACAGCCATCATTAGAATACAAGGTTATATCATCCGACAAGTCCAACTCCATCAGGGATTTCCTCCCACTTTGTCATTAAACCACCGTAAGCAAAGTGGAAATTTTTTTTTTTTTTTTTTTTTTACAAAATCTAAGGTTATTTTTTTTTTTTTTTTGGCATCTGGGCTCCGATATAAATCCTTCTTTCCATGTTCTTCTCCTTTTAAATGCTTTTTTTTGCCACTTCTCCACAAATTTCAGTACCTTTTCTGCACATTTTTTTCCACTTTCAAGACATTTTTAGCACTTTTAAACCCTTTCCACCACTTTTCCCACCTAATGTTGCATATGTTGACCCATTATTGTCACTTTTAACCTCTTTTCACCATATTTTATGCTTATTTTGGCCAATTTAACCACATTCACGAGTTATGCCTATTATTTGCCAGTTTGACACTTTGAACTCTTTCTACCATGTTTTCTTTCTGTTTGGCCACTCTAACTTGCAACTTTTAACCAATTTCTGTTTTTTTTTTTTTTTTTAAATCCCATTTCACGACCCTTTCCACCATTTTTGGTCACTTTTGACTAGAAGAATCTGTGAAAGCACGGGACAACCAATACAAGTCGTCACACAAACGTGACAGCCGATTTCTGGGATGGATAAATTAGCCAGTTTGGGACCTGAGATCAAACCGGGGTTATCTAAAGCAGGGGTTCTCAACCTGGGGGTCAGGATCCCATTCATGATTGCGAGACACTGGGGGAGGGTTGCCAGATGCCTTTAAGAAACAGAATATTTGAGGCCATTTTTGCTTATTTTTCCACCTTCTTTTGCAACTACACCAAAACTTATATATTTTCATCTTTTTTCATCACTTTTTCTATAATTACTCCCATTTCTGCCACTTCTCAATTTTTCACTTTCAAGACATTTCCGGAACTTTTAAACCTTATTTACCACCTAATGTCACAAATGTTCACCCATTATTCTCACTTATCACCAGATTTCACCATATTTCATTCTTATTTTGGCCAATTTAACCACTTTCACAAGTTGTCATGCCCATTATATTCCAATTTAAACTAATTGTTCCTACTTTTTATATTACATAACTCCAATGCTCTACCCCATTTCTGCAACTTTTAAGCCAATATTGACACTTTGAACCCTTTCTACCACTTTTTCTTCTGTTTGGCCACTCTAACTTGCAACTTTTAACCAATTTCTGTTTTGTTTTTTTAAACCCATTTCAACCCCTTTTTATTAACCACTTCTGATAAAATTTAACCCATTTCATTTCTGATTAAAACAAGGATTTACATATTTAAGATGACTATAAACTATGGCTCAAAAAATGGATATTATTCAGATAAATAACTAAATGTGGTTATCACAGATTCATAGAACAATGGACCATCATTTTGGTGACTTTATGACTGTTCTTCAATGTTCATGTCTATGTTCAACCACCTTCAGGCACAGTAGGGGTCCCCGATCTCTAGAACCTTTATTTTGGGGGGTTGCGGGCTAGAAAAGGTTAAGAACCACTGCTCAAAAGAGAGAGTTTTGCTTACACTGCACATTGAGCACAACGCTCTCCTGGAACTTCTCGTTCCGGTACGTCACGATGCAGGTCAGCTTCTGTCTGTGGGTCTCGCGGCTCGGTATCACCACGTAGTTGCTCCGCACCGTCACTGTCCCGTTCTGGTTGCGGGTTTCCTGGAAAGTGGCCTCTCCCTTCAGCCTGGTGTCCCATCGGATCAAGCTGGGCGGCTTGCCGTTCAGCGACACACACGTGGCCACGGTCATCTTGCGTTTCGTGGCCCTGGCAACGATGGTGGGAGTGGTCAGATTCATGCGGGTCATGGGACGTGCTGTGGAGAAGAAGAGAGGGAAGAATGACGTGAGAGTAGGCCTGGGCGAACAGCATGAAAAAGCACAGTCGGATGGATTTCTGATTGCGTCCAAACCCAGACCTTCACCTAAACAAGTTACACTACAGAACTCACTCACACGTGCTGTCCCTTATAGGAGAAAAAGACTAAAGTGTCACATATTGTGCAGCTGTTTGTTAATAAATGTGCCTGTGTGGCATGTTGATCAACAAATTTAACTGAAACTAGATGTTTATCATATACTGTATTGCTATTTTGCGAAAAAAATATGGAGATATGAGTTTTAGTCTATATCGCTCAGCCCTATGTGAAAACAGGAATGATTTAATCTTGTTCTCAGAGCTTTTTTGATGATTCTCTGAACTCCATCAAGGTGATGAGATTGGACATCAGGTGGAGAAACACACACACACACACACACACACACACACACACACACACAGCTGAGGCAGTTGTCAGAGCTTTTTAGATGTAGAACCCTCTCGTCTAACCAAAGGCACACTCTTGAATGTTTTTGTGAATTGCCAGTTAACAATCTCCTCTGTGCAGATCAAAAGGCAGGCTTGAGCAAAATGCACGAGTGAAAGAGATTGGGCATGAAGAGGCCTCTTTGAACGCAGATGCTTGATTATGTTCTGACGGGATCGCTGAGCGGCCGAGGCCTGGAAAAGCCCAGAATAAGGTGGATACGGAGCTGAAATGAAAGCTTAAGGAACTACTTAAGCCAAGTAGGGTTTTTTGGGGGTTATTTTTTCACGGGAACTTAATAGAAAGCACACACACACATAATTTCTAATTAGCGACCTAATCAAAGTCAGCACACAACCTTTTGAAATGCAGGCTCTTTCCAAGACGCACTTCACCCTGAGCACTTCTTTACTCTACGGGGCGAGTGTTTTAAAGCCAAATTACACACGCTGAGCACGCTTTATTGATTTCCATCTCACCTGTCATTTTTAATGACTTTTTCCTCCATTGACTTACTGTTTAATCAATTCAATGAGGTCAATTTAGACCCGATAATGTGTAACAGAACATCATAAAAATTATTTGCACATCATGTATCTACTTATTTCGGCCTTGAAACAGTGAAATGTGTTTGATAAATGCAGCGAAGGAGGAGAAGTCTCTGAATGAAAGCATTTCAAAGGGACTTTTTTAAGAACAAAGCCAGTGGTAACTTAGCGCTCACAGGCAAAGCTTTGAAAGGCTTTTAAAACAACACAGTTCGCCCTTTAGCTCCAATCAGAAAGATGTTCTTTTTGTCTTCCCAAAATAAATATTACCGACAGGTTTGTAACACTTCAAACACTTTCTGTTCCGACATTTAAACGTTTACAACGATGTACAATAATTTGTGTTATTGCATTGTTTTACTAAATAGTGCAGACATGGGCCCCCAAAGTAAACTCACAAAACAGTAAAAATACACAAAATGACTACAAAAACATACATAATTACAGAAAAATACACAAGAGGACAACACAAACACAAAAACAAATGCAGAAATATACACTAAAAGACAAAAATATGAAGAAAAAAAAGGACGACGCAAATACATAAGAAAACAATACGTACAAAAAAGGACAAACATACACACAAAAATAAAAGCAGAAATATACACAAAGGGCCAAAAATACACAAAAGGACAACAAATAATTTATACCCGGTACACAGAAAGACAACAAACACAATAATTACAGAAAAATACACAAGAGAACAAAAATACACAAAAGGACACCAAAAATATATATTCAAAAATATTCAAAATTACAGATACAAAACTACACAAAAAAAACAACAGAAATACACAAGAAAAAAGACACACGAATGACAAGAAAATCTGCAACATGTGGTTCTCAGGTCAGAAAATCACATTTTTGTGATAAAAGTTGCCCATCATTGATATACAGTGTGTTTGCTCAGGCTATGTCTCCCTACAACAACATAACACTGTGGCAATATCAATGTTCTGTAACATGTTGAGTCTTGAAAACAACGAATTACCCAACAACCCGTACGCATACCTTTGTAGGAGTGGAGTGTGGCACAACATTTGCTAGTGTTGTGATTCTGCACAAAGGCTTGAAAAAGTGTTGATCAAACGTAAGGATCTAAAAATAATAGTTGTTAACGTTAAGAAAACGTCACGCAACTCGAAGATAATAACGACTTTAATAGAAACTCGATGAGTCATAATTGCCATCACAGTCCTAATGATGGAGGTATCCTACATCTGTAGCCACAGTTGCGTGAGAGCAGTCAAACAGAGGCTAAGCAAAGCAAAACTCAAATGTAATTTGTAAGTAGACTTAAAAAGCTTTAACTGTGACTTGTTTAAACATCAGAAATGTTTTTAATTTACTGCTTAGATCTCAAGCCCTGAAGACATTTACCTTCTGTTTAATAAAAAGTTTACAGTCATCTTTAAATCTAGGACGAAAAATTTACTCTGTAAAGTTAAGATAACATCTGTTTTATCAGTAGAGATTCATTTTTTATTTCTAGAAGCCTGATTTTATTCTTTTTTATACTGTATTCATGAATAAATCATACAACAGCTTTCACATGTATGACATTATGTTGGTTTGAGTTTTCCAGCTGAACAAGGAAGAAACTTTAGCCCTCTTCTTATCCATAGGGTCAATTTGACCACATTCAATGTTTATCATTAAAAAAAAAAAATTACTTTGTTTTTTTTTTTTTTTCTTCATCTTTCATAACTTTTCCTAATTTGGTGGGTAGAATTGATTAAGCATAAAATTATCATGATGACTGACAACATTATATATATAATGTTGTCAGTACATTAAAGGAGATTAGGCTAAAAACTATTCAAGATGAATTTATTCTAATTTAAGAGTTTGGCCTGATAGAGGCGCTAAAAAACAGGTCATGGTTTCATTATCAATGGGTTATTTATGTATTCAACAAATAAACAAAGTGTCTGACACAAAAACCTAGTAAAATTTAATGAAAATAATTTTTCGGAGGCAAATATCCCTGTGGTCAGATTGACCCCAAGGGTGAAATGTATTGGCAATATTTGAAGATAATAGGAGGGTTAGAATGGAGAAGTCTACGCTACCATGGCAACTAGGGCTGGGCAATATATAGATATTCAAGATATATTGAGTTTTTTATTTTGACGATATAGAAAATGACAATATTGCCTATATCAAGATATATTCTATTTTACTTGTTTTTATTCATACAATCACAAAGTACAAATCACATCATACAAGTATTTAATATTATTGATAGAGTAGAGTCAAAAAGTGTTCTTTACAATTAGTGTTTTTATAGCTTATTTTGTATTAAAATACTAATTTTAGGAGTTGCTGCTTCACTACTATTCAGAACAACATTAAAAAGCACAGTTGGATGGATTGCTGATTGTGTCCTATCCCAGAACATCACTTAAACAAACCACACTACAGAACTCACTCACATGTGCTGTCCCTTATAGGGTAAAAAAGCCAAAAGTGACACATATTGTACAGCTATTTGTTAACCTCTCTTTCTTACTAGCAAAGCTTGTAGAGAACAGTCTTTCAGTTGAGAAGTCTTTGTCATTTTCCTGCGACTACATTAACTTGAAGTGAGTGAAAGCTGTCGAACGTCTCTTACCATACACGGTAAGGTTGACCATGTTCTCCCGGTTGCCTGCGGGAAACGTGGTGTACTCGCAGATGTAGGCGGCTTCGTCGGACAGCTGTAGGTTGGAGAACATGATGGTGGTGTCTTCCAGGGAGGGCGTGCTGTGGCGAACCGCCGCCTGCTTGAAAGTGACGCGCTCCCTGAAGGGTGACAGGACGGACACGCCCAGAGCCGGGTTGGCTATGGCCACGTTCTGCTTGGTGCCGTTCAGGAGCTTCTGCCAGGTGACCTGCGAGATCTTCACTGGGGGGTTACTGTTGATGAAAATGCAGCGGAGCTCCACTTGTGAACCAACAAAGCCAGACTTGACTGAGTCCATCTGTACCATTTGTCCTTTGGCAGCTGAGGGAGGGAGGGAGGAGGAGAAGAAGAAGAATAAGCGTGAGTAACAAGTGTCCAAGGCCAAGCACATCACTCAATTCAAGATACACACACTTTAAGAAGCAATTCAGCCTTGTGGTAATTCATGCACATGCACACACTGCAGATACAAGCGCTTTCTTTGCATCAATAGAATAGGCCGTTCCTTGTGTGCAAGGCTGGGGAAGAAGGTGTGTGTGGAGGGGTGAGGGACGAGACGATATCAACATAATGCACACATTCATACAGCCCTGTCCTTCCATGAGAAAGTAGCGTTTCTGATGAGATAAGAGGGTCGCAGAAGAACCAATGCATCACTAATAATTGAGTACGAGAGAGGGCAATGACTGCTGAGCTCTCCTCCATCTTCCCAGCAACACGCTGGGCTGCCCACATTAATTTCAGTTCCTGCTTATTAACAAACACCTCAAAGTCAGCCTGGAGCTCCTATTAAAACATACATGTTGAGTAACGTAAGCACTTAAAACCCTCTGAACACACACATTCACTACATTAGGAAGAGAAAAGCCTGTTTCTTTCATCCTTTCAGGGTACAGTCATAATCAGATGCATTAAAGTATCTCTGTTTCTCAAATGGGGGTACGTGTACTCTTAGGGGTACGCGATGGCACTACAGTACACAATGGTACTTGAGAGAGAGAGAGAGAGAGAGAGAGAGTAGAAAATTAACAAATAAAGTCTTGGTCCTTCCCCACTACAGAAATACAGAAATAAATCTATTCAGGAGCCACTAAATCAGTGTTTTTCAACCGTGGGGTAGGGACCCCATTTTTAACCCTAACCCTAACCCATTGTATTCTTTTTTAAATCCAAACAACACACAATCCTAAACAACTTTGTGAATGATAAATAGTTCAACTAAAATGTAATAAAAACAATATCTGAGGCCAAAAATAATCAAAAACTATGGTAATTCTAGAAAAAAATGTATTTGGGGTTGGCAGAAATTCTTGATATCAGAATGGGGTCAAGATCCAAAAAAGGTTGTGAACCACTGAACTAAATACTGTTTCTTTCCACTTATTTACAAAATGAGATCATTTAAAATGTGTGTTATCACTCATTCATTCCATCATTATGCTCTATAGTTGTTTTTAAATAGTTTCCTAAGCAAAATTTGAAGGGGGTACATGGATTCAGAAATAAGAGAAATGGGGTACTTCAGCCAAAAAAGTTTGAGAACCACTGGTTTAGAACACGTGTCAAACTCAAGGCCCGAGGGCCAAGTTTGGCCTGTCAGAGCGTCTAGTCCGGCTCACAGGGAAATTTTGTTTTAGGTAAAAATTAAAGCAACAACAGGACTTTTTGTAAATGGTCATATACATTGTACATACAACATGATGGAGGTTGCAGTACTACATTATTTACATTAATAATAAATCACAATTATTTTGAAAAACCTGGGAAAATTCTCGCAAATTGTCCCACATTATTCTGGCAAATGGAAAATTCAACAAATGTTTAACAATTGCTCAACATTCAGGATTGAATTTGAATCTGTGCCTTTTCCTTCACAAAAACATGGATTTTTCTGGTCTGGCCTATTTGAGGTCAAACGAGGTCGTATGTGACCCCTTCAATTAAAATGAGTTTGACACCCATGGTTTAGAGTGTTTGATTGTTGGAATGAATGAGTTTAAGTTTTGGATTTAAATAATGTGTAAAGTGGATGTGCCCATGAAATGAGGTTAAATCCATTCTGATCATTGTCACTGCCAAAAAAAGTATGTACTGTATTACCTTCGCCAAAGGAGATAAAGCTTTTACCAATGTTTATATATTTGTTTGTTACCAGGATTACGTCAAAAGTACTTAACACATTTTAACAAAGTTTTATCCAAAGATAGGCCTTACGCCATGGAAGATTCCATTACATGTTGATAGGATCCAGATCAATATACTGGCTCTGGATCAGTTTGAAACATTTAAAATTCCAAAAATCTTATTTCTTATCATTTGCAACATTTCAAAAGTTCCTACCACAGTTTGTAATTGGCCAATCTTAATAAAATTTGACTCAATAATGACCCACCAAATTGAATCTGGATTGGATCCAGATTGTGCATTCATCACAGATTTTCCCAAAGAAATGGGGGTGCTAATACATTTAGACCTACTGTATGGTTATTAATGGGGGTAGAAATGTCGTACAAGCCTTTAACGTGTGAACGATCATGGTACCATGATCAGAATCATTGTTCCAGGATATTTGGTGCTTGGATGAGGTCTGTATTACATTATTTCTATGCATTTATCACACAGGAAGTAGCCCCCATAATCAAGAAATGGCTGCCTCTGAGTCTTTAAATTTAAGGCGTGCCATCTGGTTCTTGTTGTTGCCAACACCTCATTGTTATCGTGCGCTCTAATTAATGTTCCTGTCCAGGTGATGTCTGATGATGTTCCACTTCCTGGTCTGACAACCCCTGACCGAGCACGTATTTACAACTAGCCAGAGCTAAAAATTATTACCCATGGATAGCTAAAGACCTTCAGGAAAAACAGCGGGGAAGCTCTCCATTACTCACAGTGGAGTCATAAAGCCACCAGCCGAATCACTCATAAAGAGGTAGGAAATGTGGCTTCAAGCGGAGTAACGGGGGCCCAAACACAGGCACCACAAACACAGAAGCACGACCTCACACTGAAGGATAATCACTTCCATCTGTGATAAACTTTCCACGCGGCGCTTTACGTAGCGTATGCATCTACGACAGAGGTTGTTTTACATCTAACGCAGAATTCAAGGTGGAGGTGGAGACAGTCAAACTGTTATAGGCCAATAGAAAGTGTTCCTTGTAAAAAAAAAACTAAACTCAATGTACAATACATGCACCAAGCAGAGGAAATGATGCACGCCGTGAGACGGAGACCATTAGGGCTACAAAAGATTTCTTTCCATCTTTCACATCCTTTGCCTGGAATGACTTATGCTAGAAAAGAAAGCGGTGCATTTTGGCGTGAAAGGCCATTTTCAATCTATTGTAATACACTTCCACTCAACGCTGCCTTGCTGCCTACATCAAATCATAAAAAAAAAAACACAATGTGACAACCTTTGAAGTTACTGAGTGCCAATCATCTTTCATTTCCTCCCAGGACCCCCTCTGAGTGGAGATTTAAACTTCAGGGATTTGAAGATGACAGATTGGATTTACTAATACAGTTTGACAGAGAAGACTGGCAACCTTGTCATGTGTACCTGGAGGAGCACCTGTGTCCTTGTGCACCTCAGGGCAAAGCGCTTCACACTCCCCTTTATCACAGCTTTGATTACAGCTAGGGCAGCTATAGTGTGAAATGCTTGGGAGAAAGCAAAACACAATTTACTGTGTGGCGACGGCGGTTAAAGTTCGTTCAAGAAGCAAGAAAAGTGTTTGTACCTGAAGAGAATCCATATCGGTGATAAGACCATCGCCAAGCACCGATTCTCGTCTTTTTTCAGATATATAGGCAGTTATCTGGATCAGATAAGATTCTAAGGATTCTAAGAAATTTTGGGTGACATGGACCAAAACTCATATCTCAATGTTTTTTTCTCAAAATGGCGATATACAATATGAATCTTGATATTATAACTCAATAAAGTCTTACCACAAAGACAATTCTGGGGTTAAATTTGCTGATGCAGACCATTTATTAACAAACAGCTGCACAGCATGTGCCACTTTTGGCCTTACTTTCCTTAAGGGACAGCATGTGTGAGTGAGTTTTTCATGCTCATCTGAGAAGTAGCAAAAGCAGCAACTCCTAAAATGAGTATTATAAGTATTTAATGAGCTAAAAAATAGGAATAGAAATCTCTATTTCTATTCTCTATCTCTATATTGACCAAATATATATAGTTCCAAATGTAACGGGTGCCCCCATTTTTTTTTTAATTAGAAAAACCATGATGCTCAATCCAGATCTGATCCTAATGAGTCTCATTGGGTTTATTGAGGAACCAACCCAAATCTAACTAAAATTGATCAATTACGAACCGAGATATGAACTGTTAAAAATGTCTTTTAGAATGATTTTTTAGATTTTTGAAACTGATCTAGAATCAGTATATTGATCCAGACCCCCACCAAAGTTTAATGGAATCTTCCATGGCGTAAGTTCAAAAAGTACTTTTGACATAATCTTGCTAAATGTGAAATATTAAGCTCCTTGGTGGAGGAAACAATAGAGGGCAGTTGTGCGTGGGGAGCCGTTGCTCTCTTCTCCCCTCCCTGCTCGGCTTTTCTCTGAGCGTTATGTTCTCAAGTCGGATCAAACCAAATAAACAGGAGCAAATGAAAACCAGGAGAATCGGGTTAATTATACAGCTACACAGCCCAAATCCCCTCTGCGGGTTCTGGGACCCCTTTCACTCAAGGACTGGATGAGCCCTCTGGCTGAGCACACAGTAGAGCTGTAATTACAGACTGCAAGACAGAGTGCTAGAGCCATGAAGATTCATGTACATGGAGGAAATTAGGGAAGAAGGTTTGGGGGAGGGTAGGGGGAGGGTAAAGTAAGGTGGGGCTTTGAAATGTTTAATCGTAAAAGCTGGGCTGCCAACGCTGCTTGTGCTGCTGTTGCTTTGTTCTCACACTGACAAGAGGGCTGACTGCGGGACAGTCATGCTAAAATACACCTGAGGCTTGATGCATGTGCAAGAGTTGCCAACGTAAATTGGGACAGGATAAACAAACAAAGCAGGAAGTTTGTCCAAACTGGCAGGCCATAAAGAAGAGAGGTTTTGATTCGCACCAGGTGAATGGGGAGGGCACGAGGCGCACCATTAAAAACAAGCTGCACAGCAACCGTCTGTCTTCGGCACTGATAGGGAAAAACTCCCCAAGGCATCGTAAAGAAGCCGTGCGCACAACATTCACCTGTAAAATGATCTGGGAAGAAACGTGTGCTTTGTTTTGTTTTGCATTGGCGTCTGAGGCAAGAGAAGCTGCAACACAATCAAGCCTCAGTCTAACAACTTCAACAATCAATTTCCTTCCAAACAAATAAAATAATACAAAAACTATACAAAGTAATGACTGGACTTTTATTGTGTTTGAAGTTACATTAATAGGAAGTGAAGGAAATATGTTTTTAATGAAGTATTTTTGGACTTTCAGAAGCAAATGCAATCAGGAAAAAGGATTATTTGGTTTATTATTGGTATCAAAATGACTCAAGACCTAAAACTAAGGATGCTTTCACACCGTTTTAGTCCAGGACTTCGGTCCGAATGGGCGAAGGACATTTGAATAATTTTATCAACTTGGTTTGGCCTCTGTTTTACGTTCAAAGCGCAACTTCTGTTCTGCTCCAAACAGCTTCTGGTGCAGTTACATGAGTTAACCACTTGAGGGTCCCATTACTGGAGTAAAGACTTCTCTAGACAAAGAAATAGAAACCTGAAGAAGAGGCTTGGGGTTAAAGCGAGTGTTTAAGAGTGCTCAAAAAACGTATTCCTTCTACGTTTTGTTCTTAACAACATTCACAATGCAGCAGCAATAAGTTGCTGTGCTTTTGGTGGTTTTAAAGCCCTGTTTTGTACACAGCGATGGCTCTACTGACAACCCACAATACTGAGCCCTCTACGTCATCTCGGTTGTTGTTCATGGGCGCTCCTAAATTTCTCTAGTCTTCGATTGGAAACACTCCAAGACCAACCGAAACAATCGCTCTAGAATTCTTCTCTTTTGATCGGCTCTAGACATTGTTTGCGTGTTCACACCACACAAACGAGGCAGACTATCTGAGCAAGGTTAAAAACGCTCTAGGGGGTCCGTCGGTATGAACGCATCCTATGACTTATTTCTTTGATATATTGCTTGGCAAGAACTTGCTCGAATTGTTGCATTGAATTCTTCAAAAACAAAATGCCATTGGAGATTCTACGATACATTCTAATTGGTGTCCACTACTATGAGTGGACAGAAGGTTTCATTATTAATCATTAATTGAAGAAAGCTTTTTTCTACTGTGAAATCCTGAGCGTTATCTTTATCAGTGAAATATGGTGCTCAACAACCTTTTTCTACAAGGTAAAAATAGACTTTTGGTATAAAAACGTAAGGAAAATATTTGTTTTTGTTACCAGTCACACAATCAAACATTACTCATAATGGACTTCTGCGAATTGCTAAAGGTAAATGAAAACAAAAGGGAAAAAGAAAGCGACTGGTGACAGGAAAATCACCCAACTTCCAGCTGGTAAAAATGTTCGCCACAAATCCGTCAATTATTTCACTCGCGCTGTGACGGAACCGCATTTGGGGCGTCCAAATGAGTGACTGGTGCAGACAGACCACGGATATGAGCTACTGTATTGCTGCAGTGTTTAAAATAAACTGTTGTGCTGCCTGCAATTGTTAATTAAAAACAGTGACGTTAGACGGTGGAGTATCCGCAAGATTCCGGACTGGAGAACATAAACCAAAACCAGGGACTGAATTTACTTGATTTACATTTTGGGAACTCTTTTTTTGTTCAAAAATATTTATTACACAAATTTGACTGAACTTACCAACGTTTTAACTAAAAAACATGTAGTTTTAGTCCACAAGAAGTATTCTAAAACCAAAATGTGCCTAAAACCAAGATGAAATTTTGTTTTTAAGACAACATTTAGGAAGATGTCTAAAATAGCTGCCAAAAATGATGTTTTGACACCCACTATTAAACACGTCATGAACGTACACAAAACCACACATCTTAACATGTTTTTCCTTCTCTGTTGGACTAATCTGATCAGTGGTTATAAAAACTTCAGCCACTTTTTTCCCACTGAATCTCTAAAAGCGTCTGGTAATAGCATAATGATGTTATGTAATATTTAAAGCTATTTCAAACTACTTGAAGACGTGCTTTGTTTGTGAAGACTATTTATCGCTCATTGTCCTCATTTGCATTATGATGCAAATGCTTGAGGAAAAACAAAAACTACACAATGCAACTCTCCATTTCCTACAGACAATGCAACTTATCTTCCACTCAACGTGTCATGCTATTGTGTCTTTATATGGCCAACTAGCCAAACAACTGACAATTTACACAAGACAATTAGTGACTCATTCGACATTTTAGCTGTGCTATTCGTTTGTTCCCCGAGTTAAATAAAGCTCGGAATAAATCATCTCAAAGTGCAGTGAAATGTGGTGAAGATGAAACGGGACCGAATGCATATTTTAGACGATGAACTCATTAATGTCTTCTTTTTAAAGCTGCAGTGGGAAACTTGGCACTCACGTCAGTCCCAAATGGTGGTGAAATGTTGTCTTTTGAAGCTAAAAAGACTTAAACCCTTCCAACCCAGAGTTGGTAATCTAAAGTCAGTCTTCCTGGATGGATAAATGTTGAGCTCTGGGGACTTTGTGCCAGTGGAGATGAGGAACTTTAAAAAAATAAAACAGTCTGACTCCAGCTTCACACCTGAGGCGTTTTGGCAAAAAAAAAAAAAAAGATTTCTTTTTAGAGGGCAACTTTAAAGCTTTTCTCATGGAGGCAATTGGTTATTATAGTTTGGTTACTGCACATTCGCTTAAGTGGGATGCTGATAGATAAAACATGGCTTGAGCCACTTGGGATAATGACTGTTTAATGGAGTCCTAGTTCCCACGGCACTGGCACAGGCGTCTGTGCTCCCCTATTCACGACCACACACAGGGTGTGTTATGGGGAGTACAGATCAACACCAACTGGTTGCTGCTCATGTTTCCCCAAGTTGGGTTTAAATCTCATGCTCTAGCTTTTTGCTCATTGTTTTCATACAAATAGTGATTTTAAAATGATTGATAAATACATTGTTTTATGCTGTTGGGATAATTGTGGAGCAAACAAAGGCAACTGTCAGCTCAGGGGCCACATAAGGTCCTCGGTCTCGTATTGTGCAAGCCTTGAAGTAAACAGACAGAATGACAACAACAAAAAAACACAAAACAACAAAAATACACAAAATGACAACAATAAAAACACAAAAAAAATCATAGAAAAATACACAAAAGGACAACACAAATATATAAATGAACTCTAAAAGGCTGAAGAATATACAAAAAGACACCAAAAATAAAATCACAAAAAATACACAAAATCACAGAAAAATGCACAAAAGAACAACAAAAATACACCAAATGACGACAAAAAACATTTAAAAACTCATCAAACAATGCATAAAAGGAAAACAAAAATAGATAAATTTACTCTAAAGAAACAAGACGGCTACAAATGTACAAAAACACAGCTGAAAAATATACAAAATGATGCCAAAAATACACAGTGATGCCAAAAAATATACAAAATCACAGAACAATGTATAAAAATTCAACAAAAAAAGACAAATTTACTATAAAAACACAACACAGCTACAAATAAACACAAAAATACCAAAATTACACAAGATCACAGAAAAATGCACAAAAAAAACAAAATGTACTCTAAAAACACAAATTATCTACAAATATATACTAAAACAACTGTAAATATACAAAAACACAAAATTACAACAAAAATACACAAAATCACTCAAAAAGCACAGAAAGCAGCAGTAATAACAATACATTTCCAGTGTTAATGCTCATATTGGTCGTTATTTTAAACACTGACAATAATCGTCGATAATGTGTACCTTAGATCAGTCAACTATACATAAGTATATTTATTTATTGACAAATAAATGATCACCATTTCTGTTTCAGGAAGTTAGTTGTCCACATGACAACTGTTCCCCCTTTAATTACGCTCAACCATGTCACCCTGTAAACAGGTGTGAACCTGCCAAAGGTCTCTGCCTTGACAAGCAAACCTTCTACTGCAGATGTAAGTGAGACCTTTGTGGAACAGATGGTTAGTGGACCCGTTACTGGGTTTTTATCTGCTGCGAACATAAAAACGCTCTTTAGTACAACAGGCGTTCATTCATTCAGGACAATACAACATCTGCTGGGCTGTAAACGTTAATGTTTATCGTGACTTCCTGTTCTGGGTCTGGCTCCATGAGAGACAAAAATGTGTGTTTCATTTGAGCTATTTGTATTTGCTGTTTGTTTGAGTGAGACAGAGTCGCGTAATGGCCGCAGAAGGTGTTGCATTTTCCTCCAGGGCTGTGAAAATGACAGTTTTCAGGTTGGCAGCGCGCAAGATTAGCTACTCGACTATATGCACAAATTCTCACCTAATGTAGCTGCATCGCTTGTTTCGCAGATGTGAGGTTCAGCGAACAAGCTTCCCCTCTGGACACACACACACACACACACACACACACACACACACACACACACACGAACATACACACCCCTCGAGCAGCTTAAACATGCTTCAAATGTCAAGGGGATGCATTCGTTCGCCTGGAACAGAGCCTTTCATCTTATTTCTACTGGGTAATGATTCGCTCGACAATGAAACACTAGAATACGCTACTTGTTTTCGTTGTGCGACGATATCAAAAGAAACAAAATGTTGATGTCACTGTGAAGAGTGTTTTTGCCCTCTCTGTCATCAATTTGCCATCGTCTTTGAAACACACAGCGAGCGCTCGACTATCAAAGAGCCATTTTGAAATAGTTCGAACATTATTCCGCAACAAAAAAGAAGCATTGATTTCTCAAGTTTAAATATGTTTTCAATGCCTCAATTCTTTTGCACTTTTTATTCATGAGGGAATACACATTAATAATATATAGGGGTGTGTCGTAATCCAACTTTTTCACTTCTGATACAATACCGATATTGTTGCCATAGCTGATACCGATCCGATACGTTTCCAGCAAAAATCATACATGCTTTTATCGCTTGTTTTGTGTGTAATGTAAAAAAAAAAAACTGACCCAGTTAACATCATCCAATGGGTTACATAAACTTTAACCTTTAACATAAGCATATTCTACCATTGAATAAAATAACTACAAAATTAATTAGAACACCCTGAAAAATAACCTCAATAAACCCAATAATTAATTTTAGGGAATAAATAACCACAAATATTCTACAATTGTATTAAATGAATTAGAAAACACTGAAAAATAACCTCAGTAAATCCAATAAATTAAAAAAAAAACCATTTTAAAGGGAAAAATAACCACAGATATTCTACAATTGAATAGAATGAAAAAAACAAAACAGAGTACAGAAAAAATACAACAAATAAATGTATGTATTGTTTTTACAATTCAATATCAAATCGGGATAATATAGTTGTATTTCACACATTAAGACACAAATTGGTGTTTGTAACATTATAATTACATCATAAAACCTGAGCGTCAAGTAGAGAGGAAGATTTTTTTTTCTTTCCTTTGATTAGAAAAGATCAAAGTAACCCATTATTCTTATTGTTCTTGTGTTTGTGGCAATGACAAACAAAGTAAAGGCTGAAAAGAGCAGGTGAAAAAGAGAGAGTAAATGTAAACAGTATCTGAAACCACTAACACCCTCTCCCCCCTCACTGGGCCAAACAGGCCCAGCAGGGTTTCGGTCCTACGACACAAAATAAACAATCGCTGACGCTACTCGACCAAATGTTGAGATGACATCACCCACTGATACCTGATAGCCAGCGAGTGTCAGCAAACAAAAGGGGAAGGATAGCCCCTCTCCTGGTAAATGATTGACTGGGGGCAGCTGCTGAAACTCGGGGAGGGCAACGCTTGGGAAAACACTCAGGTGCTCGGAGGGCAGTATCAGGAATAAAAATGCAGCGGTTGCGAGAGCGATAACGACCACGATGATAACCAACTTTATCAGACGCATCTGAAGCAATGACACCTGGGGAGCTTTTTACAAAGAGCAGATAATTAGTCAACAAAGCATCTCATCCTCAGAGTGGCTTCAGAGCACAGAATGACGGAGTGTGCCAGATATTTTTTCAATAATGCAAAAGTTTCCCCTCGGCTTTCAAACACGGACAGCTGGTGGATGACTTAATAGCAAAGGAGTGATCAATAAATGAAAAGGGGGCGCGAGGCGAGGCGAAGCGATGCATTGTGGTTTCGGGCTGGCAGGCAGGCAGGTATTGGATTGAAGGGTAATGTGATGTAGAGGAATTTGGGAAGGGTGGAGGGGGGGAGATTACAGGGTAGGGGAGTTGCGAGAGTAACAGAGTGGGTCAGACGCGGTGAGCACATTACAGCACTCAGGATATTAAAGAGGAGTGGAGGAGGGAACGGGACTGGTGGTCGCGTCACATGTGCTTTGGAAATTTTAAACAAAGAAGCTGTGTTCACATTTAGTTTGGATACTGACAGAGGTTTAAAAGTACTGATGTATTCTACTCAAGTAGAAGTACTAAGTCGTTCTTGATTTTATCCTCTTCTGAGAAGTAGAGAAAGTAGTGACTCCTAAACTAGCAGCGGTGTAAAGAGTACTGACATATCCTACTCAAGTAAAAGTACTGTTACTTGATTGAAATTGTTCTCAAGTATAAGTACAAGTAAATCATACATAAAATATTCAAGTACAAGGAAAAAGTAGCTCAATTAAATAGTACTCAAAGTAAAAGTTACTAGTTACTTTCACCCCCACCCATGTTTACTTTTTGGTAATAAATCTTGCCACGCTTCCCTTGCATACAGTAAACAACTCATGTATAGACTTAAAAAAGAAGAGACCAGAACTTAATTTATATTTCACACACAAAGGCATCTGTATAAAATAAAATGTTGATAGATTGTTGTCTGGTCATTTCATTTTCCATTGTTTTCCAATGTTAGTTGATCATATCAAAACAAAGAATAATAATTACTCAGTTACGGTTAGGTGTAAAAATCTAATTACCTTACTACTTTTAAAACGTACTTAAGTACAAGTAAAATTACTGATTTAGAAATACACTCAAAAAAGTACAGGTACCCATGAAGGCATCTCAATTACAGTAATGTGAGTACTTTAACTGCAGTCCTGTAAGAGAGGAGAATTCATCTTCCAAGAGCTAAATTAATGTCAGAAACTAATGTACCCTTGGGTTTACTTTACATGCCACCTAATAGCAATATTTCACAGTGGACCAAGGTTTTAAGTGTTAGCTGATGGCTGCTTATTTTAATCAATGTTTATGATTCAATAAGCCTTTGATCACTAGGGAAACTATTATTCACTCACTTTAACCTGTTTGCTAATACTACCACAGTATGATAAATGTTTTATCAGCTTTTAACTTTTATCCCAAAACCGGACAACATCAATAGAATGGGTCTGTATCTACTGGCTATAGTGGTGGTGCATAAGGTGGAAAAGTCATTGACATAGGTGGTTCTCAACCTTGAGGTCAGGACCGCAATGGGCGTTGCTAGACACTTGGCGGGGGTCGCCACATGCCATCAAGAAACTAAGAATCATTTTTGAACAATTTGAGTTAATTTTTTACCCTTTTTCTGCAACTACACCAAAACTTGCCATTTATCAACCTATTTTCATCACTTTTTCTAGCCATATTATTGCACCTTTTTATGCTTTTTTTTACTACTTTACTCACATTTTTTTTCCAATTTCAAGACAATTTCCACCTAATGTTGCATTATTGACCCATCATTGTCCCTTTACACCTCTTTTCGCCGTATTTCATGCCTATTTTTGCCAATTTACCACATTCGCAATTTGTCATGCCCATTATTTGCTCATTTAAACTAATTGTTCCTACTTTTTGAATACTTCACTCATCCAAACCACCACAACACACAAACTAAGTATCCCAAAACCATGCTTAAAGGGGGTTGATAAAATTAAATCTTGTAAATACTTGTATATTTTGATCATTCAGAAGTTGAAATCAAATCTTGCCAAATCTCAGGGGATTGAGCGTGATATAATATATAAGCAAAATTTTAATTAGGGGCACATTAGGAAAAAAATAATGTTCTGGCCCCAAACTTTTTAACATGTTTTTAGGAAAAATTCTAGCTTTCTCGTTCTGCTACTTTTTTGTAATGCAGGTTTGATTGATGGTCTTTTAGTTTGTTTCCTTTTCCTTTCCACTCCGTTATCATCCACCGTAACCACGGAAACCTGAGAACAACTTTTTGACATTAATTTCCAAAAAGGCAATGAAAGACATTAGGTATTACAACAGAAACCATTGAGTTGTAGCTCAGTGTGTGACGGCTGTGACCAACTTTCATCTTTTCCATTACCACAAATAGGTAACGGAGTGGAAAGTCCTTCATCATTCAACCCCATGTTAAACAAAAAAATGAGAAATAATTAATCATTGCTGCTATACTGGTCATACAACACAGCTAACATGGAAAAACAAGTGAGCTACTGCAACCTTTAAATTCCATGATTATCAACATCCCAAATGTGCCCATGATGAAAAGTCCATTGGTTTATGTCTTCCCAACACTTGATACACATTTAATCAAGCATTTTCACCAACATATGATGAAAACGTGTCACATTCTCTCAAAACATTGAAGTGAGGTTACGCACGCCAAGTTAATTCAGTAATTTCCGTCCATTTTCTGTCATCATCAAAGAATCAGAGACTCTATCCAGCCAATTTACTCTAGATATTATCTTGTGATTGGCTTGTTTTGTTACTTCATTCAAACTCTAAGGAAATAGGAAAATCCATTATAAAATCTTGAGTTAAAACAGTTGTAAACAACACAGTTATAAAGTTTCATTCAAGATAAAAGGAAAGTATAACAAAACAAGAGTTTAGTGCTTTATTTTCTTTAAAACACGCAACAATCCAGAGGTTTGTTTTTGGTGTTAGACGTCCAGCAAGACAATACAAAAATAAAGCAAATAAAAAATGTTATCCTAAACATTTACTTGCAAAAGCAATTAATTCCAACCAGGCTCTAATTAAGGCTTTGATAAAAAAAGTATTTTCTTCAATAAGCAGCAACATCTCGTGTGTTTTTTGTGATATTTTTACCATTGACCATCTAATCTGTGCCTACACACATGGTGTTGATGGGAAAAGCTCACTTTATTGCTTCTTTTGTTCTTTATTGTAGTAAAAATGTGTAACTCCGAAGCAGAACATAAAACACAAACTCGGTGACCTCAAAAGACTTCTTCCCTCACACTTTTCTGTTTGCGATGTTTACCTTCACCAGCTTTCCTGGCTTCGGCCTGACATTCTGATTAATGGAAAGGAATAACGGACACTAATTACGAAAAGATAAGCACAGAATCAAGGAAATTGGGAAGAACAGTGAATACCTTTGAGATTTGAGCACTGGTGTTCGCTAATTAAAGGCTACGGCTTCCCTTTGTGCATCGAAATATCACTGTTGCAGTTAGTGGATACTAAACTTTAGCATTTAGCTCATCTGTAAGCAACTTGTTTTTCTTCTAATGTTTTTTTTTTTCTGTAAATAGGGCTGGGCGATATGGACCAAAGCTCATATCTCTAGATATTTGCTCAAACTGGCAATTTACAATATGAATCTCGATAATTTTAGTTAAGACAAGTCAGGATTGAATTTGCTGATGCAAAATGACACAAAGGCACATTTATTAACAAACAGTTGATTTAGTTGATCGATTAAGGATACATTGATCTAGGATGTCGGGCTTCTGTTGTAAAATAAAGACATTTTTGATCGTAAATGTTCAATGTTAAATATTCACAGGTGGCCATGTTGGATTTTCTAATACGGCCATGCAAGTCAAGGTTACTGTCAAATAGGCATCATATTTAGAATCCCTGAGGTCCAAAATCTTAGAAGTGCTTTTTTTTTTTTTTTAATTTTAATTATGTGACTTTTGGTTGGCTTGTAACAGAAAAAACCTTTTTTTTTTTTTGGGTGGCTGCCATTTTGAATTGGCCAATATGGCGACCATGTTGAGAATTAACTCCGACTCCCACTAAATTTGAATTCCACAGGTCAAAAACTACAATTCTTCCCCTAACAGACCAGACTACTATAAGAGACAGCACGTGTGAGTGAATTCTGAAGGTATGGGTTCGAACTTAGGACACACTTGGAAATCCATTTAAATGTGCTTTTTTTGTGCTCTTCTCCTAAAACTAGTTGTAAAGAGTACTGATGTATTCTACTCAAGTAGAAATACTGTTACTTTGCATACAGTAAACATCTCATGTATAAACTTAAGAAGGAAGAGACTAAATCTTGCACAATTGGAATTTTATTTGTTTTCCACAAAGGCATCTGTATAAAATAAAAGGTTTGCCAAAATGTAAAATGATCTTTTTAATAAAATACCACCAATTAATTATATTCAAAATACAAATAATTCTTAGGCTCCAAGTACAGCTACATTTATGAACTCTAATACAGATGTTTTAGAGTTTTGTGTCTGTTTTGGCGCCGTGCATTATGTTTAATGTGATTGCTCGGCTATGATGTGATGCATTTGATTGTTGTCTGGTCATTTCATTTCTTTTTTTTGTAGTTTCACAATGTCCGTTGATCATTTTAAAACAAAACAACAATAATTTACTCAGTAACGGTTGGGTGTAGAAATGCAATGAATTACTTTACTTCTTTTAAAATGTACTGAAGTACAATTACTGATTTAGAAACAGTACCCCATAAAAACAACTCAATTACAGTAATGTGAGTACTTGTAATCTGTTACTTGTAATTTTCCATATCACCAAAACGGAAAACTCGATAAATCTTGAATCTTGATATATGGCCCAGCCCTAGTTGTAAACACCATTTCCATGCAGAAACATCACTAGTAAAGATGCGTTAAAGTGCAGAAGGTCATCGTTGGGAACAGTTTTTGGAATCAGGGTGAATTCTGTAAGCTTGTGCATCCTGCGTCGGATCAGCGGCGCTCAGAGCTTCTGTGCTGCTAAGCAGTCAGCAAATATACAGCCATGAAATGCACTAAAATTCTTGCCAAAAAGTGCTGAGAAAGAATCTGGCCCTGGACATCCTTGCATGACAAATCCTTCTCTCACGCCATCTGTTCCTTTGTCCACCAGTAACGATAAGTCTTGCATAAACTACAAACATTGAACACTTCAGTGCTATTACGTGAGGCACTTGATTTTAAAATCAAACACTGAGCTGAAATGAAATGATCAATAATTGCTTTTTTTTTGCACAGGAAAGAAAGTGAGTATGAGCTGTGACTGAAGAGGGAAAAAAAACAAAGTAAAACATTTTCTGGAGAGTAAATCTATATCCGTCATGCAAAGTGACCTTTAGAAATACCCAGTGAAAGTCCAAATGATCTTTTTTTGGCATCTCACCGGTGCTGACCTTTACTCAGAGTATTTCCCTTTATCTTTTGGACCAACAGCTACTAAAGTTATACATTTGCCCTGTTAAACTGCAGTGAGAGCATCATTAGTGGCTTTTTAAAGCCATGCGATCACATCAAAGCATTTCAGATGAAGTTTAAAAGTGGAAAATAACACTATTTTTACTAATTTGTGTGAGAAAGAATGTCTTTGGAGTCATAATCATAATATATAAACTTAAAGCCTGAAACACGTAACGTTCCTTTATATATGTGGGCATAGCCATATTGGAGATTTCAGCCAATAAGTGTTTGCGAATAACATTGATCTATGTCAGGATTACGCTATGTATTTCCACTCCAATAGACCAGGGTTCTCAACCGTGGGGTCAGGACCCAATGTAAGGTTACGAGACACTGGGAGGGTGTCGCCAGATACCTTCAAGAAACTAAGAATATATATATTTTTTTAACAATTTGAGCCCATTTTTGTTTTCATTACTTTTTCTTGCCAAATTTTTGTTCCTTTTAATGCAATTTTGCTACGTTACATTTCTGCCACTTCTCCATTAAATTTCAATGCCTTTTCTGCATATTTTTTTCCCACTTTTAAGACATTTAGAGTACTTATAAACCCTTTCCACTGCTTTCCCCACCAAATGTTGCATATGTTGACCCATTATTGTCAATTTTAACCTCTTTTAACCGTATTTCATGCTTATTTTTGCCAATTTTACCACATTTGCAATTTGTCATGCCCATTATTTGTCAGTTTAAACTAATTGTTCCTACTTTGAACACTTTTTTACCACTTTTTTTGTCTGTTTTTGGCCACTCTAATTTACAACTTTTAACCAATGTCTGTTTTTTTAACCACCTTTTCTGCCATTTTTGTTCACTTTGAACCCATTTTATTCCTGAATAAAACAAGGATTTACATCTCTGACTATTCTTTTTAATCAGTTTTGTAAATGACCAGTTTCATGATAACACAATATGATATTGATTCTTTGGCCAATTTGAAGACAATATTTTATACGCACACACACACACACACACACACATTTACGCATGCACATTTGTGTATATACAACATGATAAAATGTGATATATATATATATGTATATATATATATATATATATATATATATATGATGTGATCAAATTATAACACTATTAGAGGAAAAATATATTGTCTGCCCCATAATGTAACAAGTTGTTACATTTCGGGCTCAGCATCTTGTTACTTTTTTGACCAGTTATAACATTTTTGGTTTTAATACATTTTTTATTACAGTTCGGGCCCAGCACTTTTGTTACATTATTAACCAGTTATTACATTTCGGGTTTTATTAAATTTTTTTTAAAATAACAATTTGGGTCGTATGTGAACCGTATGTGGCTTGTACAACTATGCATTTTCATGAAAGGAATAAAGAAATGAATGAATAAATGAATGAATGAATGAATGAATGAATGAATGAATGAATGAATGAAAGATATTACTTTTTTTTTAATAACATTTTGGGCCATTGTTACACATCGGGCTCTAACATGCTTTTGTACATTGGGTTGAGCATTGTTTTGCCGCTAGAAACAAAGTATGTCAAATCAATATGTGAATTGGGCCAATATGGAATTATTGCTAATATTTTCACGCTGAGCTGCACTGAGGTGGCCTTTGTAGATATTTCCACAGAACCAAAGCTGTGCATTCGACACATTTTTCAAGGACGTGAAGAGAAAAAATGTAGTTATCATTAAAGCACATCTCTAATTGTCGTTGGAAGATAAACAGAAAATCCCTGCACGCCGAGCTATTTTTCCCCCCGTGTGTTTGCAAGGACGGGCCATTAATACAACAGACCCATTAACATATAGGAGAGGGAATTCACACTCCAGCTGGAGTGGGCAGTAGGCTGAAGCTCCAGTCACTACCAATTAACATGCACACTTAGTATGTCTCTGAGTCATAATCACCATGGGACCAGGAAACCGATGTGCATTTTCACCAAACAACCATCATCACACCGGCTATTCTTTCGCCTGATTCCGGAACGTTCATACCTAAGAGCAATAACATCAGCCCCCTAGTATTCCTGATCTAATCCTGCATTAAAAACAGCTGTCTCCAAGCATGAGTACAAGGAATTAAGTGCAAATAGATATGATTATATGCTTTGCCTGGCAGTCAGAACATTTAGCAATGGATTAGCATCCTTGATTTCACCACAGGAGGAATGATCAAGTGCGTTTACTTTGGCTGATGAAGTCAGATATATAGCAAATCTTCATTATCCTTGAACTCAATATCTTATCTTGGATTTTGTGTTATTTTTTCACAACCATTTGCATTTTAATCAGCGTTCCTCTAATGTTGCATCTTCACTATGACCTTTACAGCATGTTTGGGATTTTTGAAATATTGTGGAGGATGATTCAGTCCTGACTCCTCTCACGCATCATTGACAGAAGGATGTAAGACTAAAAATGCAAAACAAAAACACATAATTGAAGCATTGAGGCCAGAGATTTGCAGCCATTTTTAGTGGTTGGAGATGTGGGCTTCGGTCATCTGTTAAATATGCTGGATCCACGTCACAAAATAAATGGCCATTTTAAGTTTATTACAGGTTTATTTATTGAAAAAAATTTTTGTTTGGTTTATTTTTAAATGAATATTTCCCAAGTTTGTCAATGGGCTCCAGAGTTAAGCACTTGTCCTTTGAAAGTGTCATTTTACTTTATATGTATTATTAAGTTTCGTTTATTTCATATCATAAAATACACCACACATAGGAATGTGTATGAATTTCCACTGGAAACACTTAAACGTCCCAGGTCATCAGAACCAACTGTAAACCGTGACCAAAAAACCAAGGTCCGTATTGAACCGTGGGCTGACTGTATTGTCACATCCCTACATGGGAACACTCAAGGTTCCTTCATTACCGCTGGAATCATGCCTGAAACTGCCCATATTCCTCCTTTTTTTCCAAAGCGTGTTTTGATCAAAAACCTCCCATGAGACATGGTGGTGGTTTTGCAGCAGAACTCTTGAGAACCAGTTGAACCATTTCCTAAACCACGACCACAGCCTTGTTGCTCCAAAGCGAGCCCCGGCTCCATGTTCCACATACATACAAACATCGGAATGCTCACCGCATCTTGCAGAACGTGTTCATATTCTGCTGCATGTGCTTTCCAGCTGTAAAAAGCGTATTGTCTTATCTGCCGGTCCTAAATATCCATCTTTTGGAGCGCTTACCGGCTCCTCCATCACTGTGACACCACATCCATCATAAAATAATCAAATCTGAACTACGTTTACAGGTAAGCGTTCATTAGGAAGGTTATTTTTAGCCATCTTTTTCATTTTTTGATGGGAGTTTTTTGAGCTCCTAATGTCTGCACAGTTTGTGGCTATAGCCTTGCAAAAGAACTGGCATGGACTCAACAGCGGGCGCCCACAAAGCCACAGCAAGGGGAAAGCAGCCTGAAAACTGAGCCGAGCGGTTTGAGTTACTCCAGTCCCCCCCACCACCCACACCCCTTCCCTACTTCAGTTGGATGTCTAACAACGTCTATTGACACAGAGACCCGCGGTACGAAAAAACACGCTGTACATTCTCAAAGATGAACACAGCGGGGAACAGAGGAGAGGCAGATCTAACGTTAAGACTCGAAAGAGAAAAATCTGGTAACAGTAATCAATCAAAGAAGAAGAAGAATCAAACAGAGTCCAGTGTGTGTGGGCTGTGGGCACAGGGCTGTCAAAAAGAATATACATTTGGTGTGTATCTGCTGAGATGTGTGACTTCTCACTTTACGGGATTAATACTCACTCAATACAACTCTCAAGGAACAACAATTTAACTTCAAGTAGGAGTAGAAATTAAGAAAAGTGAATCAAGCTGCGTCTGACGGAGGATAATTGCGTGGTTCGCTGCGATTTTCAATGCGGCCAAATTGTAACTGTGCGACTTTTGTGTGACTGCAGTTAATAGCGCGGCCAGTCCGTGCAGCAATCTAAGCAGCGCTGTAATTATCCCGCGTGTTAAATGACGCTCTGCAGTTAAAACTCCTTGTCGTGCCAATTTGAATCTGCAAATGCTGGAAAGTAAAAGTGGCCGGGGCTCGCTCTGACAAAACAAAGACGTTAAAAGTGTGGCTGACAAATCTCAATATGGTTTTACTGCTGATCAAGAGCGGGGGAAAAAAAGTCAAGCAGGCAAGAATAAGGAGATTTGGAAACGTACTTAAGTCATGCTCAAGCCGCTGCCACTCAACCAATGAAAGACTATAATCATCGACAAACAATAGCCCCATACAGCATCGAGCCAGCATCCGTCGAGCTGATGTTATGGTAGTCAACTGGAGGCTTTGATTAAAGCTAAAAGCGCTAACAAAGCCTGAGCATCAGTGTTAATTTTATTCACTAAAAGATTTTCGTCGACTAAATGTTTTAAAGTGACAATAACAAGACTATGGCTGTGTTTGACTATACGCTACAAACTCAATGAGTATATACTGTCTACTATATACTATAAGTATGATCAGGATGATGAAGTTCCCACTGAAGTATACATCCAAGTTTCCCAAGATGCATTTGGAACGTACAATGACAAAAACCTGAAGCACACTGAGGCTAAATATCTCTGTTGATTCTCCACCTTTGAAAGTTCTGAAAACATTTGAAGCAAGAAAGTAGAACATCAACATGTGCTCATTTGATCGATAAAACTCACGAAAACACATTTCATTCCAACATTTCGGAGACTAATAATTGTGCTACTGAAACACTTCGGGTTAACTTCAAAACAAGAGCCCTATTTACAAAACTAATGGAAGACAAGAAGAGATGCTTTTGTTTTATAGGAGGCCAACAGTGACGGTTAGTGATGTCACTGATCTAATCTAATAGCAAAATTCAAATGCAATAGCTGGGGTTCAACCCATAGAGGGCAGTCACTGATATTTTCTAACTAAAAAAGCTGACTTTAAATACTTTAATACTTTATACATTACTTCAAACCTAATCGTATTTGTATTCAGCAGAAAAAAGTAGTTTTAGGGCGTACTTGCACTTTAATGTTATTTAGTTGACTAAATCTAGACTATAACTGAAATTTTTGACTAAAACTAAGATGTATTTTTGTAAAAAGTCTGACTAAAACTATATCAAAATTAGCTGTCAAAATCAACTCTGGTGAGCATTGAGATTACAAGCCTCTAAATATGCTGACACAGACCTGGGCACGGCCTTATAGCTGACTATAAGAAATCAGGGCTTGTCCTGTGGGAACTCAGGCAAAATAACTGTACAAGGCATTGGGCAAGCACTGCTTTTTTTTCTCCTCCAGGCAGCAGGACTATTATTTAGAAACTCTAACCCTGGAGTCGCCCTCCCTGACTGTGTATATACAGTGGGCTACTCATTGTTTGACAGGATTGACAAGCTCCCTGGCAGAGCTGATTAAAAGCTTTAAGGTCATAGAAGTGGGGCGGATATCGAGCGAACACCTGTCTGCTCGCTGTGAGCCGGTCCCCTGTTGGGCGTGTCCCGCGTGGGAGCGGAATCGATGACTCCATTAGGACTCGGTGCAGACTTGGTTTGTTGTGTTGCTAAAACACCTTTCAACTGCCTCATACTTCTTATTTTTACACAACACTTTACTATCAAGAAGAGGGTTGCCCTTGCAACTCCTTAAAGTTACTTTGGGGAATCCAAGGTAGTATCGGGGCTCTTATTTTCCATATTCGCAAAAAATGGATTTATTTTCTGAAACAGGAATGGCAATAATGTCTATTTTTTCTTTGATTATTCTTAGAATTTATTCTCAACAAAATCAAGCAAAAATGTCAATAAGACAGGAAAAATACCCCCACATGCACAATAGCATGCATTAACAGGCCATTTTTCAATGTAAACAGCCAAAAAGAGATAAAATTGTTAAATGGTGTGTAAACGCTTGCACTATGTGACGCAATGTTACAAACCTTCTAAAATGAAAACAGCTACTTGACATTTACTGACATATTTTGGGACAACATCACCTTTTTAATGTTTTACCATAAAACACGTGGCCTAATGTGGAGCAACTTTCGCAAATGGACAGACGTCAAATCTCTCGCAAAATCTTGCGTGATTTCAGCGCATGCATTCGCATGCATGCATCGGATAAATATGAAATTATTACCAATAGTTAACTCATACAAAGTATGAAGCTTAAAAGTAAGTCATGACATCTGATCAAGGAAAATTTGTGAAATTTCTTTATTTCTCGGAAAATGTGAGCCTCAACTAGGATAAACCATAATAAATAACACTGAATATGCTCTTAAATGAAATAAGAAATATTAGATTTACTGTATATTCTATTTCTGTCTTAATAACGGATACATTTATCCATGTTCAATGTTTCCTTTAGGTTTATTGTTTTTAGGGCCTCTGAATTTCCGTGATGACAGAAAACGGTAACATAAATTACTTGGCGCAAACAGGATTTGAGTGTACCGTTTTGTCCCAAGCATAGAAATAAATAATACAATGTATCCTGTTAAGAAATTTTGGTATGAATTTAGAACATTTAGTATGTCAGTAATTATACCAAGTTACGGAAAGCCAGAATAATATTTTTAAAAAAGGCTAATTGGAATACCCTGAAACGAAAGTTTGGCTAAATTTGAGTTTTGGGGCATTCCCTTGACACTGTAGGTTGATTATGTGCAGTTCCACTGTTGGGATGAGTTTAGCCATCGTATGAAGTGGAATAAATATGGGTGAAAGTGTTTGTTTAAAATATTTTTGCTAAAGTAATAAATTAAAGGCCATTTTGATGCATTTATTTTTTAACTCATTAAGTTTTTCATTATTTTGTAAGGATTTCTAAAGCTTCAATTTACTGTGCAGCTAAATACCTACTCTGAAGCAAAAACACTAGATTGGTACTAATGAAATAACATTAAATCAACGTTTGAGGGCAGCAGTATTTCTTTATCTACACGTATCCGCGTTTGGCATTACTGAGACACTTTGTAAAACAAGTTATCCTTTGATTTTTTTTTTTCTCAACGCGTCTCAGTTTTAATCTTAAACACCAAGCGGTCCCTTTACTGAATGTGTTTTTCTCCATCTTTTGACTTTTATTTCATCACAAATTTCCACATCCGAGTGAATAATATCTGTGAAAGGCTTGCCAAAGGATTAGAGATCATTAAAGGGATGTTTGAAGTTCACTTGAAGTCTCTCCAAATAAGTTAGTCAGATTACAAAATTTACAGCGTCTGGGACGAGCAGTTTCTGTCTCACTGTCGCCAGATATCTCAAGCAAAAAAAAAAAGGAACTGACGAACTGGAACAGCTGGTCACGGTCCCTGGAGTCGTAATCCAAAGGATGGACATTTCAATTTACTCTAGCCCGAGTCCAGATGATAGTGAATTAAGATACCTGCAGCTGTGGATACCTCACAAAATTCATCCCGTCTGGAAGGCTTTTCCACCTCAAAAGAAGTAGAAAATATTCTTCTTTTGACATTTGTGTCTCACGGTATTCGATTGAATGAAACCCGATACCTCAGCTTTAGCCATGAGATAAGAGCGCAAACGTCGGGTGACTTTTACCACGAGATATCTCCAAACCGTGTCCTTAACACCACTCATCAGTGCTTTTATCTGCTGAATGCACTTTATTTCCTTTGGTTCCCCCATTCCTTCACCTGGTTGGTCTTTCTTGATACGATTCAGTGAGCGCGGACAGACATTGTGCTTCAGGTGTCGCCACATTAGTGCTGTTGTGCTTTATCGTGACAGAAAAGCAGGACAACAAATCCTAGTTAGAGTTCTAGGGCTCATTTTATAGACTTTTACTGCATGACTTTATATATATCCAGAGGTGTGGACTTGAGTTACAAATTTGATGTCTTTAGACTCGACTTGACAAAATCACGAAGGACTTATAACTCGACTTAGACAAATGACTTGTGACTTGACTCTATTGACTTGGGAAGATTTGACTTCTTTCCCTTGAATGACAAAATATTTTATAAAATGCAATTATTATTATTAGGAGCAATAAATCTGCTCAATCCTTGCAGGACGCCACCATCCGAAAGCAAATAGGACTTTGTTGTTGTTGTTGTTACTTGGTTTATGGCGTGTTGCAACCTACTGTACTAGTGTGTAAATCATGGTGCCATGTACAAAAAAAAGCTAAGTACTTATGGTGGTACTTAGCGTACCTCAATTAGTACGCATAAGTCCATCATCATTGCAAGAGTTTAACGATTTATTAATAAGTTCTGCTAATATTTCATTAATTCCTCATATCTCAACTGCTGCTTCCACAACTGTCTTAATTTGATCACTTTTCTTCTTCTGTTGCAATGCAACATTCACTATATAGCAAATGAAGGCAATAAAGTTGACCTTATCAACTATCAATGTGTCATTGTTGATGTTTTCCAGGTTCCGATTAGGTGTTGGGACTGGGAACCTCTGCGTGTGATTGAGATTCTCCCTCGTATCATTCCAAACTAGACTTTGATTGACAAAAATTACACCTCGTCCTACATCCTGATACAATACTGGTTTGTTTCGTTATAATAGAGGAACTGTGAAAATGTTAAAATCTAAAAAGATGTTGGATTTATTTGTTTATTAAAGCATTATGCCAGATTATATCACTCTTATTTGACAAACATGTTCTGTGTTCAAGTAATTCATTGTTTAAATCAGTTGAATAAACTGTATTCATGACTTGTTGATGATTTTTGACTTGACTTGGACTTTAGTGAGATGATTTGAGAATTACTTGAGACTTGAGAATCGGTGACTTGTTCCCACCTCACTATATATTCAACGATAAGTCATTTATTTAAAAAAGTCAATGTGGTTCAGTGTCAGAAAATAGCATGGGCCATTTACCCCTTAATTTAGCCTAGAATGCCCCCAAAAACCGTGTTCCACAGGCCAAAATTGCCACCACTTTTTTGGTCATGAACTTATTATTAACCATCTTTTTGCGGAGTGCCATTCACAATGTAACTTACTGTTAAATATATTTTTGCTTTCCATGTGCTTTTTTAAAAAAAATAATAATTTCATTATGAATGAAAATAAATGCCTAAATTACCCCCATAATATGTTCTTTATTTCATAGCCTGATGTGGTTACTAGTGAACTGTTAAACGTGAGAGACGACAGGCAGATGAGGAAAGGTAAATATCACCATTGTTGACATCAAACAGCGACAGCAGACTGAACATTCTGGTTACAGACTGGTTTACACCGACTGGCATCAAAGAGCCCATGGAAGAGCTTCGTCTCCGCGTGTTTTCCCATTTCGACACTTCATGACGATCGAACGCGGCACAGAAAGTTAAAGAGCGAGTTTCTTTTCAAACAGACTTTTCAAGTGGATGTGAAATGTGCTTTTTGTGAGACGAAAGGGTGGCAAAACACAGTCACAGCTCCATTCATGGCAGTTTTTCAGCTTCTTTCTAATGGATGTTTGGCAGTCATATTTCTTTCATAGAGCCTGGTTTGCGAGTGCAGGTAAAAGAAAGGCCGGGGTGGATATGTGCAGTAGTGCATCGATGCAACAAAGAACGAGAGACAGCTCGGATATTGACCCAACGGTACAAGGAGTCCGTTTTAGATCTCTGCAATTTACTTGTCATGAGATCCACCTAAAATAAATATACACACATCATCTGACCTACAAGTGCAGTCAAAACAAAATGACATTAGAATGTGTATACACTGACATCACAATCGTGGCACCTGGTCGTTGTAGGAATAGGCAGCATGTGAACCACATGTAAGGAACAGACAAGCGTAAAGAGATAGGAATAAGGTTGTCAGTGGCTATAACTAGCGTGTTCCTAGCCTGGAATGGAAACACATTTTATTTTTCACCAAAAATGAACTTGTTTTCTTTACACAAGGATTTTTATGTTTTTTAAAGTTTCTGTTTCCTGAGGCCAACAAATAACAAAAAAAAAAAAAGGAAAATAACTGCATTACTTGGTTCTCATTGAGATGAAATAGTGCTTTATTGTTAATATATAAACATATACACTCAGCCTTTAATATCCTCACATTAATGTTGGGAAGAATTATCACCGAAAGAGCAACAAGTATCTTAATCAATGTTTTCCTTCCTTTAGTCTACAATTTTTTATTAAGACTGTATTTAGGTTCCATGTTCAAATTTCCCCCAAATTTCATTTCAGGGTTTTACAAATGTCCATGTTATTAGTTTTCCATTAGCTAAAACTTCTCAAAAACATGATAGAAATGCTTAATTGGGATTCATCAAATTAAATATTGTAAAAAATAAATACAAAAAAATTAAGCTTCAGAAGTCAAACAGGAATATCGATCCGAAACCAATTTTGTGTGATACTGGACAAGTCTGTTAACATCTTACAAAACAAAAAAATTGTGATATTGTTGCAAAACATGTAGATGATAGGGGTGTGCATTGCCATGAATCTGAAGATATGATACAATTCACAATTTGCATGTCACGATACGATGCATCCTGATACTAAACAATACAATATATCAATAATTACAAATTTCCCGTTTACAAGTACACTACAAAATGGTAAGAATTACAATTTATTTATTGTTTTTTAACTTGCGAGAACAAGTCAATGGTAACTAACTGTAATTCAAGTACAAATATCAAAAAACAAGTGCTATGGTTATCGAACCGTCAAAATACATTTATCAAAAACAGATACAACAGATTCTGGTTCTGTTAAATTCTTTAAAAAAAAAAAAAGTAACCACATACAACTATAAAAGTGTCCAGTATGTGTTATGAATATAAAGTGAAATCAAGGTCTGATGTGGTTCACTAACACCCAGTGACCGGGTGTTTACGTGCTATGCAAATGTTAGCACAATTACCGGTAAATTGTGTTTTTGTTGAAATCGATTTGGCCATCTTTTGGATCGATACAAAAATCGTGTGCTGGTGAAATATCACAATCGATTTTTTTCTTATACCATTGGTAGGTGATAGTTTTGTAATTCCAGAATATTAAATAATCAAAAGCCCTTTGTCTCAACCTGATTTGTTACCTAAAAAGAGATTGTGTCGTTACTAATGCATTTTGGTTATTAACGCTTCCATATTGATAGCCATGCACACATGACTGTGTCTCTCAGAAGTGCCAAAATTCTGCACATCCACTCGGTTCTGGACTTCTGTTCAGGGTGAACAACTTCTGTTCTGTTCACTCAGTGTGTCACAATATGAAGGTAACCCTGAGAACAAAAGCAGGTCAGAGTGAAATAAAGGGCACTGAGGTTTAACAGGTAAATCCCTTTTGGAAAAATCCTGTTTGAAGTTACTACTACCACACATTACTCAACCATGCATATCACTTTGTTAATTACAGCTGCTATTAACACTGTAGTGATTGATATGTTTAGGATAAAAGAAGAAAACACCATTAATCATTTTTTCTCTGGGGTTCGACGAGTTATCCGTGACGACAATGTGGAAAGACAGTGTGTGCAATCAGGGCTGTGATGATTTAATAAAAAAAAAATGACTGGAGTTATCTATTTTTTATCATCCATCTATCACAGACCACTGGAGCCCGTCCTATATCTTTACTAAGGGTGCACACCCTGAACAGCTTACTGGTCCATCACAAAGCTCCAACCAGCGGTGGACTGGGATGAAAATTCAGCTCTGGCATTTTGTGTCCAGACCAGCCACTATATTATCACCGACACCATGAAGAAGCTGTTATTAGGTCAGTGATACTCAACATGTGGCTCTTTATGTTTTAATTTTATTAATTATTTCCCCAGAAAACCTAAACAAGGAAAGTTTTTAACAACATTTTACCTTTGGCCATTTTCAACTTCCTTTATCCCCAACACTTTTTTCAGATTTTAGCTTCCTTATGCCAATAAATATATATTTTAATCCTATTCTTTTTTTTCTAATTTTTGCAAGTTCTTTTTGACACTTTTATCCAATGTTTGTCATTTCTTTCATTTTTTTGGACACTGTTCATCCAAATAAGCTATACATACTAATACATATCATTTGATTCATTTTCCTTCTACATTTAGCCACTTTTTAAACCCCTTTTTACCTATTCAAAAAAGTTCTGACACTTTTTATAAACTTGAGCTTCATTTTGCCAATAACACATCAAATTTGTGTCCTTTCTTTAATTATTTTTGGCCACTTTTCATGAAAATAAGCTATAAATACAAATAAATTCCACTTCTTTCCTTTATCCCTACATTTTTGTTCCACATTTTGCCCTTTTTCACTGTTGGTTGCCACATTTTGCCCATTAAAGCTACCTTTTTCCATTACATACCACCTGATTCCTCTTTATTTGCCCATTTTTGGACCAATCTTGACAGCTTTTGGCCCATTTTAGTCACTTTTGACTCTGTTCTTGCCACGTTTTTGCCACTTTTGGACCATTCACCTGGTACCATGTCTGCCTCCACTCGCTCGTGAAAAAAACAAAACATAGTGGACTACATTTGGTCGATAGCCCACTGGGACGATGCCCGGTATGCAAGATGGCCAGTCCACATCTGAGCCCAACACCTGTGGCAGAAATCGTTGACCATTAAAAGCACTACAAACATTTGCTTTCCTTCCACACTGTGGATTCCAGAATAAAAAACAAGATTTCACATTAGATAAAAAGGCATAAGATGGGGGAAATACTCAATTTACACACTGTCTCCGTGTTGGGGAAAAGTGCATCATATCAGTGACTGATGAAGGCCAGTTCTATGCTGAAGCCTATTTATGGTCCACGCTCCTTTTATCTGGTGAGTTTAACTGCGTTGCCTGCTCACGTGCTGCACGGCGACACAGCCGACCCCTCATACATAATAGATGCGTTCGTGTCCGTGGAGCTGGAAATGCTGGAGGCAAAGGGGTTGGTGAAGGGCACACGCACACACTGAGAAAAGGGTTTCATCTCACAAGTAACAAGCTTGGAGGCTTTTTTTCTCTTTTCTTATCAGTGTCCTCTCCTGCATCGCTGTTTACATCCATCATGTAATGGCTGCAGGGGAATCTAAATCCACTGATTTGGGTAACTGTAATGTAAATATTTTGTGCGACACCTGCGTAACGGGTCTGGGTTGGATGTTATGTGTGAAATGATACTACATGAATATAATTATTATTATTATATTGTCATATTTGATGTGGGGGAAAACCCCATGCAAGCATATGCTAATCTCAAACTGAAGTATTGTAAATTAGATTATTTATTTATTATTTATATTTTTCTATTGGTATTAGAATATAGAGTTGTTTTTCAACTAGTCAATTTATTCATTTATCTGTTCGTTGTTTTTTGATAATAATTATTTTCATTATGAAAGAAAAAAAATGGGGGGGGGAAATCAAGAAAAAAAAATTAAAAGGGAAAAAAAGAGTAAAAAAAAGAAAAATATACTCAACTTATTAATATTTTTTTTTGAATACCACACCGCAAAAAACATTTATTTGAATAGGCTCAGGTTTTATTAGATTATTGGTTTGCCCATTATTAGCAGAAAAATAGGTTTTTAATTCTTTTTTAATTTATTTTCCAAATGGAATGGTAAAGTCAGCAACAAAAGAAAAAGATCATTATTTTTTTTAAAAGTATTTTTTTTCCCCCATTCATTATTTGTTGATTTATTCAGATATTAACGCCATTTCAAAAGCATATTTATTTGAATAGACTTTCACGGTGTTTATTAGATGAATCGGCCGTTTGAAGCAGAAATGCCAAGTGCAACAAAAAAATAAATAAATAAAAAATAAGCCGACACTTTCATTTGCACTTGGGGGCACACCAACATGTGTTTATCCATGTATCATCCTATTGTTGTTAATGAAAGCAGATTAACCAACAAACTAGTTAATAGCTGATGCATTTAGATGTTTTTTATCCTGGCAGTGATCAAAGACATGTGTTCCCTGAGAGGTAACAACATCGCTGGGCGTGCAGCAATTAAACACTGCATTGTCTTCATATTCCCCAAACATTAACTTATTCAGCAATTATCACACCCTGCACTGTTGGGTTAGTTATGAAACACAATTTAGTATATAAATACAAAAATGTGTCCTTCTTTAATCCCTGTTGTTATGGGATGAAAAAGCTCAAGTAAGAAAAAAACAAAACTGTTAAATATTTATATGATTATTTCCTGGTTACGAGCAGATCTCGCTCGGCTGCACTAAAATGGAACTTGTTGTGACCTAGTTAGGAAAAATGCCACATGACAAGGCCACGCCCGCCCACTATTCCTGAGACCAGCCATGCAGAACGAGCCCCATCTAGCATGATATTCTGCACAAGGCGCCTTTATTGACAGTTTGTTTGCACCCAGCCAAGGCCAGCCCGGTCCATGTCCTCCTAGGCTGATTAGGTGGCTGAAGGACGAAGGCCGGCCGACTCCGGCTCAGGAGGCCCAAGACGTGGGCGCTTTTTCTGTTAATGCGCTGCCACATCCCTGAAGGGTGAACAAGCCGTGACAGGCTGAGGTGACGCTCCCCTCTTTCCCAGCTCAGCCTGCCTGACTTTGCTTGGCTGCTGAACTGTGACGAGACACAACTTCAAGGTTGTTTGAGACGTTTTTTTGTTTTTTTTTTCTCCAAACAGACAAGCTGGTCAGAAGGAGTCGGGGATTGGCTGATGGTTCTCAACCTTCATATCATCTGGCCCGGGCTGTGCATCCGACACACTCCAGTGAACATGTAAAGCATCCCTGCTGTCAAGATGCAAGAACAGCAGCACTTACAGCCAGCTGCTTTGTTTCCATACAAAAAGAGCAGTGAAAACATCTTTAGAACCTGCCATGAGTTAAAGAGTAACTAAACCACCAAGTTTTGACTGGAAATTCAAAAAAAATGCCTTGATTATGGGCGTGGCTCAAGGAGCAGTTAAATCACGCCTAGTTGATACAATAAATCTCCAAAGAACAATCTATACTATGTTAACTACCCACTCAATACTCAGTATACTTCCACTATTGACAATTCTCTTGATCTGAGCTTCTTCGCCACAGATTGCAGTCAACCAGTGCTAGGGTGTATTCGAAATATAAGTCTAGCGTCAAAATTAGTATGTAGTACGTTCACATTAGACAGTATGATAAGATTGAGTATGCAAGAAATACACAGGTGTATACTATATCGGGACATTTTTGAAGTATGCACATTGGGCACATTAGTCATACTCAACCGCCCCATGATGCATTGAGAGCGGAACGCTAAATCCTTCTGGGACCGGTTTCAAGCTAAAAATCAAACATCCCCTTTTCAAAACAAAAGCATCTCTTTGTGTCTTCCATTAGTTTTTAAACACTTTTGTAAATAGGGCTCTTGTTTTGAAGTCAACCAAAAGTTTTGTCAGTAGCACAATGGCGGGTCCCCAAAAATCTATGAAATGCCGGCATGAAATGTGTGTCTTTGAGTTTTATGGCTCAAATGACCACATGTTGATATTCTACTTGGTCACTTTCACACTTAAAATGTTTTCAGAACTTTCAAAGGTGGAGAATCAAGATATTTAGCCTCAGCGTGATTCCGTTTTTTGTCGTTGTAGGTTTGAATGCATCTTGGAAAACTTGGAAGTATACTTCAGTGGGAACGGTTATCATCTTATAGTCCATACTTCTAGTACTTAGTATAGAACAGTACTTATCTACAGATTATAGTTTTTATATAAGGGGCGAGGCCAACAGTGCTGGTTTGTGATGTAAAAAGCCAACAAAACGTCATAAGCCATCATTCTCAGCCAATAGCAAAACTAGATTTTAATAGCCTAGTTTCAGCCCATAGAGGGCAGTCACTCTTACATCTTCACAACAAAATGTGTCAAATTAAAATACTTGGACTAAAATGTCAAGAGTTGGACAAGAAACAATCAACAACTCTATTTCATACCCAAATACATTAGTTTTTGGCAGAAAAGGTTTTTTTATTTTTTTGGGGGGGGGTTAGTTGGATTTTTACCTTCTATAGCCTGTGCTAAGACAATGATGCAGTCACGCTCATTACACTTTGCCCACAAATCAATCTAATCTGGGACTTCTGAGTAAGACAGATCTGTATGGGGAGAAAACCGTCACTGCTTTCAAATCACTATTCAGATCACTTCTCGCTATTTCTATCTCAGCTAGAGAGACTCCACCATTTAAGGGTCCCAAAGCTTGTCGTGCCGCCTTCTGCTTCGAGGTTTGTGATAATTCTCCCATCTCCTCCGAGAGGCATTACAAACAACCCTGTGTATCGCCCAGGTTGTTAGTTTGTGCGACTCTCGCAGAAGAGTACAAGTCAAAGAAAGTCCAGAGACTCATTGTTCAGGTAGAATCCAAGAGCCATATTTAAAGATCTGCAGAAAATGGGTGAACATTTATTACACAACGAGAGATGAAAATATTTGATCAGATAATGACAAAGCGTAGGCCACATAGTTCAAGAAATCAGAGATTATTTGCACAAATAAAGGTCAAAAAAAGTTGAGATTGCCACCGGAAAGTTTGTGTTCTTCACCCTGAACAAGTGTGTATTGACATTGGTGGAAAGGTTTTGTGCATTGCATTGCGGGATGTGGAGTCACTTAGACGGATGCATAGAAGTGTTCTATCCTGTCTCAGAATGTTTTGTCCAAGAACAATAAAAGCCTTAAAATACCTTTGTTGTGCTAATTCAAATTTAAAACACCTTGTACTTACACCTGGTTCACGCCTACACACTAATTACACAGTAAAACAGGCCAAACTCAAACACTGGAAGGTGTCTCCGAAGGTGTTTCAAGGGTTAAATGTAGTTCACGGAGACTCGGCTGACGACGGTTTATCAGTTTATCTCCCATATGTTTACACAAAAGGACAGAAAGAGCGACTGTTTTCCTGTAGGATAGCAAAATCCTTTGCACAATTCTACATAATTTACTGCTTGTCTCCACATCATCCTTCTGTTTAAGCTAACTCTCTTGAAACACTGTACAACAGGTCTTAATCTGTTAATTTTATCTTCTTGAAAAGTTAGATTTCTTAAAAAATGTTCCACTTGTTGGGGGAAGGTTTGGCAGGCTTTGTGTGCGTTTGTGTGTTTGTGGCTTTCAGAGGATTACTGCTCAAAATGTGTTTGTTGATTCGACTTTATAAACCAATTACAGGATGAGGCACCATAAAAGAATCAAATCTTTGATTAGCTGCACGGGGGATGACACTTTAACTGGATTGGGAAACAGTTGGGCTGACGCCATCGATGTAAAAACACAGAAAAATACACCTCTGTGGGGGGACAGTGGGGGCTCGTCCTGGATGAGGTTGCAGGAATCATTGGAGCATATCCAAGGTGACTCAGTAACCCACAATGTCTGTATAATAATGCAATACTTGATCAATTGCAATAAATGTGTTTCTTAATACTGTAACGCCATAACACCCATATTTGTAATAAAAAATTCTGAATGCAATACGTATTTAATTACATTTTGTCCATCTTGTACTTTTTTGTGACTATATTAAAAAAATGTAGTGGGTTTTTTGTGTCATTCTTTAAAAACCACCACAGCATCACAAAAATGCAAGAAAACATTTTCTACATTGCCTTAGCGTTCATAATGAAATTTTTTTAAGAGAATTGCTTCTGTCAAACGGCCAAATTTAAACCACCAACTATTTAGTGTGTTTGCCCCATAATATATAATAAATGTGCAAGATATTGGAGGAAGAAGAAGATACAAATAGATCAATTTAGCAGACGCAATGTGATGTAACAAATATGGAGCTGATTGCAGTTGGTTATTCCACATTTATTTAGCACATTTCACTGGCAGGTGCAAACTGCCACAGCTTTACTCACAGATGGCTGCAGTTATTGTTTATTGGGAGACGTTGACAAACGCACACGAGACGGACTGAGTCAACATTTCTGGTAGGAATGAATCAAAATAAATAGAAAAATATCATCCATTCAACTTTTCTTGACTGTAGCTGCTGTTCTCCTTGTTTTCCCCACAGCATTGACTTTCTCACAGACACATGTTAATGCTCGTCTTCTACTAATACCTCCAATACTTAATAACACGCAACAGGTGACCAATTTACAAATTTCTATTTACATGAACACACAATTTACCCCCCTTTGTTTAAATCTGCCCCGAGAGTCAAATGTCAAGAGCCACATTAGTGTGAACAAGATAAAACAAGTGCTCTTTATTTTTCTTTTATTGCATCTTAGCTTTGTAACAAACAGCTGGCTTCAGCTGTGCTCTGCTTATCAACGTAAAACACAACAGTGCTCTAATTAGCCAATCACGGCCTCATCTGTAAATGCTGTTATCACGCCTAATTGTTAGAAAATGCCTGTTGTTGATCAAAATCAACTAAAAATGTGTGAGGTTGTGAAGTTTTTGATTGTCAGTTTTTCTATATTACAAAAAATAAAACAAGAAACCAAAGCAGTCATGCCAATCAGCGTTTTCAGTTACAATTACGTTTACAATTACCCATGTTCAATTACTATCCAATTACAATTACAGTGACCCACATTTTTTCAAATTACAATTATTTTTACTCTACAAGTTAACTACATTTACGTTCTCAATTACTAAAGTTCAGTTACAATTAATCACAATTACTGAGCCTGAAATAAATAACCTAATAAAATGTAACCTTCCTCTTGTGTTAGCTTTCTTATTATAATGGCTCCTAAATCAGTAAATACACTAATTACTGTAAAATACACTAAAAACAAATATAGGTTTTAATATTCTTGCTGTGGGTGTCTGAGTCTTATTTGTGTCAGTAGAGCCCTCCATTTATACACTTTTCTAAATGGTAAAATGTGGGAAAGCTTGATTTGAAACACATCTTAATAACTGTTACCTACATATGTGTAGAACTGCACAATAGAACTGTAATATCGTTCCCCAGTTTAGTGTTAAATTATAACTGACATTTTTTATAGAATTTTCATGGCAATTACAATTACAAAGTTAATTATATAAACTCAATTAAAATTTAATTATGATTATGACAGTAACAGATTTTTTTTTAAATTACAGTTACAATTATAATTATGCCATAATTCTAATTAATTATCAATTACACGATTACAATTATAATTGAACTCAACCCTGGTGCCAATGCATGGCTGATGATTTATATTCCAAAATGGTCGACTGTGGAATATTTCTGAATTGACTGTAATTCCAATGATAGCGACGGTTCTATCTGCTACCCATTTCAACTTTTTTAAACCCAATTCCACCTCTTTCATGCTTAATGCAAATGTTCAGCTATTGCTAGGTTAGTGCTAATGCTAGGGTAACACCAATGCTAGGCTATTACTAATACTAGGCTAATGCTATTGCTAGGCTATTGCTAGCGCTAGGCTAATGCTAGGCTAATGCTAACATTAACATTAAGCTAATGTTAACGCTAGGTTAATGCTAACGTTAGATTAATGCAAAGCTAATGCAATGCGGGCGGGGCAGCACCTGCCTCCTTAATTGCATTTTCTTCAGGAAATGCAAATATTCTAGTTGTAATTAATCATCAATTACGCGATTACAATTATATTTGACCCCAACCCTGGTGCCAATGCATGGTTGATGATGTACATTCCAAAATGGTAGACTATGGAATTTTTCCAAATGTGGTTTAATACAATGGCAATGATAGTAACAGTTCTATCTGCTCAATCAGGCCTTGTTCCTGTCCCTGACTTTGAGGAACATTCAGCTATGGAGACAAGCGTGAGGAGATTTTTAAAGTCGAAGCACTTGAGCGATCTAACAAGTGAACTCTGGGATATTCCGTGCAGCATTGGGCTCAGCTCAGCTCCATGGATGTCACTTTAAGTAATCACAAACCCTCAGACGGTGCTATCAATTACATAAAGCTTCAGTGTTTGGCGCGCTTACCCCTAAATCTGAGGAAACAAATTGACACAGACTAAGCTGACATTTTTATTTTAGGAAGGCTGACAGTTAAAGTAATTAGACAAGTTGCTGTCGAGCACTCACTCAACGCTACAGAATGCGTCTCCCACCATCGCAGTGAGTGCCACAAACTGTGAACTGTGATCTTTGTTTTTATGGAGAACAGAACAGAGACGGCCTCGACTGACTCTGCTTGAATCCAGTTTAGATGATTGAACACCCTTAGGTTTCAGCGGAATATAATATAACTCCAGACTTTTGGAAAACACACAAATATAAACAAGAGTCCAGATAGATTCCATTTAAAAATGTAAATTAAAAAAAAATAAAAGCCTCATTGTTTCAAATTTCCCTGACCCCGTTTTAACACGATCTGATCCCGATGAATAAAAACAACCTCATTAACATCTCATCATCATATCTTAGCGTTCGATAAGGTTTGGAAGCGGGTAAAACCGCAGCTCAGCAGGATTTCATCAGGTGTGTGTGTGGACGACGTCCTTGGGACCGTGTTGTCCTTGACTGACCTTGCTGAGGTAATCACCCCCGAGCCATTTCCACTGACATGTTTACCCTGAGTGCATATACCCCGCTTTGGGTGGTTCGGGGAGTTGTGTTGCAGATCCTCTGAGGAGCCAGAGAGGTAGAAAACCGTGCAAATACTGTAGGTAGTGGAATAAATATGGAAAGAAAGAAAGCCTTTTAAACCCTGACTGAGCAGAGCAGGTCTGTTTTATATCTTTGGACAAATTATGTGCCTACGTAATAGCTGGAGGTAAGTGTAGCTTATGCTAAATGTTAGCTAACTCACTTTAACTAAAACTCAACCCTTACTGGAACTACTGGTATGAGAGTCTGATAGAACATACTTTTTTCTTACCATATTTTTGCTCCTTTTAATGCACTTTTGCTACAATACTCCCATTTTGCCACTTCTCCATCAAATTTCAATGCATTTTTCCCACTTTTAAGGCATTTTAGGCACTTTGAAACCATTTCTATCACTGTCCCCACCCAATGTCGCATATTTTAACCTCTTTTCACCATTCAATTTAGCCGGTTTAAAGTAAGTGTTCCTAATTTTTAAATTACATTACCCAACTCCTCATTTCTGCCACTTTTAGGCCAATATTGACACTTTGAACCTTTTTTTTTTTTTTTAACACTTTCTGTTTTTGTCCACTGTAATTTGAATATTATTCAGATCAATAAATAAATGTGGTTATCACAGATTAATTGAGTGATGAACTATCATTTTGCTGACTTTATGGACGGACCCCAAAAAGCTTTCCCCTTTATCCCACCTTATAGACCCTATCTCCACATGACTGTTCTTCAGTGTTCATGTCTGTGTTCAACCACCTTCAGGTACAGTGGGGGTCCCCGGTCTCAGTGATCCAGTAACATCTGATAGAGTTAGCAGAGATAATCAGAAAACACGCATTTCATCAACCATGTTGAAAGAAGAGCCCATTTTAAAAATATCATTAGTTCACAATTACAGCACAATTCATGCCTTCTGCTAAGCCACGCCCACAAACTCCAGGCAAAATAGCTTAATTAGTGTCACCTACAATGTTATATTTAATGTTTTTCTGCTTGTTCTCGTTTTCTCTTACATCCCATACTTGTTTCCTCACTACCCTCAAAGAAAATTTAATTTCTTCACTTCGTATCACTATCTCAATACGTCAACTCTTTATTTAAATTTTATTTAAATGCTTTAGATTCAAAATTAAATCAACTGGACTAAGCTCCCCGCTTTGAGAACCGCGTGGTAAAAGCAGCCAATTGCTATTTTCCATTAAAGCGATGCTGCAGTGGCATGAACTTGGGCATTTACTCGATTATGAGACAGCGAGGTGAGAGAGAGAGACAGATGAGTACTCCCCCGTCCCTCCGAGGATTGTTCTATAACATAATACCATTTGCCGTGCTTCTGTGTGTATTTTTAGCCAGATGTGGCTCTCTGCAGTGTGAGTGCTACACCAACGCTGACAAACAGTGCACACTGGGATGAAAAAAATAGCTGCTAAATGATTTTTTCTTTTTTTTTTTAAAAAAAGCGAGAGGGAAACTTTTGAAGCTTTAAAACAGCTTTCAGATAAAGCATCCCCAGAACATGCCTTAGCAGGATTATATTCAGTGCAATACTATCTGTTATTTTTTCAATTTTCGGCTAAAAAACAATTTTTAAAATATGACTACAATGGCACGCTAAGTGCATGCCGGGCAGCGAGGCAGGCAGATTTCCCCGGTGCTTTCCTAAAAGCTGCATGAATTGATGCTCCAGTGCTTGTGTGAGCCCTACAACCGAAAAGGTCATTCTCGGGTGAATTTTTCATAAAAACGAGACTGAAACTTCTCACTTGCTCTTTTTGTTGACTGAGTGTGTTAGAGATGCACCAATAAACCTGATATTAATGATATTTGCGGCAGAAAAGAACAAAATAGAGCCTACGAATGAGGTTGATGGAGAGTGAGGAGAAAGCTGGATCAAATGGGAAATAGAGGAGGGAGAAGCTTGTTTGGCTCCTGCGCAGCAATAGAGGAGAACCGAGCATGTAGCGCATGAAATTTTCATACGAGCATCAGTGCACAGCTTAGAACTGCATTACGGAACCAAAGCTGCGGAAAATATCCTTGAGGAGCAGCTGAATACAAACGCGGCTTATTTATAGACTGCGAAGAGAGCAAATTTGAATGATTGAATTAAGCTAATTAAAGGATAGTGAAGGACCATCAGGCAAAACGTGTATTTATTTTTAAAAAATGATACGCCATTTATCTATAAGGTGCCACAGTATTCTTTGCAATTTACACCTACAGCTTTCTCGTGTACGTATGTGTATTAGGAATGAATGAGCGTGAAGCTTAATGATTATGCCCTTGATGAAGAGTGCTAAGTTTGAGCTGAGAGCTCTTCTACAGTGTAGATCAGGCACTGGTTACGGATTCTTCAAACATCTCCAAAAACAAACCATTGTGTACGGACTGTGAGGGCCATTCGCTTTAAACAAAACTTGCTTTCATCGCCATATATTCCATAAAGAAGAGACCAGGGTTTGGTTTTGTCTTTGTTATCTGTGTAAAAACACACGCTGAGATACGGAATTGGCCTCGAGTTTGATCACGCTGAGCCTGTTGTGACTAGGCTGTCACAGACGAAGCCACAATACAAAGCATCTATATAAAACATAACTGTGCAATGCTCAAAATGTGCCCCAGTGCTACAACTTTCAGGGCTGCTTTTATTGTTAGGGCTGTGCAAAAGTAATTGAGGCATTTGGATGCCCACAATGGCAAGGACTTTTACAAAATATGTTGCTTTATAAAAAATAATGTTGATTAACAAAGCAGGCACAAACAAAAAAAACGTGTTTACAGTCAACGGCAAGCCAACAACAGAGGGCTTTCTGTGTAATACTAGGGTCATGTTCCCCAGCACACCTGCTATCCAGTCTTGGCACCTGTTTCAAAGATGCAGTTTAGCAGATGTACCGCAGAAGAGAACAGCACTGCAAAGTGAGTGTCGCAAAATAAAGCTCAAGCAAATGGACCGACAGGAATACAATATCCACAGGCAGAAAATACATCACATGTATTGAATGGCATTCAGGCTGCTTACATAACCCTGTTCTATAACTCTTACGGCCAAGAGTGACAAGGAAAGCACCTACACTTGTTTACTTGCCGGAGAGTTTGTCTTTTTTTTAATAGTCCACACGGGACAGGCTTTTGTTTAGGGTTAAGACAATACAGCTACACTTTTGAAGCTTGAAAAGCAGGAACATCTTTAGGGTAGCAATGTGCAACAATAAACACTAATGGAATGGATGGACAAAGAAAAAATGGTCATTCTTTCCCTGGGGTGTAAAGCATTGAACAAATGTGGTGAGTTTCTAGGCTGTTTGGGGAAAGCAATTTTTAGTTTAAAGTTCTCTTTAAATGTAAAATTGCCCAATTACAAAATAAGCATTCAATTGGACAAGTTAAGATGTGAAGTGTCTCTAAAAGCATTTTTGTCTCTTTTTTAATTTGTTGACCAAAGTGAGAACCAATTTTCAGTTTTAGTCAAAATTGCATCTCCCGCCTTTAAATATTGAATTGACCAACTGCAAAATAAGCATTTGATTGTTAGATGTGAAGAGTCTTTAAAAGCAATTTTTGCTATGTTTTTAAATTGTTAACCAAAGTTAGCCATTACGCTAGCCATCATCAGGTTAGTTTATGTTTGGTAATAAAACAGTAATAATGAAAACTGTGACCAAAAAAAAAAAAAAACCTTTAATGATAATGATCTATGTGCACAAGGTAGAGTAGTTTGAGAAGCTGAGCAGGTGTGGCAAAGATAAAGTGGATTAGAAATGACAACATTCACAGCTAAGGTTGAGCTGTTGGTGAGTAATGAACAAGAATCTTAATATAAATAGTTTAGACAGATGTGTAGAAGAGGCACTAGAGTGGAAATATTAATTTTACATTGTTGACATTAACTTTGATACTGGTGTGGAAGTTGCAGGGCGATGTGCTTAATTGAGGCAACATTCCTTTGAGTTTCGCTTTCCTCTCATACAAGACAAGAAGTTTCTTCAATTCTGAAACGGACTAGTTGGGAGGGTATAATTTGGGCTAAATACATCATGCAACCTAGACTCCTGACTAGTCTGTACTCAGAGGGAAATGACTTCAAATCCACAACTAAGCTACCAGAATCAACATGACCCAAATGACAAAGCAGTTTTAGGCTGCGTTCACACCAAATGACATTTTTTGGGGGGTTAAGTGACCAGATCTGATTTTTTAAAAGCAGTGTGAACACTTAAATCTGACCCATATCAGATTTCTTTCATATGTGGTCCTGAATCAGATACAGATTGGGCTTTTTCAATGCAACCTCGGCCAAGGCGGATTTAATGCGTGTTTGATACGTTGACGTCATTATTAACAGCTGGAGCTGGGACAGGCTTGACGTATCCACTGTTGAATCAATCCTTTTTCTGCACAAGAACATGGATTCTCCTTATATTTGATACCTGGATTATGTAAATAGATCCACTGTCTCATGCGCGCACTGCGCACCTGTGTGTGTTTGATGTGCACTGATCTGATGTTGACAGTAATGTAGTTTGTATGAAGAAAAATTTGGTTTCAATTGTCAGTTTCGGGTCGGGCACGAATATAAATACCTAACGTCTGTCCAACCTGTTGGTTTCGTTTTGCTCTGTCAGGTTTGTTTCAAAGCTTGAAGGTTCGTATCATAAATGGTCTGTGTTTAAAGGCAAAACGGCACCACAAAAAGCCAAAACAAAATATTTGCCTCTCTTCTTCTTTCTCCCCGTCCTCCTCTACCTGCTCATTCATTCTCTGACTCCCACTGCACAAAAACTTTGAGACAAACGCAACAGTGTGCATGCAGGTCAGTTTGGAGCTGCAAACATTTCACACTGGAGTCTGATACAGGTCACATTTTCAATGGTAATGTGAACGGACAAACAAAAAATTGAATCGAGCAAAAAATTGGAATGGAGCAATAAGGCATGCAGTGTGAACGTAGCATTAGTTTGCATTCATGATGCAAAAAATAGGAAATGGAGGGAGAGATCTCTAAATGGTGACTTTGCAAACAGGGAAAAGGAAACATTTTTATAGTGCTAAGCAGTTGAAAAATGACCCTATTAAATGGTCATTAGCCTTTGCGAGACACCTGAAGAATAGGACTATGTTTAGGTGTAACCACAGTGCTGAAACAGCATTCGATAAACTCCTCCCAAAAACAAACACATTCTTAATGGCAATAGATACTATACAAACACTCCCTCTTTAACAGCTATCCACATGTAGAAAACTGGTCCAAACCACCTCAGGGGGACTTTAACAGCTTTTTTCTAGAACGTGATCTTCAACTGGTTCAGCAGCTTAGTCCAGAGTTGATGTCACAGATGTCGCTCTGTTTTCCTCTTCCTCCCTCTCTTTTTGGTTTGGTGCAGACATGTGGGTGAGTTGGGTGTGGCCGACTGTGCCGCAGCTTACTCTCTGGCCGGAGTCATATGTAATTTCTACACGTTTCACTAACCACGACATGGCCAAGATGAGACGTTTGTAACCAGACGGTACAAGGACAGCCGCGCCTTCTTTGTGCAAACACGCTTTACAGTTTGACAGCCACTTTGTGCCCAACTTGTACTGATTCACCATATGTAGTTGTTTGTTCCAAAGCCTCGATAACCACACATTAAATCTAAATATCTGCATCAAGGACACTGAGCCTCGGGAGGAAAACTGGCGATAACGAGGCCTTCCATGTTTATCACTCAGTCATCTGCTTTGTTTGTTTTGTTGACGCTTATGACCTTTTTATGGCTTTCTTTTTTCTTGCACCACATATCAAGACATGTGATCAAGAATTCAGCAGCTACAATGAGATCACCTGTAACTTTACAATGGCAAAGTCTGTGTAAACAGTGCAGGCTGAGGGATATCAAGAATCTACTCAGGCATGGAAGATTTGCATGGCAACAGCTAAACAACAGCCCCATTCAGAGGGTTGAGCCTGTGGTATTAGAGGTTATTGTTTCATCAGCGGCAAAGAGACAGTTGGTTTGTCGTTGTAGTCGCAGGCTGAAACTTGCCCTTCCTGTCAGAGTTCCAGCCTGAACCTCTCAAAAAGGAGTGCAAGCAATAGAGCTGGTTGAAAAGAAGCCAGAGCTGTCATCTGATAAATGCATTGTGTGATTATTTATTTAAAACCCCCAGTTACACTTTGGCAGGCTAGCGTTCTCGAAGGGGGAAGGGCAAACAAAGCCGGAGAATACAGCACAGGCTGCAGGAGAAATTGTTCAGATCCCCTCATCGCTACAAATTCACAGCGTGTTGGTGACATTACAATTCCCGGAGCACAATTATAAGCTGCACTTAGAGAAAACCTCCACATTTATCTGTGCCACTTTCATATGATCTGTGGTATGTGTCTCCTAATTGGTCCGCTAACAGGAATGCCACTGAGCGCTCAAGTCGTATTTCTCAACCCAACTGCTGCTGAACCAGCAGTGTTCCAATTCTTTCCCGGGGCACGGTTGTTTGTTCTTGTAACACCTGCTCATTGGATGACTTCCTGCAGGTGAACCCCACTTTAATAAAACATCACCAATTCCAGCACGTGGCAGGCTTGTTTATACCTCAAATGTAGAGTAAGACGGAGGTCCCATCCTTTTGTGTGCCGCGGACCACTTTCATAGCCCACCAAGTTTTTGGGTGTGTGGGTTGTTTTTCGTGTGTAAAGTAAAGGATTTCTTCACACACATATGGACAAACTGACTACTTACATTGCAATTTTATCTCTAAGTTCCTTTATCTTATGTACGTCTTTATTTTTCTGTAAATAGCGCTTAGTTTTTAAACCTCATCTGTAATTATTTAACGTTATTATTTACATTTTATTGCACCCAATTTAATTGCATCACTGTGTAAAGACAATAAAAGTAAATTGTATTCTATTCTATTCTAAAGGAGACGTGAACGTAAAAGCGGAATTGAATGCGCATATATAATCTCAGTACAATGCACACTCAATCCATGACACCGGGACTAAATTGACCATGAACCTGGTGGTTGAGGACCCTAGACTAAGATGTATAATGCAAAATATGAATACAAATTATCTAAAAACATTGGTTTGTGTCATTTTTTAGGGTACAATCTATTCCGTTAGAGGTAGAAACTCATCATTGCTCTTCATTTAAGTTTCATTTACCCTGGAGTTCAGTTACTCTCTGAATTGTTGGGAGAAAATGAATATATGATTGAAAATACAATTAAACACACAAAAAAATGCTAATGAACTAAATAATTGCTGCAGTTTTTTTTTTCAATTTCCATTTATCATTAACCCAAATCCGGTTAATGGATACCAGAACATTTACCTAGAGCACTCATCAGGGTGCCTTGTTAAAATGTAAAGTACATAAAACTAATTACTTGCATGTGAGTGTATCGGCACTAATTTTCCCCCGCCTGCTCTCACTTCTGCACTCATGTTAGAAATGTGCTCAGGCCTTTTCTTTTTCTCATTCTCTCTACGTTTTTTCCGTACTTTCACTTTTCAATTTTCTTACTCAGTTATTTTGTTGTAAACACCAGCGGTCTCCTCCCCTCTGCTGTCACCAATCAAATTTGGCCCAGAGTCTTGAGAAATCATCAACGTCGCAACTGCTGTCAACACAAATTAGATCATAATTGCTACAGAAACACCCATTCACGATAGTCTTCCCCCCACACCTTCCCCCGTGCCTCACCATCTGCATTACTTCAATATTATTTATCATTTTATGCTGAGGAGGTTTACGTTCCCACACCTTAATAAACCCTCGCCCTAAACACAATGCACTGTGCTACTCTTCCTGTCTTCTGTTTTCCACATACAAAGGCCTCAACAATCCCAACATAATGCTTTGCCAACACTTCTGTGCTCCATTAGCGCATGGCATTCCACCACTAATTGCATGAATCTAGGTCTGCAACCTCTTTTACACCCAATCAGTGGGGGGGGCACAGGGGCGCTGTCTCTTGATTATATGCCACAGGAGCTGTTGCAGATGGAATGAGTAGCTCAGGTGGTTATTGAGAGGTTGGGGGCTCCTCTTACCCCTTGTCATTCGGTTTGTCGCCATCTCGAGGAGTAAAAATAGGTGGGGACGGAGGTTTAAGGGTGGACGAAGCCAATTATTTCCACCTTCCTGCTGCTCTCTGCCAGCAGACATGTAATCTTAAATGGCCCCAGTGATCGCTGGGCAGGCTTTGAGACCTTTGAGAATATGTTTTCACAGATGAAGCTGTCACAGGGAGCAGCTTGCAATCAGCAGCAGGCGTTTTCAATGCATCTCACCTGTTGCCCATTAAATCTCTATTCCAGGAATTAAGAACAATCCTCATTTACAGACACATTGTGCAGGGTTTTATCTAGGGATCACAGATGGTTTAGTTCTCTAAATTAGGGCTGTGCGATATGGACCAAAACTCATATCTCAATTTTTTTTTCCCAAATTGGCGATATACGATATAAATCTTGATATTTTACTATGTTCCACTTTTGGCATTTTCTCCTCTGAGGGACAGCATGTGTGAGTGAGTTCTGTAATGTGGCTTGATTAGATGAAGGTCTGGGTTAGGACAAACTCAGTGATCACCTAACTGTGATTTTCATGTTATTATGTGAAGAAACAAAAGCAGTGACTCCTAAAACAAGTATTTTAATACAAAATAAGCTATAAGATATACTGTATATCTAAAAAATCTGGAAAACTTGTAAAGAAAGACACTGTTTGACTGTACTCTATGAATAATAATTAATACTTGTATGATGTGATTGTATAAATAAAAACAAGTTTAAAATCTAGGCAATATTGTCATTTTCTATATCGCCAAAATGAAAAACTTGATATATCTTGAATCACAATATACTGTCCAGCCCTACTCTAAACACAGTTTACGCTTGCTCAGGGTTTCTTTCAGGTGAAATAATAAGTTAACCAAGGCGTATTTTCCTACGTATTTTTCTGCAGCAAAGAATGGTGAGTCGGAGCGAGGGTTGATGTTACAGTTAAAGGATCAGGTGATACTTTCTGACAAAATATGAGGCGACTTATGCTCCTTGGGTTATATCTATAAATAAAAAGCAGAGATGGGAGACAAAAAACACCTTGTACTTTACGGAGGAAGCTGAGTCAGATTTTGATGAGTCAACTTTTCTCTAAAAAAGCTGTAAATAAACAGTCTTCTCACATTTCTGTAGCAGCATCTGTGACTCTCAGTTCTATTGTGCATTAGTCCCACAATCAAATACGCCATAAATCTGGCAGCCACTGTTGCAATATGTGTAATACAGAAGCTCCTTCTTTTAGCACTTTAAAAGCCAAGGCTGCTAAATAGGTCCATATCTTTGCTAACGTCATGACTCATACATTTGTGGAGGAAAACTGCTGTAAAAATTTAAAAAAAACTTGTGAAAAAGCTCAAATACTTGTATGTTTTGCATAAATTATAAAAAAAAATTTTTCTCAACAACGCAATCGTGTTACATTAAAGCTGCTAGGGTTGATAAGAATTGATTAATATGTTAAGGTTTCATTGATTGAGACAATGTTTTGCAGGAAATGTACTTGCTGATCGCTTTGATGTGTCCTTGTCAGTTATTTCTGGGCGTGGCCGACTTGACAGTTCTGTCAGGCTCGCCACGCCCCCTGTTGCCCGATGGGTCTCTGGAGAAGATATCATCGGAGAAAAATAACCTTAAAATATTAATTAAAAAAAAAGACAAAATGAATTTTCTGGAATCAATAGGAATGAAGGTAAAACACTTTTGTGAATCTGCACCAAAGTTTTCCGATTAAAATATATATATATATATATATATATATATATATATAAAATGCTGGTTGGTTGTCTGTCTGTGTTGCCCTGTGAAGGACTGGCGCCCTGTCCAGGGTGTACCCCCGCCCAGCGCCCTATGAGAGCCGGCAGACCCCCGCGACCCTGATAAATGGGAATAAGCGGGTATGAAAATGGATGTATATATATATAGTCCCTAGCAGCTTTAAGTACATGAAAGTCATATTGACGAAACTAAATAAATGTAAACGTAACTAATAGGTTTAGTATCAGCAGTCAAAGATAAGAATGATAAGATCATTTGACCACAACCTTCTCGCAGACAAACAAAGCCACTCCACATCTTTAGATCTCCACACGTGTATCAGCGTGTTGGCTCCAGGTAAACATTTTGTTACTTGCTGGAGCGTAACTCTTTTTTTCCAAGGGTCTCTCTGCTTTTATCTGTATTCTAATCACTGTTCAAAGAGGTATATCTTAAAGCCACCTCAGATCTATTTATACCACATGTTTCTTTCACTAGAGGCAAATCAAGACAAGTTTCTCCTCCCGTTAATGGATCCGACACAATGAGACTGACCGGACGTCAAAGGTTCAAAGAAAAGGGGGCTTTGAAAAGAATTCACGTAATTCTTTTTCATTTCCTGCTGGATACGTATCAGTGACAGTTAATTCATATTCGTGATCACCATAAATGAGCACAAGGTTCTTTTGTGCTAAAAAAGTAAACTCAACTGAATAGTTTGGGATGTGTGTAAAACTTTAATCAACGTGAGAAAATGTTGGCCTCAATCATAGAGAACACAATGCCTAATCCAATAAGATGACTGTGTTCACCTGCACTGACAGTTTTTACATAAACACACAGCTGATACAGAGCCAAAGAACAGCCCAGGCACACCGAGCCGGAAATGCAACTTTTGCTAATGACAAAAGTTGTGCAATGTGATAACTTTTCCCAGAATCCATGTTCCGAAAACTGACACGAGCAGAGATATGAAATGAAAGCACGTCTTATTTAAAAGGAGTTTTAACTGCAGCTCAGCTTCGGGGCATCGGAAGGAAAAGAAAACAAGTAAACTGAAGCAGAACTGTAAAAGATATCTTACTTACTGTTCAGATCTATTTTCACTGATCAAAGGAAAGCCACAAAGTCAGGTTCACACCTGCATGAATTAAAAACAGAACTGAGGGCATAAATCGTTAGAAGCACAACTTTACATAACTTTAGTCTGTGGGGTTTTCTGAGCATTTCAAAGCAGTATTGTTTCCTTCGGAGGTGACTTACGATTGTTAAACCTCGGGCCTAAGAGGTGTGAAGGACTGTGTTGTAATCTGATTTGGGGATGGGCCTTTCAACCAAGTCAAGCCTTGTTGTCTATGGAAAACAGCCCCGTCAGGACCTGTGGGAAGCCCCCTCCACCCTCTTTGTGTCACTGTCATTTAGCGTCTCCACTGGCCTGTCAGAGAGAATGCCACCCTCGCACTGGCTGCTAGCCCTCAGATGGAGACAGGATGCTGAACAAAGGCCCTGCAGGATGATAGATGATGTTATACAACGACCACTGTTTTCGTCAGATAGCGGATACGGCGAGATGTCACGGCTGACATCGGTTGACAGATATGATTCTGAAAAAGGGCTTCTAGAGCAAAGGCCCAAGAGTAGGAGCAAGGATGAAAATCAAAGAAAAATAGGACGAAATCTATGAATTACATTTTTAACTTTAAAAATCACCCCAATCCAAGTCCTTAGGACTCTTTATTGGCCATATTTGATGCTCTTCTCCTGTGCCTTGCATATAGGAAAGCATTCATGTTTTTGTCAAGAATGACGACGACAAAATTATACCACTGTGACGCCCTTTCTTTCATGACGGTAACAAGACAGTGACAAGCTAAACATGCCTCTTTTATGGCTAAAACATGATGATAAATGAGTCAGTTTTCGTTGACACTGCAAGACTAGACAACGACATTAGTAGGTGGCTTGTCAGAGTAAAACTCATACTAAGTTTAAGGTCAAAATGAGTATGTAGTGCGTTCACATTAGATAGTATGAAAAGATCGATAAATACCCGGATGTATACTATATCAGGAGATTTTTTAAATATGCGCAGTAGGCACACTAGTCATACTCAACTGCCCCGTGATGCATTGCGAGCGTAATGTAAAATCGTCCTGGGACCAGCTTCAAGCTAAAAATCAAACATGCCCTTTTCAACACAAAAGCATCTCTTCTTGTCTTCCATTACTTTTTTTTTTAACGCTTTTGTAAATAGAGCTCTTGTTTTGAAGTTAACCAGTGGTTGGTCTCCGAAAATCTCCGAAATGTCAGCATGAAATGTGTTTGTGCGAGTTTTAAGAATTAAATGAGCACATGTTGATATTCTACTTGGTCAGTTTCTCGCTTAAAATGCTTTCAGAACTTTCAAAGATGGCAAATCAACGGAGATATTTAGCCTCAGTGTGGTTCAGGTTTTTGTTGTAGATTCAAAATGTATTTTGAGAAACTTGGAAATATACTTCAGTGGGAACAGTCATATAGTATATAACGACAGTATATACTCATTGGGTTTGTAATGTATAGTACGGAGTGTGCCATTTCCAACACAGCCTAAGACTAAAGCTAAGATGGCTGCCAAAAACAACCCTGTAGTAAAGCCATACAGTTTAATTTTAAAAAAGTAGAAAAGACTTAATCTAAATTGAACTGAATAATATCTCGAGCCACTCTGGCTGAGATCACAAAGTAGAAAAGACCATCGCTCAGCCACAGCGACACCATCCACAGAAGAGTTGTGGACAGCAGATGTGACGTTCTGTTTACTCACACAGCAAATGTGGAATAGACTTTTAAACGGAATCTTCTCAGTGATGTTCACCAAAGAAAATAACAAAGAAAAAAAAGTGTTTTGCTAATGTATAAATAGCTCTGCAGCACAGCTTCTGCTTACGTGATGAGAAATGAGTCGGGAGCACTTTAGAATCAGCACTTTGTGCCCTGCGACACTCCTCCACACCACAACCATCACTTACCCCCACTCTGTATGCACAGTGCGCTGAATGTTGAACAACTGTGCCTTGTCGGTGAGCTTCAGCACCCAAAGGGATTGTGTGTGTGAGTCATGGCCACTAGCTGGCCTTATACACTATGACAGATCAGGCCCACGGTGAACAGAACAAACGCCATCATGGCGCACTTACAAACACGAGCATTAGCTGTCTGAGTAGGCAGCCGCATCTTAAGAGAGGCTTTCAAACGGAGGGAATTGGCACTTTAGTCGCACAAAATGCATAACGGAGAAGTGAGAAAGGTGATGAGTGAATAACAGACTGAACAGGAACTTAACTTCAGCAACAGCGGCTTGTTATGCCGCTCATTGTGTTTGGGGACAATGCAAGGGCCAGAGATAACACTGATGATACTTCTCACTGTGTATCAAATCAAATTATTTTTTTTTAGAAGATTTCATTTTCATTTGTCAGACACGGAGAAAAAATGTCTTCTCTTCAGACAAGTGCAAAACACTGTACCCCAGCTAAATACTCCCAGGAGACAACACAAATAAAGTTTCCATCTTAGATACAGGATAGTGGACAGAGTAAAGGGACAGAGGCTTTGGTTTAATGATGACTGAACAGAGCAGTAGTGACCTTTACAATAGGGGGCAGTGTGCCACACAATAAGCAACAACACTATAGCATTGAGGAACATTTGCTTTGTTCTCTCTTACAAAATCATGTACATATTCACTATTATCTTCAACAGTTGGCATGTTATTGGTACCCTTGTCAAAGTTACAGCCACACTCAAATTTGCAGTGGTATAGGTCACTCTGTCTTTCATTTAAAGTCCAAGTCAAGCAGAAATAAATTTGTGTTATCACGTCACAGAAACATGTGTCATTGAACACTGAGCAAAATTTAAAAGATGTAAAAAATTGCAAAGTATATAAAATTAGGTCTCAAAACCATGGACACTGGGGGCATGTCAGTTAGCAGCACGGGAAGAGCGGCGCCTCTGTGTACTGCGTCTATGGGAGAGAGCAGTTTGAAAGCGGCTCCAGCATCGATAGTGCTTCTCCCATTGGTTTTCCAAAAGTGCTCGGACCGGGCCAAACAAGGTGTCAATGGAAAAGTTCCGGGTAGAGTCAGAAATGCGCCCGCTAGAGGCGAAACATAAAAAGTGCTAATTTCATGCAAAATATGGCACCAGTGGACACGTTTTATTCCTGAGTACGAATATGTGGTTTGTTTTCGGCTGGGGGCCGAATTGTGCCCGCTGGAGGCCGCGAAAGTTGGGTGTGCTTCAGCAGCAGGTTTGGGTTTATGCTAATAATGGCTCCTTTACGTAACGCAGCTATGATTTCTGACCCGCCCATTAAATCCTGAACACAGAAATTTAAAACACAGTTTGTGAAGCCTAGCTCCACAATTACATTATAAATGGTTGAATGGCTTTTTACATGTTTTTACATGTTTTTTTTTTTTTTGCTAAGCTTGAAAATTGAGTTCATTCAAAGTTGAAAGACTTAATTTAAATATACTGTCTATGTATTAATAGTACCAAAACTAAATAATATCTATTACAAGCTTCAGTCTTAAGTAGAAAAATGTGATTAATTGCAATTAATTACAGAAAATTGTACAAATAATTAGTTATCACTCATCACTGTCCATTTTTAAAACTTGTCTTAAAACCCTTACATTCCTTAGCTTTGAGACTCTGCTCTTGTTTTAGTGTGATATGGTCTGTCTTTAGTCACTGTTTTGCAAAATAGTTGCTTTGTGTGTTTATTCTTGTTTTACTTTGCTTATTTTATTAATTCCAGCAAGTTCATTTTGTCTTCTTTTTGAAATAATATGTTCAGGTTTCATTTATAACTTGTTTCAGGAAATTTACTTTAAAACTTACTTTTAAATTTCAAACTAAAATTCATGGAAAAAGTAATCTGAAAAAATGAAACAACACGTTTGCTTATTTTGTTGTCCTGTTGTTTTTCTCTATTGTTTAAAGTACTTTGTGTCAGCTACGGCTTCTATGCGAGGATATGAGAAATTGTACAACTCGGGGTTGGGAAGGCGAATGTGACGTATTCACGTCTATCTGGAAAAACACACAACAAACCTTTTATTTTTATTTCCAACATAGAAGACCACACATGAGAACTGTTTTCATCTTTATTTTGATTGTAGTTTTGAAGCAGCAGTAACAATGTGTGACAATAACACACTTTGGTCCATGGAGCGGAAGGGAGATAGAAACAAATCACTGGTAAATAAAGCCCAGTAAATCTCCAGAAAACAATAACCAGTAATAAATAGTAGCTCTAACAACTGGTACAATGATAAACTTGTTGATATTACAGCCTGTGAATGCAGTACGGGGACGCGCATTTACTCTCCCCACCCCCGGGTCTTAGTATCACACGTCCGATGAAGCCAGTTCCGTTTTCCGATGTCCGTGTGCGTAATAGGGTCATTCTCACGAAACCAATACAATACCATGTCCGTAATGATTGTAAATATAGAATGTGAAATGTAGTTATATGACTTAATACTATAATAAAGACAAGAATTTTCTCTATCTTGCACAAAGATTAATTTCCAAATAAGAATACATTATTTTTGAATTTTATTGCATTTTCTACTTAAATTCTCATTACCGCAACTTGTCCAGAGCTGACTGAATGCATGTTATGTTGTAATTTAAACAGATTATCTGGAAAAAAATAATGTAATCTAGATGTTTCCCAATGACAAAAAAAGTATCAACTGAATATTTATGTATATTAATTATTTAAATATTATGGAAAATATAAGTGTCTCTGACTGATGTTCTCATCCTCCGCAACAGTTTTGAAGGACTGTTTACAAACACAAATAATTTTAATGAAGTTTGATTTTGAATGAAGCAACACATCTTCTAGTACGTTTAAGATGGCGACAAGGTAAATAAAACTCCTTATATTTCTCCATTTAAAAGTTAAACATTCTGTTGTCACAATGCAATTCCACAGTATTGATTCTCATTACCGATATCGTTATTTCTACAATAAGAAAAATGTTAGTTTTAAAATGTTCTTTGAAAATATACTAAGTTAGTTTTTAAATTTTGTTCATTGACTAAATATTTGCATCGTCATTGTGGCTTTGCTATTGTTAGCAAAACATGCTATGGCTACTCATCCTCCGAAACACCATTCTCACTTACCGCTACAATTTAAGTCCAGTTGCAGCAGAGAGAACTTGTGTTTTGGTAATGAGAATGTAACCATACAAACTATATTTTTAACTAGCCTAACTATTATAAACTAACTTGGTATTTTCCTTAATGTCCTGTTTCATTGCATCATCGCAAGCGCGGCATCGCGACAAGTTGAGCAAGCGCAGAACGACTTAAACTTAAAGCGGAATCAAGTGTTGACAAATTTTGAATAAACCAGCCACCTAATTTGGATTTAAGTTTAATTCGGAATTATATTTGTATTCAGAACGAAGTGTTTACAAGGTCTGTTTAAAGAGGAATTAGCTTTTATTCTGCTTTAAAGAGGAATTAAAGCTCCCATGTAAATGTGGCCATTGTTTTGACCACAAAATACTTCCCGTCCTCTCAACACAAGTAGTTGTGCTTCCGTTTACATTGCTCTCATAGAGGACTTGTAATGAAATGTCACATTTTTCCTCAACCATTGAATGGTTTTTTCCTTTGATTGCACACAAACTGCAGTTGGTGTGAAAGGCAAGAGGTCAAAGGGTCTTAACACAAGGAATCCAAGCGCACTTTGAGTGTGACACACCTGGTGATGGTGACACAGACCTCTAGATGAGTGTGATTAACCCCCTGGCCTCGCTGCTTTGTATTCTCCTGACTGCATCTGCTCCTGCAGGAGTTAATGTACCGGTGAACAGCTGCAATCTTTGAAGGTCTACCAGGGTTTTATGTGACTTCCATGAGGTTGACACGGCTTTGTATACAACAGCAGAAGATGAATCTGCTCAGGCATTAGAGTCGGAAAAGACTGCGTGTCGACATTTGTGCTTACGTATCAACCGAAAGGGGGCAAGCCACTCGCAAAAAGGAAATGAACCCCTGTGTTTACCAAGTGCCTAACTGCTTTTTTCATTGCAGAGTTTAAGCGCTTTGGAGACGGGCGGGGTCGCTGAGGCGAAGGGTAATAAAGTGTCAGGTCCTTTCTGAGGGATAAATATATTACATCTCTCTACTCAAAGAAAGCAAGCATCTACTATTTATTTCTCACTGGGTACCCCCCCCCCCCAACCACAGGATAAAAAAATAATTTCTATGTTTCTGCAGTATATGATATAGCAATCAATTAGCTATAAGCGGCGTCATGTGAAGGGAAAGCTGCAATCTGATGCTGCAGAACGCACAAACGACTACGTGCTCGTGTACACAATCAGGTCAGCACGTGACCACCCCCCCTCACCCACACCCGCACCCCCTCCCTCCTAGAGCTGGCGACAAACACAGCCCCTCTGCGGCGCTCCGGGCAAAGCGTTAAGGACCATCTGACTGAATCCTTAACACGGTGTTTTTCAACCTTTGGGTCGGGATCCCAGGTGGGGTCACCTGAAGCTTAAATGGGGTGACCTAAAATGTCTAATATTTGATAGAATTATTAAATAAATTACTGATTAAATGTTTATTTCTGACATTTTTAAATAATTGTTCTTTTACAAATTAAAACACAAAAAAAAAACATCTGTATTCTACTTTCACTTTGCCAAATATAAATCTAGTTATTACTAATAATATTAATAATGATAAAATGCAGTATAAAAATATACAGTATAACAAACTTGATCAAAAACACTCATACTGGGCTCAACCTTAGACACGTTGTTCCCAAATACCTGTTTTATGGAATTTCCACTCACCTCTTCCTCTGTTCACAGCCACCACCATTATTCCTAAACCACACACTGGTCACCAAACTGGCTTGACAACACAACAATAAACACAATATACACAACCACAATTTCACATCGCATCACTTAAAACTATTCCTCACCCATTCCATATCCTATCTTGTATCCCTCTTCCCTGCTAACTTCCCCACCCCCCTCCAACCCCTCACCTTGGTGTAACACTGCCCTCTCTTTTTTACATCCTCCCTTTAATAAAGTATTTCTTACCCTTCCCTAGGGAGGGCTGGTGACGGTCACAATTATGCAATGAAATAAATAAATTTATTTAATTGCAATAATAAAATATGCATTGCTGTCAAAAGATTGCACTTCTTGTAGTGTTAACCTTCGAAAGCATGTGCAGACAAGGTAAAAAAAAAAAAAAAAAAAAAAAAAAAAAAAAAAAAAAAAAAAAAAAAAAAAAAAAAACGAATTCTAGAAAAAAAAATGTTTTTAGGGTCCACCATAAATTCTTGATATCAAAATTGGGTCAAAATCTAAAAAAAAGGTTGGAAACCACTACATTAACCTGACATATTGCAAAGGAAAAACTAATAAATACTCACCAACCAATGTCACACAACACAGGGAAACTTATTAATAATTCAAATGGGCACTCACTAACTTAAAGGTTATAAATATTTTGAATTGGATTATTTTTCATTATATTTGTGGGATTTTTTTTTTTTTTACCTTTTTCATTTATTCTACATCAACTGGCTCTTGGTTTTGAGTAACTTTCCTTGGTATTCTCAAAGCTGACAACTTCACTCGGTCTAATAAAACATTAATAAATTGAGCAAAGTTTCAATCATATCCTACAAGACCAAACCAGTTAAGAGTGTTCATCAGCTCAAATTAATTAATCATCTAATTTCGCTGGTCTTTTTCTCGTAAGGCTTCGATGTCAGACTCAGACGCACTAAACATAATAATAACTTTTAATTGATGAGATAAAAGTAACAAGAGCACAAAATGTTCAACACCCCTCTGTAATTTCTTCTAAAGGCTGTTTTCATGTGAAAAGAAGAAGTCAAAAAACAACAATGACTCGACACGGCAAACACGCAGAGGCAAGTTTCCAACCCTGTAAATACAGCTTGACAATTATGTGTCTCACGATTAAAATTGATGGAGAAATGAAAATGCATGGATGGAGCCCTCTTATTATTTTGTATATTTTGGTTTCCAACGCAAAAAAAAAATCAGCAATGAGTCGTAACAAAGGGTTTATTCATACCTGGTTAAATCCAAAGACGCACCCAAAGTGTGCGTTTATCTCAAAAAGTAAATAGGATTTTCAAATGGTAATTTTCCTTTCTCCTCCTCTTAAACCACAGACATTTGACGAGAAAATTCAGTGTGTGTGGGCAAGCTTCAAAGTCACACCGACAAATGTCTGATGGCTGACTCTTGCATAGCCCAGAGGTGAGGAGGGTATTGTTGTACTTTTACACAGCGCACTATTGGTGCATTTTCTTTAGGTGATATACCGTGTTCATGTGGAATAACTGTGCCTTTAAAACAAAGACAACCTTGATATTGTATAACCCACACATCACATCAGATGAATATTTTATCCTCCTTCTTACTGTAGGTGTTATAGTAAATATAACTTTGGACACGTACAGTATTCCATGTGTGATTAAAGAAGTAGCATTTCATCAGTATTTATTTTTTTCTAGTTTAAAGTCACTGATTCAAAACTGGTTCAGCTTTGTCTCTCATTAGGGACAGCACATGTGAGTGACTTGTTTTAGATCAGGAGCCTGGGAAAACCTCATACTGTATATAAGCAACTTTAATCACAGTAGGGACCACAATGTTTGAGTGTTGTTTTGTTGTTTTTTTAATTACATTTTTTTTATTTTTCTTGTATTTTTATTTTTGTGTATTTGTGTAATTGTTTTGTGTGTCTTTCTTATGTATTGTGTTCTTAAAATTTTCCGAATCTCATGACGTTGCACAAGACCTCTCAGTCGAGCTTGATTTCTCAAGATTTGGCGAGATTAAAGCGTACCGTTTCGTACTGCACGTCAAAAGCCAAACAAAAGAAAACTATTTACTAAATTTAGCCTAATTAATTCCAAAAGGCATTTTTGGGACATGTTTTTTTTGTGAATTTTAATTTGTTAGTATTTACATTTGAATAAGGAAAATAAAACAAAAATGCAAATAAAAATAAACAGAATATGGGAATATATAAAGCGGGAAACCAGAGACTCAATGTATGGCACAATCTCAACCCACACTCTGACAAAAAAAAGTAAACTATAATATTATTTTTTTTAAACTTGATCAATAAGAGTATATTAATCTTGATTGTAGTTAACGCTGAAAAGATAATTTTTTGTCTATAATGTTAAAAGGGTGAAATAGATTGTCTTCAAACAAATTAAAAGACCTCGGAAAAGCAAGTTATTTTTTTTCAAAAAAGTATTTGTTGTTGGTGTTTTTTAAATTTAAGCACACCATACAGAGACGAAGAATGATTATTGTGATCTGGTTTTAGACCTTGTTATGCATAGTTGGTGACCCCTGATTCTGATTTAAACACTGAGGGTCCTAAATGGAAAAATAACAACTATGACACTATTAAAAAGCAGAAACACTTAATAATTCTAGTAAATAATAATAATAATTCTGCCTTCTTTTTTGAATATGTCACGGTTTCATTTTATACAACTAATTTCAGGAAATTTACTTTGATCTCCTGTCATATTTCGACTGCCAACTGTCAGTCTTCCTCAGAGGTGTCTGCTGATTGCTTTGATGTTTCTTTATGAGTTCTTTAAAAAACACTTAAACTGAGGATTTCACCACCAAATGAAGCCCATCATTGAGGAGGTTCTTCCCTGTGACATCCGAGCCTCCTAATCTCCGTGGTAAGTCGTATTCTCATGGCGGCGCCTCTGCTTGATTTATTCCCGACATGTGAAAGGCAGTTGTGGATGTCAAGATTCCCCGGACGCTCATTCACCAATGATCAATTTCCCCCCGTCTTCCATCCCCTGGCCTGACCTCACACATCAGCATCAATCCAACACAAGTAAATACAGTGAGTGGCTTAATGCATTTCTCTCTCTCCAGGGATTCTGCGAGCCTGAAATGGCAGCAGACAAATAAATAATTCTTTAAGATGAGGAAATGGCTTGCTTTTAGTTGAATTGTGAACAACCGTTCTTCCACATGCTGTTCATAAACAGGGAATAACATTCTCTTTTGAACAACACTTAAGTCGGCCTTGAAGCAGCAGTTTATTCGAAAATCCTCCGCAAGAAACCAAAGTGTGTTCCTTTGTGACGGGCAGCCTACAAAACAATAATCATTTCAGCATGACAAAGACATGGAGGAAGCTAAACTTTGATAAAATTCCTTCAGATAGTTTCTTTTATTTGCGTCTACTGGGTCAGTTCCTGTTATGAAAGCGTTGACCCTCTCTCAAACAACCGCAAGGACACAAACATCTACTTTTTGAACGAGCATGAGGAAGTTCTGTGGGACGAGACGAGCTGGATGACATTTTACTTGGACCTTCTTTCAATGCATAACATCAAAATGATTTGATTAATCTTCTCTGAGCTGATAATCTAGTGCAATGCCCACGGAGCACGGCGTTCTCACCCCACCTCTGCACAGCAGCAGCTGGATAAGCCGCGATAGGACGAAGGTTACGGCCGAAAATACAACACAGTCAGCCCTCAACGTCGTGACCTTGATGGAAGAGAAAGCTGAGAGTCTTTCTATCTCTTCACACTGGTGAATTGTCTGTTCCGAAGGCTCACGCTGGTTACATTGTCTTGTTAACTTCAGCTCTGACTGTACATTTGGGCAGCTCGGGGATCAAGCACTCACTGGAGTCTAATTTGACACAGCTACCTTTTTTTTTTCTTGCTGTCACAGCCTCCTATGTGCCAGTGTCACCTGACGTGTGATGGAGGTGGAAAAATAAGCTGTCTCACATATTCATGCAAAAACTGACAGCATCAAAGTTCTTTGCGGGCGATCTGCATTCGAGTAGAAACAGTCACTCTAATTGAGTAATAACGCCATGGAAAAGGTGTAGCCGTTTACAGTCTGACAGACAACGACATGTTGACTACATTAGCCCTCGGTAATTGCAGTCGAAGGGGGAACTTAATGTTTAGATTGTAATGAATGCTTCCCTTACTTTGTTATGAGGTAGTCCATGCAGCAGCCACCCAGGAGGGCCAATTAGATTCATTGAATGCCATTATATGAAAGCCAGGTCACAACAGACATCCATTAAGGTTATCTTTCTTATTAAACAGGGGTGAATACCTTATTATTCCTTTAGAGAACAAATGAACTCACAAGGTCAAATAACCTTCCTTCAAGCAACGCAACTCATGAGATTTGAGTCACTGGAAATTGCTCGAAGTTGAAAAGTTCAAGTAACGCTATATCGCGACATCCAATCGGCAATAAGTTCATCCCTCCGTCACTCCTACGGTCGTCGCGTGACTAGGGTAGATGAAGCGACTATGTTAAGCAACTCATCACCGGTGATTGAAGGAACTATAGCCGCTGAAGTCACGTTTATTTTGAAAGTGTTACTAAGTTCCCCATTTTAATTTACTTGTGTTTTGCCTCTTTGTCTTGAATCATACTTTGGTTATTGTAAGAATTGATTTCATGTGCAGTATATATCCTGTGTATATCAATGTTCTTGTTTCATAAACCGATTATCAGCAAATACATCGGATGTCTGTTTTTCAAAAAACCCTGATACCGGTATCGACATCAGCCCTATGTCGTTCTTCTCAACATTGAAGAACTGGAAAAACTTCATCAAATGAAACCTCATGAAAGTCAATTTTCAAATGTAGTTTGGTGTAATTATGGAAAACAGGCAGAAATCAAAGTGGAAATTGCTGAAATATACCTTACTTAGGATTAATATCATGCATTTTAACCATATCTTTAATAGGCAAGACAAGGCAAATATATTTGTATATTGCATTTCACACATATTTTTTTTTTTTTTTTTTTTTTAACAGGTGATTGGATGTGTTCAAAAAAGAAATCTAAATTGAAGTTGCGAGATCTGACAGGAATTAGGCGTACTGTTTCGACTTCTGAAGTAAAACCAAAACTGAACCTAATTCGTCCCTATTCAGTATTTTGGTCAAATTGTTTGAACATCTAGTTCGTCAGTAATTAATTAATTCAGTCATTGATTAAGGGGGGAAAAAGGCAATTCTGTCAAATTTGAAGTGGAAAATCACAGGCCCTACATGTTTCAACAAATGCTTGATAAAAGCTCATAAACACCCACAACACAACAAATTTGAGTATTTTCAAGTTATGTTGAGATAAGTGCAGTGACACAACCTCCATATCTGAGTCAAAATCCACTAGATTGACCTATTGCTGGGATGACCAATTAATTTTGACCTTTAAAGAAGGAGTTAATAAAGAGTATTACTCATAGCTTTAAACAGTCCAATACTTATAGACTGCATTAGAAGTATTTAAGGTAATGTAAACATTCTCCCAGAAAAAAAAAAAAATCCAAAATCAGTTGTTGGCTGCTTGATCTTGGGGAATGGTTGTTGAATATTTGAATGTTTGAACCAGGAGCAAGTTGTTGCAAGTGCAGCGAGTCGCCTGAAGAGCGAGTACAAACCAGCACTCTGAATTAAGTCCGTTTGAGAGTTAATTGGAAACAGCACAAATCCTTCCTCGCTGAGCTGTGTCATTGGAAGGGAAATAAGCAAAGAATTTAAGAAAAAAAATAAATACATAACAAAAGCGCTGTGAGGATTAAAAAACCTGGCTCAATACAACGCTAAATATACATCTCACTGAGGCAACACATCATCTTAATTCAGACAAACAACCTTTTGTTTAAAACGCCCTTGCAGCAAAGTTAAACGTGCAATTTCCAGCCTATTCTCGGTCTTCTTTAAAATCTCCAAGATTTAAAATGCATTTTGATCTTTTCTTTTTGTGTCTCAAGATAACTTGGGGAAGCTTAAAGCTCCATTTTAAAAAGAATTTGTAGCACTCCAAATGCAAAGCACAGCAATGAAAGGCTTGTTTTGTGCAACAGTTTGAGCTGTTTGACACAGGTACTCCTGTACAGCTGTGGTGCCCCATGACAGTCCTACACCCTACCCCCATTCCCTGACCTCCATTTCCCCGTCGGTCAGTCCCGCAGCAAATCCGAAAAGCCCCACTGCATTGCCATGGAGACGGGCCTCAGTTAAGCAGATGGCCACAGTTTGCCGTGTGTGGCAATTACAGAGGGAGCAACGAGCATGGGGGAACAGAAAAGTGGGTCAGGATCAGGAGGGAGCAAGGCCGACCAACATGGAGCTGCCTACGCCTCGGGCCTGCGCACGGGTGGATGCGTTTGCGCAGTCAGCAGCGTGCGTTTGCACACGCGTGCCTGTGTGCGTTCATGCATCGGTGCATCCCTTTCCGGGTATTTGCAGGAAAAACAAATATCCACCCCAGCGTTACTCACTAAGCATGAGCTTTACAATGCAGTCAGCGCCCCTGAATCTGGCCAGGAAAACTTCCTCCACAATCACATGAGCAAATCCCAGAACCTCATCAACAGGATTAACCCTTTCACGTCCAATAATAACATCCAGCAGAGCTTGCTTTTTGTTGGGCAAAACCTTTTCTGAGAATTTTTTAATTTTTTTTACCGATGTCAACCAAATTTAACAAGCAGCGGAGATGAAACGCGCCCTTGGCAATGTGGGGCAAATCCAATCAGTTTCATCCTCTGACTACTTATCGCACATTGAAACATGGATTTGTGTTTCATCTTGACTTGGAACTACTTGTTATGAAAGATCTGATTCAGTTACTGAATTACTCATTACCCAAATTAAGGAGGGCTTTAATTTAACTAATCAACCGCACAATATCATCTTTAGCACATTATTAAGGCTTATAATTGAATTCACATTAAGTGTCGTCTTATGTAATGAGGCATTTGTTTGAAGATAGCTTTAATTGAGAGTAAGAGTTGCAGTTTTTCAGAAGGGGGGTCCCTATGGCTTCCTGCACGGAGCCACAAAGGATCAATGAACTTTTATGTGCACAGTTCTGTGTTTAACAGCGAGAAGCACCAATGTGCTAAAACCCAAATTCTGCCAAGAACGGTATTTCATATGAAAATCCTCCCCAGAACGTCTTCAAAACAGCACAAGTGTGGGAAAAGTGCCATCCCACAGAGTTTGCATATAAATCTCAATGTTTCGTCTTTAACTAAGAGACATTCTCCATCCATTTTGCCACAACACTTGCAAAAACGTCCTTGAGCCTATTCTTCAAAACAATTTATAACCCAGCAATATAATGGTTAAGACTCAACAAGCTGTGAAGGGCAAGGTATTCGTCGAACAGCCTCTTTATCAGCTTTTCACTGCAATATCAGTTCCTCTCTTTAGCTTCCAGAACAACTGCAAGCCTGAATCTAAAGCAAATATTGAGTTGATAAATTAAACTCGGATGAAAACTAGAAAATCCAGTGTTTGGCTTTAACCTGCGTGGGTGCCGAGTCAATGAGTGGGTGGTCTTTGTGGCAACTTGTTCCAGCATAACGTATCATCTTATAAGTACTGGACGCGTGAGCCCACTTCAACTTTCCGTTGAGGTTTAGCTAGCCCGGCATTTGATTTGGCACGTGCACGGCTCAGCTGACAACTGCTGTCAACTGCTTAATATCTCCGCATGATTTCTTAACTGGTGGGAGCTCTCACGCAGAAACTGCTGGCAAATTTATATATAGGGAGAGAGAGAGAATGGAGGTGGGTGAGAGCTGGGGCATCCTTTTTATATCAGCTACTCTGCATTAGAAACATCTACCTCGAGGCAAAATAGTGAAAGTAAAAGTGACAAAAATGTCTCATCCAAATCCCAGTCAGATCGAGCTCGACAATGAGTTCTCGAAGAGTGACTCATATTTCTGTTTTTAGAAAGTTTAGTCAAGAATGTTGGAAATCTTTTCACCTCAACCTTGTGACTAAATTTGACCTAAATTTTTTAGCATCAAGAAAAAAAGACTGGAAATGCCTTCAAATTTTTTAGAATAGAAAAAGCCGACAGGAAACAAAGAGTGAACTTCGGAAAACACAAATGGCAATTTATTTTCATCCACTTAATTTAATTTTCTTTCATTTATCTAAAAAAACTAAATCAGGGAGAAATGGTGATATGACCCAAAAGATTTACCCTTATAGACATGTTTTGGGGCAATATTTTGCATTTTCACACAAGTTTATCTCATAAACCGGTTGTTGAATGCAGAGCAAAAGAGACAAATTGTCAAACTTTGCACAATATCTCACCATACTAAATCATTTCTAATACTAGACTTCAACACCTGAAATAGAAATACTGTAGCTTTAATGACACACTAACCCTTAAGCGACATGTTTTGGAATGATACCACCTTTCCACTGTAGGACAGGTGGCTAACTATCGTGTAACTGTTGTAAATGCACAAAAATCTGATGATTTCAGCCGGATGTTCCCTTTGCACATCTGAGGCATAGAAATATGAAATTAGTAACCCTAAGTTCAAGCAAGTCAATTAACCTTATTAATCCTATTAAGCATGATTTACAGAAATGTAATAGCCAGTAATGGCCTCTAATGAGGGAAAGCTTATGAAAAGGAAACAAATTAGAAATTTTTATACTGTAAATTGGAATTGGAGATAAATTGAAATAAGAGGATCTGGAAATGTGTTAACAGTTAAATAAAGTAATCACAACTTTAAGTTGATAATTACAACCAAAAAATGCTAGATATCCAGGTAAGCAGTACAGGTACTTAGTACAATGGGCATTTCTCTTTATCTGTTTGTTATGTGTATTACATTTGGCTTAATACAGGGGTGCCCAATCCTGGTCTTCAAGGGCCCCTATCCAGCATGTTTTAGATGTTTCCCTCTTCCAAAACACCTGATTCAAATGATGAACTCATCATCAAGCTCTGCAGAAGCCTGATAACAATCCCGATCATTTCAATCAGGTGTGTTGGAAGAGGGAAACATCTAAAACATGCTAGATAGGGGCCCTTGAGGACCAGGGTTGGGCACCCCTGGCTTAATATCTCTTATCACTACACCTGTGTTTTCTCTTCTTTCTGCCATTTATTTACGACAGGAGACAGTGCTATTGGTTTAGATAGAACTGAGCCAAAACATCTGCAGTCAATGTTTCAAACACTAGATTAGCTCCAGCTAGAGATAAGGAGAAACCTTTATCTTAATCAGTGGTTCTGTTTCAATTAATCACCTTACCCACCTACCCAGAAAAAACAACATTCAGGCTAGGATATAAAAAAAAGATTAATGCCAAAACCGCCGAACTGCATGCTGTAAATGGCCAATGGGAAGTTTCTGTCCTACTTGTCAGGTTAACCTCAATTCAATGTTGAAATAACATATCGCCTGAAACACAAAACTAAATCCTTTCAAATTCAGGCAGCTATCTATGAATTGTAGCATAAGAGGGCATATGTGACAACATAAACGTGTGCTGACCAGTTATTGGTCATATTTGGAAATTCTGACTGCACAGGACAGGGCCACTAAGAAGCTTTGCAGCGAGTTGCAGCACTTAGGGAGCTTAACTCCATGTCAGGGAGAATAAATAAAACCTGTGTTTGGCTTTTCGTCGCACCCCGCCACCCCCGCCCTCCATCATACCAACATCACTGTTGCTGCTGCGATCCAACCCCCCTTCCCCCGCTACGTTTCCCTGTTCTGATTTACAATCATGCTGCTGCTTTGAAGCACCGTCAGCTCCCTGAGCGATATCAGTTCAGAATATTAAATGAGAAAACACCATCGCTCATTAAAAAAGAGAACGTTTCATGAAACAAACCCCTTTTGTATTAAGCACTAACCCAAGCCACCCAGTCTCCTCAAATGGAACAGAGACAGAGGGAGGGCGGGAGACATGAGAAGAAGGGGGGTGAAAAAGGAACATCCAAGAAAGTTGAAGAAAAATTAAACTATTCACTCAGGATGAGAAAAACGTAAAGATTTTTGAAGATATTGAAGGTTGAACGGTTATTTTTAGATAGGTGGAATGGGCGAGGGGTAGTTGTATGCATGCATTAGATTCAGTAAACAGCCTACAAGCACAGTGTGTGTGTGTAGGTGGAGTGCCTATTGAAGGTGATACAGGGAGCAGCAGAAAACTATTGTAAAGTTACAAATACACATAGACAGAAATTATATGTTGTCTTCTAAATATGATAAAGAACATATAGCTATCATAACATTGGCCCATTTGTCCAACGGATAAAGGCACAATCTATGATAATGGTATCAATCTCATCTTGGGCCTCCTACGTTAGGTGATTAAGGAAAATTAACGTAAATCGTGGAATTCACAAACGAAAATGTTATGTTTTGAATTAATCCAAACAAAATAACACAGAAATGGTGATATTACCAAGAAAACACCTCCACGTGTATGTTTTGGGACAATATCACACATTTACACAGTGCCTAGCAAAGAGACAGAAATAAAAAAAATCTTGTGCAAAATCTCACAAATCTGTTTTGCAGAATCACAGAATTAACTTCCTTAAATGAAATTAACCATATGACACAAACTAAACCCTTGCCTAAGAGTTTTGGGACAATATCAAGCATTTGCACCATATTTTTGCCCATAAAACATGTAGTTTAATTGTCAAGCAAGTGCACCAAACAAACTGAAAAGTCAAAACTAACACAGAATCTCAAGATAAGTAATCGTCTTGATTTCGTCTGATATAAAATTGTGAAACTCTCAAGCCTCAGATATATTTGTCGAGGCAGTTTCCTGAATTTTAAAGTTGGAAACATGTTGTTCAAGCACTCAAGTTAAATGTGTTGAGTTAAGTGGCACCCACCATAAAAGAAAAACATTTACTTAGCAAAAGAGTGGCGCTGCAAAGCTTTTTGTGCACTTAAGTTATTTCAAAAGCGAGAAGATATCTTAAATTCCCCCAAAAATATAACTAAACAATAATGGGTGGGCAGGCAGCTACAAACTAATGACGTTTAAAAACTATTACATAACCAAAATTAATGAAAAAACTATTCAAAATATGAGCTCAGGATGTTTTTGAGTTCACAATTAATATGAATGGACACTTGTCCAACTACCAACCAGCCGATACATTAGTTAACCTGAGACAGTGAGAGGCCAAGCTGCAGAGCTTGCTCTTTGTCAACAAACTGCACAAGTCAGCACTAACTTCAACAGAGTCAAACAAGAGAAGACATGGCAACATCATCAACAAGTCCATCGAGTTTTGAAATGGGAGCCAAAAATAATTTCCCAATGTAACGTCGTGAGAGATACGCTGAAGGGTTTGGCTTGGAGGAGTTGTTGAACATGGGAACACCGAAAACAGAACAAAACCTTAAGAACTGATTAACACATGCAGTGTTTCTCTCCCCCAGAACATTTTCAAATGTAGGGGGCGTTTCTGTGGGGATATACGCCATGACCATAGAGTATATGTGTTCCACTGTATAGTCAAGACTAGATTCCAGGGTTTATCCTCTACTGAAGGCAAATCCGCCTAGCTATGTGCTGTAAATGCACTTGTACACAGATGAGATGTGCTTTACTCCAAAGGCACAAGACTTTGGTGAGAAGACCAGGCTTTATCCACCCTCTCAATCCCAGATAAGACTGTGAGTAAATGCCCTAGTTGCAAACCCTGAGACAATGAGCTAAGGATGGTAAATCCATATGGCTTCCTCTTGTAAACCAGTGAAGCAGGAAATGTGATGTGACAGCAAAGTAAAAACAATTACATAAGATGTACAGAGGCTGTATCGCGTGTCCACCTGAGCCTAATATACACACATAGAAACTGCTCATATGGACACAACATTGTTTTTGTGCCTGAAATAACTGATCACTACTAAAAAGTATCAGAACACTGAGGGTAGAATAATTATGAAAAACTCTTCAAAATGATCACAAGTAGGTGTGTGACAATATCTCGATACGGCAATATATCGCAATATTTTTTCACACGATCGATTATCATTATGCTCGCGCTAAGTATCGATTTTTTTTTTTGTTTATTTTTTTTTTCAAAACCTTTTCTGCTTTTTCACTAAATTGTGTCACTGTTTGTTGACGGAACCAATATATTGTTTACTGGAATATTGCACTATAATGGTGTCACTGTTCATAAGACACTTTTTCAATGTATTGTCTTTCAGAGATATAAAATAAATATTGGATTTTTCACTAAATCTTTTTTTTTTCTTTTTACGTCATAGATTATCGCAGATTGATTTCTGACCAATTTATCGATAATCGCAGTATCGTCATATCATGAGATAATCGTTATCGTGGGCTTTGTATCGCGTATCGTATTGTGAGGTACCCAGAGGTTCCCACACTTAATCACAAGTCAACAAAAACTAGGAAAATCTTCAATATGGGAGCGCATGTACTAAAAAAAAAAGCAATATGACAAAACGACAAGAAAACTTCAAACGAGTGAAGTCAAATCCATTCTCATTCTGAAGAGCACAAGAGGAACTTAACCATTTAAACTTATGACAAGGATGGGCTAAACAGAAAGAAAATGACTTGACAGATTAATGCCAAACCAGAGGAGCTTGGGGCTAGATTTGATCCCATTTATTGATTTCCTTTCCCTTCGCCTTGCTGATACCATGATTTGGGTAACTTGAAACTGAATAAAATGTTTAACATTTGAAAGCATAGCATTGCAGCAGCTGCATGGTGCTGATAAATGTGTTTTCCATCCTTCAACATGGTCACTGTCGGCAGTGATGACAGCACGAGAGCAGGAGAAGACTCCACGCTCCAGAATATACACAACAAACACTGCATATTGCATCAAGCTGTGTGTTCTTACAGAAGAATATATCCTATAGTCAAAGACAGTCAGAGTCTGAGACTAACATTACTTGTGATACTTGACCAAACTACAGGTATCTTGTTTCTTTAAAGCACGGGTGACTGTGGCTCAGGTGGTAGAGGAGTTGTCTTCTGATCAAAAGGGAGGGGTTCGATCCTGAGACAAAACCTGTCTGTATGTCGAAGTGCAAGCCACCAAACCCTGAGTTGCTCCCGTTGGTCAACTAGCACCTTCCATGGTCTCTCAGTCCCATTGGTTGTTGAATGTGAGTGTGAATGGGTGAATGAGCTGATATTGTGAAGCTACCTCTGTGGTTATAAAGCGCTAGATAAATCAAGTTCATTTACCATTTAAAGTAGCTTCATCGAGCAAGGAGTGATTCCATGGCATTTAAATAATCATGGAGATACACAAAAGCTGCAAGCTTCTGTCTTGAGGCCTTGACGCTTCCCTCATTGTCTATTGAAGCTATAATCCCACAAATAAACCCATCAATCTGTAGTTCTATTCTAGGTTGACTAGCAACTATGGAGACACAACCGTTTGGGCTAAAACTTTCCTCGAGTGAAGCTCAAGGTTCATTGTCATTTATTGTGACTTCATACACACCAATTGAGCAACACATACTGTAGATACAATGCCAAAAAGAAGTTGTTGCTGTGATGCAGGACTTATTTAAGGGCAGCTCCACTTCCACGTACACCACAGCCAGAAAAATAAACGCAGCATTTAAAAAAGGATTTGTTAAAAAGCTGACAGCAAAACCACAATAAGCTAAATGCTGAGCGAGTGGCCGGGTGCCTCCACTAGATCGTACGGCAAACAGCGAAGCTTAATCTCCTGTCAGCTCTTCTGCAGCAAGTCTCCCAGGACTCGTAGGGCTCGCCTCCATCCATCACCTCAGCGGGGACCGGGAGGGAAACTCCCCTAAGGATCAAAGCTGCTATTTGCATTCTCGCTTGAACCATTAAGACCCAACAATCCCACTGTGACACTTTCATTTTCATTACAGCGCAACTAAAAGGAAAATATCATTTAATGGCAATCTGAGTTTCTGCTATCTGAATTAGGACATCAAACTGCGAATTAAATGCTTCAAAAATCAGCAGTGAGCCTTTGATTACAAGTCTAAAGAAACCCATTTCCTGATCACACCTGTACTTGTACGCTATTCATGAATGTGAGTTTGTCCGCTGACCCCCTATGTAGTCAATCAATCAGTCGACCCAGCTCTAGTGCATGACATTTCAAACACAAAAGGCAGTGGGCTTCAAATGAGTGTGCAAAACTAAAGCTACACGACAGCGTGTGACCACTTGTAAGAAGTTGTGCACAGTCTTTGGTGACATAATAGAAAACAATGAAGATTCCTGTGGAAGTAGAGTGTTTCAATAGAAATATTGCAAACAGGCGGAAAATGTCCACTTAATTTCTAATGGGAATATTCAGACTGGGATATTAAGGTAACTTTTATATAACTGACGCTGGTATTTTAGATCAGGCTAAAATGTACAGTATTTACTATTTTCCTCAACTACATTTAACATCCAAGTTAAGCACCAACTTTCTATTTTGAAAATGTCCCGATAATTCCCATAAAAACTTTCCAGAATTTTGCAACTCTAGTTGAAATGTTATGTTTTATTCTTATTATGAATGGATATGATACCGTTGCTTAAAATGACTTTCAATTTCGTTTGGTTAATACCAATAAAAAGTGTTCATTTTTTAATATTACCAAAATTACAAAGCTTAACTTCCAGTGGGAACTAACTGGAAATGTGCCGGCCCTTTGTAACCCTAGTTTAGCTCTAAGAAGAGCCAATACTGAAGGGTTCGTTCACATAATAAGGAGGCAGCAGCTTTGTTTAAAATTCACTGGAGAAGCTTAGTGTTCCTAAACATCGAAGACAGAAATGAACAACTGGCACTAACAACACAATGAGCTCACACACTGCCAAGTTACTTCAAAGATTATCATGCACCAACACAGTTTCCAAAGTCAGGGCTCGTCTGCAATCCAAAGTTTGTTTCTCTCCAACCACATTGAGGAGTGAGAGCCAGAATATCTCCTTATCCTCCTGCTCAGGGGGTTATCTATAGGGGGCTTGTACAGCTCCGGGACTTCAGGATGGACCCAAGCCATAAACAACCACCTGGTCGCTAACTCAATTTCTACCTAATTAAATACCAGTCCGCAGAGAAGCAGTGTGAATATGGGAATGTAGGAATAGAGGCATAATTTACAGAGTCATCACTCTCATTGAATATCTTCCTTCAATCAGAGGTGGGCTACTGTTATCTGATCCATAATAGAGCTGGACCAAAACTCATATCTCACTATTATTCTCAAAATGATTCTGAGTTAAATTTGCTGCTGCAAAATGTCACACAGGCACATTATGAGTGAGTTCTGTAGTGTGGTTTGTTTAGGGGAAGGTCTGGGTTAGAAAGCACTCAGTAATCCATTTAACTGTGCTTTTCATAATAATGCTCTGAGAAGTAGCAAAGGCAGTGACTCATAAAATGAGTATTTCAATACAAAACAAGCTATGAAATGAAAACATATCATTTAGTTTTCTATATTACCAAAATAGAAATCTCAATATATCTTGAATCTCGATATATTGCCCAAGCTTAATCCATGAGCTACAATATTAACACTCATTTTAGCAATCAAAATAATGACCAGCAATGAAGGGATGTGCCTATTTTTGAGGTCAATTTGTGTTTCCTTGTCATTTTTTGTGTTGATGTTGTCAATTTGGAAGTTTTTGTGCTGGTTTTGTGTATTTTTCTCTCTTTTCATGCATTTTTATGTATTTTTTTGTCATATTTGTTATTGAAGTCATTTTGTGAATTTGTTTTCAGTCTTTTTTGGTGTTTTGAGTCATTTTGTATTTTATAATTTTCATCACTTGGTGTTTTTTGGAGTCATTTTTCTGTACATTTGTAGTTTTTGTCATTTAGTGTATTTTTCTTTCACTTTATATGTTTATGTGTTTTTACTTTGGGGGCCACATGTGGCCCCTGTCTAATCCATATGGTGATGAACACAATAGAATATCTCAGTGGCCAACAAATGGTCATTACCATAACAAACGTGTGGTACATTTTGCAATAAGATTTCCAAGCTCCCAAATCTGATACAAACAAATACTTTTCAACGTATTCCACCAACAGTTATTTCAGCGCTCTGGCTTCCATCATTGGCTTCTTTTTGTACTTTCTGAGATGTTTCCCACTTGCTTGGGCTTATTTAATGGGGGGTAGAGTATGGGACATGCTGTAAATCAATTAAGGCCATCAAAGAGTGGGGGGCATTTATGGTGGCACCTTTTAACCTCAGGGTGAAAGATCACATTCTTGTTTTTGCATGTCAAAGGCAATGACTTCCAACAAATGTTTCCTCGTGAACATGTCAGAGATCACCTTGGTTTTAACTACACTTGTGCAATGAAAAGAAAGAGGTGCAAAAAAAGACTGCGCTTTCCCAAAGTTGGGTTCGTCCTTGATGGTTTCAGCGCAATTTTTGAGACATTTTACCCTCCCTTGATTAAACAGCTTCAAACGCTTTCCACTATGAATCCCAAGGGAAACCAGTTAATCCTGATCTTCTCCACAACCAAAGGGATCATCTCAATATAAATCAGACAGGTGCTTTTTGATCAAAGTATTCAACCAGTCTTAACCAACCAAGGCCTCAACGACGTGAACAAGGTCAACGGTGTGGTTGTTCTCAAGCATTAAAACGCCACCAGAATAGAGGTCAGTGTGGATAAACTCAAGACCATTTCACTCAAACTTTCCTAACACACATCCAGTAAACATTTATAATCTGTAGACTGAATGAGGACACAATGATTTATCAGTGTTTCTCAAATGGGGGTATGTGTACCCTTAGGGTTAAGAAATGGCACTACAGAGGGTATCTGAGAGAGAGAGAGAGAGAGGGGGGGGGGGGGGGGGGGGGGATTAACAACTGAAAAAATAAAAAAAATATGGGTTTTATGATGTTTGTTTTTAGTTAATTATAATCATACCAAAATATTACCAGCAACTCGCAAAATGACAACAAACACACAAAATAAGAGACAAAAATATACTGAATAATTAAAAAAAACAGACAAACAACAACAAAATACACAAAATGGCACCATAAATACACAAAATTATGATAGAAATTATCTTGGATAGAACATGAAATAAAAATACAAGGGTCAGTCTTGTTCCCACATCAGGAGGGAGTGACAGGACATGATAAATACTATAGAAATACATATATTCAGGAGGCACTAAATACTGTTTCATCCCACTTGCTTACAAAATTAGATTCTTTAAAATGTGTGTTATCATCACTCATTCATTCATTCCAGCATTGTGGTTTATAGTTGTTTATTCATAGTGTTCTGAGCAAAATGTTGTAGTCGGCCAAAGGTTGTACAGGGATTCAGAAATAAGAGAAAGGGGGTACTGGCTACAAAAAAGTTGGAGAATCATTGATCTATCACAAAACAAAGGAAAAATGCATGAAGTTTACCAGTTTCAGATAAAACCACACCAGTAAGAAGGAATAACTCCCACTCCCTAATCACACACACCCCAGTGTATAAATAAATACGTACATAGTGTTCTGCTGTTGGCTTGTTTATCTTCCCCAATTAGAAGTCAATACAAGCACAATCCCAACGCTTCAAGTTCTTCCAATGAGCGTCAAATACGTTTATCGGCCACGTGTTGAAACAATTAGACCCATTTTGGAGAGCTGTAAAGTCTGGACAATCGATGTCAAAGTATCACTCCATTTAGCCAATGATCAATGGTGATTTCACCCGAAACGCAAACATACACCCACAAAGCACACACCCACAAAGCACACACACATACACAAAGAAAGAGAGAAGTTTCTCAAACCATTAAGGGATCCATCTTACACAAGAAAATGGGAAATTTGGCCTCTTTATAATCCTCACATTAATTCCAATACATGTATCGCCATCTGCACGCCTTAATCCATCAAGGATTATCTACATGTTTAAGAAAAAAACGTCATCTTTTGACCTACTTCAGGAAAATTAGCTTTGAAGCAGTGTTTTTCAACCTTCAGGTCAGGACACCATGTGGGGTCACCTGAAATTGATAGTAATTACTTAAAAAAAAATGGATTAAAATACTGATTAAATCTTTATTTATCAAATTTTTAAATTATTGTTCCTTTAGAAATTAAAACACAAAAAACAACTGTATTCTATATTTTTGCATTGTCAAATATAGATATATTTAATAATAAATAATGCAGTGTAAAAATATCTGAGTCGTTACACAGTATAAAAAAACGTGATCAAAAACTAATTCTAGAAAAAAAAAATGTCTTTATGGTCACCAGAAATTCTTGATATAAAAATGGGGCCACAATCTGAAAAATAAGTTTTATGAACCATTGATTGCATTAAAGAAATGTTAATATAAACTAGAATGGAACACTTCCACTTGTGGAGAGCTTTCACATTACATGAGCATGTTGGCAAATATTGCGATGAATAATGAATATGCCCCATGCAAAATGAGTATTAGGCAAATTGACAGTAATGGATTGTCTGCCAAACGTATTGCATTTTGGACTGTGAGTGTTGAATTTAACAGATTTCTATTTTAGTGGTTTTTCTATTCTTTTTTATACTACTATTATTTTACTCTATTTATTCTATACGGGCTTAATGGTTGGGGGGACTTGGGAACATTATTCCGTTATGCACAAGTATTGCATATTTTATGCTGAGATTATTTTATTATTGCCCACTTGTTAATATCAGCCTATGCCACAACTCTAATACATAGTAATTACAGACTCGTAACCTTCAAAGCTCATGGATCGCCACTGATCCATAGACACTAGTGTCAAATAAAATATTAAAGTATATTTGAATATATTCAATGTGTTTTCATGTATCCTCCTCATTCTGAGCATCTCACCCATCACACCCTGCATGGATGTGGTTTGGAGACAATAACAACAGATTATACAGTTTATTTGATGTGATTTGCTAAAGTTAGATAACAAAGGCGTGGGATTTTTGTTAGAAATTGCAGATGAGTCTGTATCCCAGTTGTTGTGATATTAAATTATAGTGTAGTGGAGTAAATCCTGAGGGGTTGGATGGATGGCCTGCATGGCTCGCACTTGTCGCCATCTGCCTGCTGACTGGGTAAATTCATTTACTTGTCAGCCAAATGAAATAACTCTGCATCCGTTTGGGAGTAAAGGGCTTAAATAGAATAGAAGAGCGCTTTAAATTAGAAAAAATAAATAATAATAATAATAATAATAATAATAATAATAATTTTATAAAAATGTGAAATTTTGTTTGCAAACAAGTAAAACCAATGCAATCACATGCGTGCATTATGCAGAGAGAAAAGACGATAAGTGTTGATTGTTTGTTTTTGTTTTTTTTTTAATTATTATTATTATTTGATAGACCTACCATGGATGTGCAGCGCCATCAGGAGCGCCCATAGCCCCACACGCATCGCCATGGCAGCTGAAGGACAGACAGAGCTCGATCAGTGCGTCACTGCACCGTAAAACATGCAACTTCTGCAACAACAAAAATCCAACGATCTCCGCTCTTCTTCTTCTACTGCTGCTGTTACTGCTACTGCACACTTCTGAGCCAAACTACAGGGTCACCACTGCTCCTCTCCAGTCCACAAGCATCTACCTCTGCAGCTGCTTCTCCTCCCAAAGCCTGTGTACCAGAGCTCAAACTAAACTCAAGTGCTTCACACCGCGTTCATCCACACATCCAGCCTTTGTTGCTCCATCCACCGCAGGCAGCAAAGCCCGCTCTCTCTCCGTCCACACACGTAAACTGAGAAGTTTCCAACACTTCTTTTCCTCAGGTTTTGCAGAATGGAGGTGATTTTTGTGTTTGTTTTGTTTTGTTAGTTCCGTAAGTTCCCCTAGCTGCTGCTGCTGCTGCTGCTGCTGCTCTTTTTCTTCTTTCCCGTCCGCAGCCTCTTCTCTTCCCGCTGGAGGACCCGCACGAGTCAGGACGACTGTGGGTGGAAGTTGTCGGAACTGGGAACGGTCGATGGAACGCGAACCTTTTTAGGTTATGTTCTTTTTTAAAAAATATATAGATAATACAATGCGTGTGAGAGAGCGTGTGTTCGCTCAGTCCCGCTGCTCTGCTCCGCCGTGTGAGCCGCTGTCTGTCTCTGACGCTTCGGGAGAGATCGGGATCATGTGACGTCGGCCGAGGGAGGCGGAGCCTGGATTGTCCCGCTGAGCTTGGAATAAAAGACTGCAGCTGCACGACTTTACAACTTTTAAAGAATGGGGTATCAACACTTTTTTTTTTTTTTTTTTTTTTTTTTTTAAATGTATTCAAATGTACAGAAGCAGAGTAGGGTCAATTTTGGAAGAGAATATAATTTTGGGCAAATCGAAAATAAAGTCAAAATTTCAAGAATAAAGTAGAAATGTCTAGACCAGGGGTTCTCAACTGGTCTCACCCTGGGACCCACATTTTGCCACGGTCATTAAATCGCAACTCACTTTTTCTTTTTTAGAATTCAACCAACCTTAGTTTTTCAAAAATTGCTGTTGAAAACACACATATATAATCTTTTTAAAAACATAAATCTATATATTATCTTGAGCAACATGCATTTCACAGCATGCATGCCAAAAAAAGGTTTCTATCAAAATAAAAGACCATCATGAGAGACATTAAGTATTTATTTTTTTTCCCGACCAACTGTCCACGACCCACCCAGTACAGGTCCACGACCCACTTTTGGGTCCTGACCCACCAGTTGAAAATCTCTAGTCCAGATTAAAGTTGAAATTTCGAAAATAAAGTTGTAATATAATGTCAAGAATAAAATCCAAATTTCAAAAATGAGCTTATACAAAATAATGATAAAAGTCGAAGGTCAGCTAATACAAGCGTAGTCATCCGGGAGGGGCTCTGAGTAGAGCCACTGCTCCTCCACATTGAGAAGAGCCAGATGAGGTGGCTTGGGAACCTAATTAGAAAGGTGAGCAGGAAGAAGTGGCCGAGGAAAGGGAAGTCTGGGCCTCCCTGCAAAGGATGCTGCCCCCTCGACCCGGCAACGGATATGCCCCCTGTTTGGGAACCACTACAACAACATTTATTTTAAAAGTGCAGAAGCAGATTAGGGCCAATTTTGGTGGAAAAAAATATTTTGGGCAAATCAAGAATAAATTCGAATGTCTAGATTAAAGTTCAAATTTTGAATATAAACTAATACAAAATAATGATATAGGTTGAAGGTCTGCTAATAAAGTCAAATCTATGGAAGTTGACAATGTTGCCCACCCCCTGTCATAGCATCTTTGTGAACCACTGACTTATCCGTTAAATAACAAGTGTCAAACTCAAGGTCCGTGGGCCTGATCCCGCCCGCCAGAGCATTGACTTCGGCTGAGATGATGTCATCTGAGGAGGCGGAGCCTGGATTGTCCCGCTGAGCTTGGAATAAAAGACTGCATCTGCACGACATTAGAACTTTTAAAGATTGGGGTGTTGATACTGTATCCCAACACAATTTCAACAAAACATATTTAAAAAGTGTGTTATGTTTCTTCAAAAGGTAGAAAAAATAAACAATTGTGAATGTAATGTTAAATAAAAAGGTAAAATTAAAAAAAAATTGTGACTCATCTTCTTAAAAAAAATAACAAAATGTGCATTTACATAATTCTAACAGTAAAAATAAACTTATTTCAGTGCAATGAAACAATATTTTTCCATTGATGATTTTTGATGTTGAGCAAGGCCATTTTTGTATACCCACTGTCATTGAATCACACGCCCCCCAGTATGGGAACCCGTGGACCATGATCCAGCCCACCAGAGCCCACCACACGCATGTCGAGACCTGGCACACATTGAGGTGTGTTGCATGTCGGGGTGTGGCAGAAATTTTAAGGTGTTGAGAAGTAGATGACCATTTTCAAGGATTATATCACAAACTTTCCTGCAATGTTCTGTGCACTTTTTTTGGCATAAAAATCAAAGCTGCTATAGTTAATTAGTATCTACTTAGCTCTACAAACTCTTAATAACTTCCATAAGTGAAACACATCATCCAAGTGAGCTTGCTGCTAAGAGGAATATTTCAATCTATAAAGATCCAACTTATTTGTCAAGATTGTTTTATAACACAACCAAATAACCATGTACTGTAGGTTTAAAATAAAAATATGAATGTGGGAAGTATTTTAACAGTGCAGTGTTGGATGCAAGACATATATTTATGAATGGCAGTTAAAATCAGTTCTACCTCCACAGTGATGATGTCATGGATCTAATTGTATTAACTCCACTAAAGGCCAATTTTCAAGGGGGCACTATTGAGTAATTTTGCCATTCACATGTGCAATTCTCCCAAAATATAAATTTTTTCACCAGTCCTAATATGGGTTTCACGTGTTTAGGCCTTCAAAAATGTGATCACTTTTTTGTAATAATAATAATAAAAGACTTGCATTACAATAGGGTCCTGGTGCTCAGGCCCTAATAATGATAAATCCTTCATATAATATCTAACAAGCCAATAGTGTCAGAGCCGTGAATCTTAGATTTGACCAGAAATTTGACCAATTACTTCAAAGGTAATTAATTCATCCTTCCACCACCGAACAGTAAGATGAGGCAACAACCAAGGTTAAAGTTGCTAAAGTTAGCCTATTTTCCCACTTTGATACTCAAAATGAATATTCATTATTCAATACCATAAAATCTTTATTCGAAGAAAAAAAAAAAAAAATCACAATAATGTGCTGCAATTACGATCAAGAATGGGTAATCATCTGAATGAATGCAGAAACATGTTGATGCATCCAGTGTAAACAGTAGTGATAAGTACAGTAGGATGTACTGTAGTTCATATATAGGGGTTTTGTCTAAACAAAAACTATTGATGTAAAATACAGGTTGAAACTCTCACATTAAAGTCAGTTTGGGTGCACGCTGTAAACCCTATCAACAACACTGCCCTACCATGAACTCAGCAATGATTAAACTAATTCATAAAGGGTGTACTGTAATGATCATTGATGCTGAGCATAAACAATGCCATAGCTACCGTGAACAAAAGCCCAAGAAATTAATCAAAAAGCAAAACCTAAATTGAAATCCTAATAGATAATTGTATATGTTCTCACTGGGAGTTAATGGTGTGTAAATAGAAGGCAGCATTAGTTATTTTTCAGTTGTTGACAGCGATGGAACAGATTTCCAACAGTGACTGTGTTTCCATGTGAGGAGAGCCGACGGAGCAAAATAAACATTCCATCTCTCACCCCTTCCTATTTTCCCAGTTTTTCCTCATTGGATTCCTCATTTTTTCTCTCCAGCTGCAACCAAACAGGATCCAACCTGTGGAGCTATTGATTGCGTCAATGACAGGGAGCATGAGTGCGTTAACACTTCCCTCTTGTGGACATTGCTTCTTCAGCTAATTAAAATGGATCCCTGGGGTTCTGTTTGATTTGGCAAATTCATGGTTCTGCTTGCAATGGTTTTAATCATAGTCAACAGATTATAGGGCTTGTGGTTTTTCTGCTTTATTACCCAAACCTTATCTGTGGTTTAAGAACTTTGTGAAGTCTAAACGTAAAACAGAAGTTTATTATCTTACATGAACACAAACTGAAATCACGACTCAGAATTAAAAGTGTCATTAATGACAACAAATGGTTTGAATAATGGAAGAATAACTATTGGAAAGCAGTTCTGATACATTTGAAGGTTTTTTAATAGGAAAATATCGCTCAACACTCTTGATAAACAGACATGTTGTTAAGGGATACTTGTACTAGTCATGATTACAGCATGGCAGTCAAGATTAATTGTGCTTCATGAGTTACCAATTAACAAAAGATGTAAACGTTTATTCAAAATACACCTTAAAAGTAATTTTCTGAATATTATTATTCCTTGGGCTGGAACTAATCGGTAACATCCATTGGTGGCCAGATGTGACGATAATCCACCACTGGTAATTTCAAGAACCAGCACCTGACAAACAGGTATGTTCTTCTCAATCAAGACTCAAGTATGTCCCCAACACGTTAATGACCGACGGAGCGCTGAAATGTACTCGTGGCACCTTTACAAAGACTTTTAACCACCTTTTTTTAACAAAGCTTGCATATATCTTCATTAAAGTTACCCATTAGTCGTGTGGAATGTGTCTAAGCTAGACTGACAGATAATAACTTGAAAGTAATTCTGACATGTTCTAGATTTCAAGCTTCATTGTATTGAATTAGGGATGTTCGTTATTGGCCTTTTGCAGCTATTGTCCAATACAAAATTTTGGATTTCCAATATTAACCAATCCACCCCTACCCCACCCCACCACCCGGTCCAACTAATGCTATCTAATAAATCTCCATGGAAATAACATGTTAAACCTACTTCTAATGTATTCCACAAATACACATTATTTGTGCAAACTTTAAACTTCCGTAATGGTGGAAATTAGCATTAGGTCAATATTAAACTGTGCACTGTCCCTGTCTAAATAAAAACCATACCATGAAAAAAAGTGCCATATTTGTTTCTAATGTCTCAAACAACAGCACATATTAAGTTTTTAAAACTGCTGCAATACCTGAAATCAATGTCAACCGTTATATTTTGTAGCTTTCTGTGAGTACTTTCTGTACACACTGAAGATCCCTGGAATTCCTCTTACAGAACAGCATTCTTTTCAAATAAAATACTCGTCATGATTTCAAAATCTTAATTTTCCACGTCTTAGAAAAAAGTGCAGCTAGTGACATTTTGCCCCAAACCTTGAAACGTCAGCACAACAACAGCAGCCTTGAGGTGCCATGTGAAGGAAAGCTGTTTAAATCCAGTTTGGGAATATTGGTAGGCAACAAAACTATTTCTTGAACAACAATGTTAAGTGTGCCCTTCAGCAAGGCATTTGTGTTACTCTTGGATCCACGAGGCAGGAGCTTACATGTATTGTGTCAATGCATGAGTTTAAGCTATGCTGACGAAAAGCTTCCTGCTTTGGCTAAACTTGCTGTGACAGATAATGACTAAAAAAATAACTGTGGATTTGGCCCTTGCCTGCGGTGCATTAACTCCGGTGCCCTTTCATTGAGTGGCCGAGGTGATTGATTTACAGGCAAGCTGATGAAATTTGATACACTTTCTCTGAATTACTGCTTGTGTGGAAGCCTGAGGCAATGCCTGAGCTACAGTGGCGATTTAGTCACTGTCCAGCATAGGAAAGCATTTCAATAAGAACCCCCAAAAACAAGTGTAAGCTAATAAATATTTCAGATTTAACAAATGGTTTACATTTCAGGTTCCATTAAATAGTAATGATGCATTTAGCACATTGTTGTCTAATGGCATTACAAGTGTAGGAGGAGGAGTTATGACTTGTTTCCCTACACAAGGCTAAACAATTCAAATAAGTTGTTAAAACTTTGGTTACAGTGCTTTATATTTGGGCCGACACTTCATTGCTATTGCATTGAGATATTCCTATGGTCATTATTTCCGGGATCATCAGATGAACTTCTTGTGTAATGAATCAATAGAATAATATGTTCCAATACTGTCTTAAAAATGTTGTACTTGTTGTTGTGTTGACCTTTGACTGCATGTGCAGACAAAGTAAAAAAAAATCATGATTCTGTAAACAAACTGTCCGTGCACAGCTGATATTAGATGTTGGTTAAACACTGATTTGTTAAACTCCTTTTTAGTTTTATGATAAAATAGCAGATTGACAGATGAAATGACAGTTGGTATGTCAAAATAATGACCGCGTAATGTCGGCCTTTTGTATAAAACTTCAAGTAAAGTGTTACCAAACTGTTAGCTCTTTTGTTACACTTCAATCGTCAGTATGAAATGTAAGAACAAGACTGATTGTTTTTTAAATGATAAATTCAGTGAATTATCTATTAAATTGATTTTTTAGAGCAAACGTTAATTATTTATTAATTTTGGTGTAATATTGGAGGCCAATGCATCAATTTTGGTCGCTGAGGTCTGATGATCACAAAATTACAATTTTATTTAGCAGACGCTATGATGTACAACAAAAAAAGTTAGGGATAAAGCTGCAGTATGTAGAATCTTGAGAATTGAATCGGTAGTCAAAACATAGCGGAGCCTCCTCAGAGAGAGACGTTGGTGAATGCTATCAATGTTGGATAGGATCTGGCCTGCTTAAGGAAGTCTGACCAGAACTGACCAGGAGAGAGTTCTGTAATTACAAATCAATCTCTCTACGGGCAGTAGGCGGGGGGCACACCTTGGACAGGGCGCCAGCGCTTAAACCCAGGACCTTCTTGCTGTGAAAATGCCATCCTGTGCACGTATTCACTGTTTCTGAAGTTTGACATTTTTCAGTTGACAGAAAAAATAAAAAATGCCTGTGTATCTAAATTTATATGAATTACAACAATGCTAATCAAACCTTTGTCTCTAAAACCTTCAAAGCACTAAATATTGTTGTTTTTTTTCACCATCCAGACATCAGTCCACATTAAAAGTCCTTCTTTCAACAATCCTGTTCTATTTTCCAGTATTTATGGCGGTCCTAATCCCCCCTCACCCTTGACGTGTCTTTATCTGAGCTCTGAATTTATACTGTGCAGGAGTTTTGTGGTTGTTTTATCTTTTCCAGCAGTTACATCTCAACACGAAGGCGCCTTCACAGTGACAGCAGGATAAAATCTTTGCTCTGAGGATAATGAGATGGATATCATGCATGGCAGCACTTGCTAAGTTACATGGTTTTAACTATCTATCAGCCAGCTCATTTTACATCCACTCCAACCTCCTATAGCTGTCTCTATATCTAATGGCTGCCTTGTTAAAGAGGGGATGTATTCATATTCACTATATAACAAATGCGTGTTTGTTGCTTTGTGGATCCCTAAAACACCCACACTTTAAAATTGAACCTAATTTGTTGCTGGAATAGTCAACCTTTCCAATTGTCCTTGAAAGCCACATTGTTATTGACGTCTATGTGTGCTTTTAATTCAGATTATTCAAATAGTAGCCTCATTTGCTAATAGTTTAGGAGTCCATTCATTTTCTCAATTTCAACCTTTTTGTACTGGTTAACATTTTTGTAAATTTATAAGAATACCCACTTTGCTGAATTGATTGCAGAGTCAAGAACAAATTGAATTCACCTATTGTTACTGGACTCAAAGCCCTGCATATGCGCTGCCACAAATTGCAGAAAATGCTCACGGCCTGTCCTAATAAATGAAATCTAAAAATAGGACCTTATATAATTTCAGCCAAATATGAAAAACAAGGCTCTTCAACTATTTGAGTGCCTTGATACAAACCCATTAGAATAATTAAAAAAAAAAAAAGGTAACGAATAATGATAATTGTGATTGTTATTCTTCTAAAATAGGTCAAAGGGAAAAGGATAAGAACAAAATAATTACTGCACATTTAAATAAAATGTTTGGTGCTCAGGTTTGTTAATCCTCGACTTCAAATCTTGTCACATTTTTATCATCAAATGTTAAAGTTTATTTAAAAAGTTACAGATGGTTAAAAAGTACATTTTATTTTCTACTTATGAATCATGATTTATTACAAAAGGAGATGTCAATAATAATAATAATAATAAAAAACACCTTTAATGCAGTTTTCCCATACACCAGAATAAAAAAATAAAATAAAATTGCATGCAAAAATAACTTAAAAATATCAAACAGGATAACCAAAAAACACAAACAATACTCTAAAAACATACAAAATTATTGAAAAACACATAAAACTATAATAAACTTGCACAAAACGATTACAAAATTTTTTCATAAAAGTATACAAAACGACTGCTAAAATACACAAACATAACAGAACATTATAAAAAAAAAAAAAAAAAAAAAACAATAAAATGAGATCATTTTTTCTTCTTCACAAAATTACTGAATGAAATACAAGTAAAACCAATTAGTTATTTCCTGTAATTACGCTCCCATATTATACAAATGTCCCTTATAACAGTTTTCTAACAGTAATATGTACAGTATCTACACTGCAGGGCCGGCTTTAGATCATTCCCCCCGCCCCCCATTAATTAATAAAACTAGTAAAGTTTTTTTTTTTTTCCAAGTCGATACACAGTTTGTACACATTATTATTTATTTCAAATATCAAAACAAAACATTGCAATTCTGCAACACGACAAACCATTGAAAAAATTACAACCTATTTTAAAATTTAGAATATTGCGCTATAATACAATATCACCTACAGGTATAGTGCAAATGTCTCAAGGGAACAATAACAACATGGTGCAAAATCCAAAAGCAATCCAAAACAGTGCGATCAAAAGTCAAAATAAAATATAAAAGTTTCAGTTCGAGGAAATTTCAGCTTTCCTGTTTGGTTTTACTAGTCAGTAACACTAATCTTAAAACCAAAGAACACAATGTGCAAACAACACAGAAAGAATAGAACAAAAATTAAAATAAAATAAATATAAATATGGGCAGAAGATTAACAGGTATAGTTACAGATTTTTAATATTAATATTCAATTAAGAGAAAACATGTACAGTGATTGTAAAGGGTGTGTTTCACATTTATTATACCTTTTTAAACTATGATAAAAAATAAAATAAAAAAATGGGGGGAGTGCAATTTGGCTCCCCTCCAACAGATGATGCCCGAGGCGGCCGCCTGGATTGCCTGGCGGGAAGGCCGGCCCTGCAACATAGCCTCATGATGAGGCTCTAAAAATGAAAATGTATGATTCCTCCCTTCTTTGTTTGTTCCACATTTTGTGAAATATGTGCTCAGACAGTAGAGTTTCAGATTGCTCTGTTTATAACATCATAAGAGGAATAGCTCCTCCTACTTGGGCAGCAATGCTCCTTGCTTTGGTTGCCAACCACCGTAAAACTACACAGAAGAAAAAAAAAAGAGAAGCTCCTCCTCCTGCCCCGCCCTCTCCACCCTCATTAGGTAAACACACATGGTGAAGACATGATGAGCCACACACAAGTTTATCTTTCCTCCCGTCAGCTTGAGCCTCTGGAGTTTATCTTTGCTGGTTGTTACCAACACCTCATGACCCAAGCACAGGATGTGGAAGATGTAAGTTCATTTCATTTTGTGCTTCTTGTACTGCACAAGCCTAACTAGCATGATAAGCTGCTGCCTGTTAAAATGTCAGTGTAGCATTACCATGGAAGCTAACACTGCTCAGCTACTGTTGCTAATGTTGTGTCCTTTAACACTCAAGTGCAACATAAGATGTGTGAACGCTCATTTCTCAGAGCTGTTAAGAGTTCTGATATATCCTACTCAAGTAGAAGTACTGTTACTTGATAAAGTACAAGTAAAAAGTAGCTCAATAAATAGTACTGAAAGTAAAAGTTACTAGTTACTTTCATCCCCCACATTTATTTTTGGTAATACATTTTGCCATGCACAATTGAAACTTCATTTATTTTCCACAAAGTCATCTGTACAAAATGTAAAAATGTACATTTCTTTTACTTTTTTAAAAAAAATGACCCCCATGAATTCAATTCAAAATAAATAAATAAACTGTTCACGTACTAAGTATAGCTACATTTATGAACTCCAAAAAGGAGAAAACAACAAGCATTCAATGCTGCTTAGGTTTAATCTGATTGGTCGGCTATGATGTGATGCATTTGATTGTTTAATTTTTTTGTAGTTTCACAATGTCATTTTAAGTCAAAAAATAATAATTTTCTCAGTAACGGTTGGGTGTAGAAATGAAATGAATTACTTTACTTCTTTTAAAATGTACTTAAGTACAAGTAAATTTACTGATTTAGAAATACACTCAAAGTACAAGTACTCATAAAAGCAACATAATTACAATAACGTGAGCACTTGTAATCCGTTACTTTTACCTCTGCAGAGCGAGACATAAAGTGGGCGTAGCCAGACACAGCTCATTTGTATACTAGGAAGTAGACTCAGAAACAGCCTGTTCTGAGGGACGCTCTTGAGAACAACTTTTTAGTCTGCTGAAATTTGGGAAAACGGATGCGTTTGGCACAAATACACTTGAAATACTATTTTGCTGGACATGAAAAGCAGTATAATATGTGACCTTTAATGCTCAGATTGGTCACTATTTTGATTGCTGACATAAATGTTGATAATGTGGCCCTTGGTTCAGACAATCCCATCATTTTCTAATTCTAATTAAGTTTGTTAATCTTCTCACCTGTAAAGAACATTATTCAAGCCTCACCTGGGCCGTCACTGTGGGATGTTGAGCAAGTCCCTTAACCCCGAACTGCTCCCTAGGCGCCGCAAAATGGCTGCGCACTGCTGTATAATGTACATTACATGGCCAATTAAAGGCGAAAGCCCCGATTTAAATTAATTAATTTAAATTAAATAAGTATAGTTTTAAAGGCAAATATAAAGAATGGGAGAGTGGAGCGATCACAAAGTTTGACAGTGTCTTTTAGGATGCCATTTACAGATTACATGTCTGTCTTTCTGTTGTGGCTCTTTCCACAACAGAATACAGCAGTCTCCTCCAAAAGATTACTGAACTGGAGACTACAGTGCGAGGAATACAAGTAAACATTGAGGTTAATGGACACTGTGGATATGATAATGATACGACTGTGCCGCTGTTTCAAAACAGCGGAGTGGATAAAGCTAACTCGCTACCAACCCGTGCTAACAAAGCTATCAGGCCTAGGGAGGATCCTGTTCCCGTTGATAAGCCAACAGGTGCGAGTCCTCCCTGGAATACTCTGGGAGCTAAGCCTAAGAAAAAGTCATATCCACTTCAAAGGCTAACGGGCCGAGCAAAGCGCCCTGATATCAATAATGAGACGGACTGGCCTGCACTGGCTTCGCAGACTGCAGCCTCAACATCAACTCCCTTGTCTGCCCAGGCACAAAAGTGGACATCTGCTAAAGGCAGGAGTATCACCAAGTCACAAACCCAGTTTCATGTAGAACTGGGTAATCGATTCGCCCCACTGCTGAATGACCTAGGATCTGGCTCTAATGAGGTCAACACACAACCTTCTGGAACTGCGAAGACTGAAAGTGCTTCAGGAAAACAAAAGCGACATGGTAGGCCAAAGCAACAACCTCACACACTGATAGTGGGAGATTTTTCTGTTAAAGATGCTCAGAAGATGTTTAGCAGCAACGTGAAAGTGATCTGCTTACCTAATGACACAGTATCAGACCTGGCTGACAAAATCTTGCATATCGTTGCAGATTACCCACATTTGAAAAATGTTGTGATTCATTTTGGGTTAAATGATTTAGCCAAGGAGGAGTCTGAGGTGTTAAAGCAGGATTTCACCCATCTGCTAAAAACTGTGAGCTGTTTACAGCCTAAAGTGTTCATCAGTGGCCCGATACCTCCAGTCCGCAAAGGAGATCTGAAATTCTCAAGGATTTACTCTTTGAATAAATTTCTGTCTTCGGCTTGTGCTGCCCTTTCACTAAATTTTATAGAAAATTTTCCTATTTTTGGGAACGTCGTCATCTTTTTAGAGCAGATGGACTGTGTCTAAACAAGGCTGGAGTAAAACTCTTCACATCCAACTTGTTTTACTTCACCAGTCACACTGCTATCAGTTCTGATAAAGACAGAGGACAACATGTACCATCGGAGAACAAAACAACAAGGAAAGAACATGGAGTCAATGAGCTTCCAGCAAGAAATAAAAATCGCCAAAATGAAGAGGTCAACCCAACCCCCGCATCTCAGGACCCACCTGCTTCACCCCAAAATTCACCTACTTCCACCTCATCCAGCTTCTCTCCTACCCCTGCCTTCTTGGATTTAACTGCCCAGATGAACGAGCTGGTTCTGGCTGGCACAAGACTAACACCCCACCCTTTACCCCACCATGGTCAATCTGCACCACCCATCCCTCCTCGACGATACCAGGCTCAGGATCACTCTTCTCCTCAGGCCAGCTGTGTTCAACTTAGAGCGACACAGGCCTGATGTGTGCTGGGTCCAGACTGCAATAGCTCTATTTTTAGGAACAACCAGAAAAAGTCAGGGCCCTATGGAGTTAATGCAGATTCTTTAATTCCTGTGGTGACAGGTAACACAGGTAAAATTGTGAAATTAAAGAAAAGCAAAAAGCTTTATAGAGATAAAAATTTGACTCCTATAACATGTCATCCAAAAAGTCCACCAGTGTCTCCAGTAAAGTCTTTAAAATTAGCTCTTCTTAATGTTAGATCTCTTGTTAACAAGTCACTAATAATTAATGATTTTATTTTGACACATCACTTGGACTTTTTATTTCTTAATGAAACATGGTTGAATGATGGTATCAGTAATACTATTCTCAATGAAAGTTCACCACAAGACTTTATTTATTTAAATAAGTGTCGTACTTGCAGGAAAGGTGGTGGAGTTGCTGCCATTTTTAAATCAATATTTCAGTGCAAAGAAATAACATTTGGTGATTTTATCTCCTTTGAATATATGTCATTCTTACTGAAGGGTGATTCAAGAGTTCTGTTTTTAGTCATTTATAGACCCCCAAAATATTCTGGAGAATTCATGGATGAGTTTGCTGAACTGCTGTCAGTTGTATGCACTGAATACAACTTTTTAATAATAACAGGTGACTTAAATATTCATGTAGACAATAACATGGACAATACTGCCAAAGAACTGTATGCTTTAATGGATACTTTTGGTCTTACACAACATGTGACTGGTCCGACACACACTCAAGGTCACACTTTGGATCTGGTTATCTCTAAAGGTGTTGATATCTCTGCTGTTGATGTAAGAGACTTAGCTCTATCTGATCATTTCTGTGTCTTTTTTGACCTAGAGACTGTAACATCTGTTCCCCCTAGTTATGTGTGTTTAAAGAAAAGGTACATAAATGAGAACACAAGTGCACAGTTTATGGAAGCCATAGCAATGACACCAACATTGAGTGCTGAGACAGTTGATGATCTTCTGGATGAGTATAATAGAAACGTCTGTAATGTCATAGATGTGGTGGCTCCAATCAAAACTAAGAGAAAACCAAACACACAGAAAACACCTTGGAGGAGGACTGAGATAATGCAGAATTTGAAATCTGACTGTAGAAGAGCTGAGCGTAAATGGAGATCAACAAAACTCCAAATTCATCTAGAACTGTACAAAATAAGTCTGCGAAAATTCAATGATGGCTTGTTCAAAGCAAGGCAGCAATACTTTTCTGAAATTATTGCCAAAAATGTCAACAACTCTCGCACGTTGTTTTCTGTAATTGAAAAGCTCACAACCCCCCCAGATCAGATAGCCCCTGAATTACTGTCAGCTGGAAAATGCAATGAATTTGCTGTATATTTCAATGAAAAAATACAATCAATAAGGTCAAACATCAGAACAAACCAGCAAAATCACAAAAAGCTTGAACAGCTTCAACCACTGAGGGATGAGTCAATTACAATGTTAGAGTTTATTACAGTGAACCCAAAAACAATAGAGGAAACTGTTCAGCAGCTGAATCCATCAACGTGTTGCCTTGACACAATACCCTCAAACTTCTTTAAAACTGTTGTAAAGTCAATTGTCACTGATTTGTGTCAGATAATTAACTGCTCATTCCAATCAGGCACCGTACCAAAATCCCTGAAAGTAGCTGCTGTGAAACCGCTGTTAAAAAAGAGAACACTGGATGCCTCTATACTGGCTAACTATAGACCAATCAGCAACCTTCCATTCATGGCCAAGATCATTGAGAAGGTGGTCTTCAACCAACTGAGTCAATTCTTAACATTCAACAAAATATTTGATAAATTTCAGTCAGGTTTTCGTTCTCATCACAGCACTGAAACTGCTCTGATCAAAGTGATCAATGACATAAGGTTGAACACTGATTCAGGAAAAGTATCTGTTCTCATTCTGTTGGATCTAAGTGCTGCATTTGACACTGTAGATCATACAATTTTGTTGCACAGATTGCAAACATGGGTTGGACTAAATGGAAAAGTAATGCAATGGTTTAAGTCATACTTGGAGGAGCGAAGCTATTTTGTAAGCATTGGAAACTTTGAATCTGACAGATTACCAATGTCCTGTGGGGTTCCTCAGGGATCTGTTCTTGGACCCCTTCTGTTTAACCTTTACATGCTTCCTTTAGGACAAATTTTACAGAACTGTAAGGTTGATTATCAGAGCTATGCAGATGACACACAACTATATCTATCACTGAACCCAGATGACCATGGTCCCATTGAGGTGTTGTGTGACTGCTTAGAAAAAGTAAACTGCTGGATGAGTGAAAACTTCCTTCAACTAAACCATGACAAGACGGAGGTGATTGTCTTTGGTAACAAGGAAAAGAGGACTGCTGTCAGCAAGTATCTTGAGTCTCGATCTTTAAAAGCTAAAGACCAAGTCAAAAACCTTGGTGTTCTGATTGACTCAGATCTTACATTCAGCAGTCAGATCAAATCTATCACAAAAACAGCCTTCTACCACTTAAAGAACATCTCCAGAGTGAAAGGTTTAATGGCTCAGAAAGATCAGGAGAAACTGGTCCATGCTTTTATCTCCAGCAGACTGGACTATTGTAATGGTCTTCTGACAGGAATCCCCCAAAAGAGCATCAAACAGCTACAGCTGGTTCAGAACGCTGCAGCTCGGGTCTTAACCAGAACAAAGAGGTCAGAGCACATTACTCCAGTTTTAAAGTCTTTACACTGGCTCCCAGTCAGCCTCAGAATAGACTTTAAAGTTCTGCTGCTGGTGTATAAATCTGTGAATGGGTTTGGTCCAGAATACATCAGTGACATGTTAGTCAGGTATGAACCCAGCAGGTCTCTCAGATCTATGGACACAGATCAGATAGTGGAGCCCAGAGTTCACAGTAAACATGGTGATGCTGCTTTTAGTTGTTATGCTGCAAAGAAGTGGAACAAACTGCCAGCGGAGCTGAAGTCAGCATCCAATGTGAACATTTTTAAATCAAAGTTAAAGGCACTTTTTTTCTCTACTGCATATGATTGAGAGAGAGATTTTTGGTCATGTTGTTGATGTAATGATGATTTTACTGATGATTTTAATTGATTTTACTGATGATTTTAATTGTTCTTATTGATTTAAATGTTCTTATTGATTTTAAACAATTGAATGTTTTATCATGTAAAGCACATTGAGTTGCCTTGAGTATGAAATGCGCTATATAAATAAATTTGCCTTGCCTTGCCTTGCCTTGCCTTTAATATCGCTCTTGGTGTCAACCTTTTTGGCCTTTAACATTGTTTGAGTATTTTCTGCACATTGCAGTGTTCTCTGCTCACCACTTTAGCACCATTTCTTTCATTTCCATCATTTTGGCTACGCCTACGCTGAGTCTAAATCTGTTTCTTATGCCAGTGACTCATTCATTATGTTCTCATCTACGAGTTCAAAGTGAGTTACTTATTGTTCTGCAACGTCATTGGAACTTTTGCCTGGATGGCCTACAGGTGATGATTATTTCTTTTATTTAATTTTCAAAGTCAGATGACGAAGGTGAAACAAGGTTTATTTACTTTAGTCAAACTGTCAAAAATAACAAATTGAGAATTCTATTGGACTGCCTTCTTGTACACATAACAAGAAGGCACATACATAAATACACTCTTATGCTTTTAACAGCACGGTGGCAGACAGAGAGTAATTTCACTGGCGGGGTTCTTGAACATTTCAATGCAATTCTTTGTTCTGCCATCAATAGGTGCAATTACATACAACCATCAAACGTCCATTCCAATAATAATCAATAGCTTTTATCTTGAGCTTTTAGGACATGTTTGACAAAGGGTTTTTCTCGTCATCACAGTGTCAAAAGTATAAGGATTCACATAACAGCAGAAGGCTTTTGCTCAGCAGTGCAAAACTGTTTAACTTTTGGTCATAGCAGCAGGAAATCTTCATGTGAGGATCTGGACATTTGGAGGAAAGTCAAAGTTTTTCAGATCAAGAACCATTTAACCAATACAAGAAAAAAAACATGAACCACCTTCTCGTCCCCTCGGTCCATGACAATCCAAACTTCCTGTAGTTTCTATGGCTGTGTTCGGAATGGCACATTCCATACTATACAATGCAAACTCAATGAGTATATACTGTCTATATACTATAATATAGTTAGGGTGATGACCGTTACCACTGAAGTATACTTCAAAGTTTCCCAAAATGCATTTAGAATCTACAATGACAAAAACCTGAAGCACACTGAGGATAAATATTTGAGTTGCCACATTTGAAAGTTCTGAAAGCATTTTAAGCGAGAAAGTGACCAATTACAGAGAAAGGATGAATCATTGTGTAAATAAAACTCAACAATATTTGCAGGGGCTCACAGTTTTCCCAGTACCTATATCACATGATTAGAGTAATTTTTTGATGATAAACAGTTGAAAAAACTCAAAATTCTGACAAAATCATTTATATTTTCACAAATTATTACAATATATTTCCCTTATTTTAATATAATTTGGTCATAAATTATAGGAAAATTGGAAAAAGTGAAGATCCTGTTGGCACTTATATTTGTCACTTATTGCTTGGATGTTGTCAGTTTCTTCCATATTTTTGTATTTTATGCATACGTACAAGTGCAAACTCGGACACAATATTGTTGAAATTACTCATTCTTCCGCATAACTTTAAGTAGAATATCAACATGTGGTCATTTGATCTATAAAACACACGGAAACACATTTCATTCCGACATTTTGGGGATTTTTGGAGACCGTTCATTGTGTAGCAAGAAGACAAGAGGAAATGCTTTTGTTTTGAAAAGGTTGATGTTGGATTTTTAGCCTGAAGACTTATATGAGTAGGACATTAGTATGCAATTTCCGACAAAGTCTATGATATTTTCTCTGTGCTCTAGCGCTAATGCCATAAAAAGCACTTAAAACTCACGCTTGTGGAGGTTGACGTGTTTGGCAAACTGTGATGTAGCGATTACTCAATGAAGTGCTTCATTCACGTACAGTAACTCACACAGGTTTGATGAGGCTAAAGGCATCCAATGGTTGCCATGGTAAGGCAGACTTCCTGTTTTAAGGTGTCTTCCTTGTTCAGCTGAAGGCAATCGTGGATCTGTAGTAAGATGGATAATAGTGACATCCATATCCACTGTCTTTTTCAAAGTCCCATTTAAGTAATTATAAGTACAACTAGGGATGCACCGAAATGAAAATTTGAGGCCGAAGCCGAATAAAATATAAACAGAGCAAATACCGAATATCAAATGCGAAGAGGAAGCAGAAAACATGATGGCCCTCTGTGGCTAAGGGGAACAACCTCCCTAATGTGTCCTGGGACACAAAAGTCTCAGAGCCAACAATGAACACCAGGAGAGATCTGGCCTCGTATGATACCCTATCTGGTTGTCCCACACCTGTGCTACTATGGATCTGTTGCCCCAGCCAAAGGGGTCTTTCTTTTCCACCACTGCTAATCTCAAATATGGTCATTATTTTGCCATACGTGTGTGTGTGGCACAGGCACACAATTACTGTTTTTTTTTAGTTCACTTCATTGTAACTGCACTTACATTTTTTGTCTGAAAAAAGATGACAGAGGTTTTCAATTACAAGATAATCCTGCATGTTACGGTAATGCTACTTTCAAAACCATGCATTATGCAGTAATCATGGCTCTGCGCTTTAGTCAGCATCTTATATCATACATTTTTTTTTCCAATTCCAAACTTTTGATCCCTCTTCTCCTTCTCCAATCACTTTCCTTCCCCTTTTCCAATCACTGAATCTGACTCAGATGCCCACATGACTCCATGGTGTGAATGATAACTGACAATTGGATTTATCTTACTTATGCTCCTCTGGTTTTTAGCTCTTACCTTTCCAGAGCCTGCTTTATAAAAACACATGTTTCTGTGGTATGTAATGATGTACTTACTTAAACCATAGTGGTGTGTACAGTTTATCTATAAAGCACATTTAAACCCTGCTTAAGCTGATTAAACTGACCTTTTCCACCATAGAAGAAATCTGTGCTGTTATTGTGGGATTGCCACTTTTCCTTTTCCCCCCACAAGACTTCTTCATCTGTACCCTTTTCCATGCCAGAGCTCTGGAATAAAATCCACAAAACATATTTTGGTTTATTTCATCAGACATATAGTGTATGCTTAAAGATTTCCATAACCAAGGCTAAAAGTTTGTATAAATGCCTCCAAAGACATTTCATACAGGAATTACGGTAGTAACAAAGATTTGTTTTTCAGCTGTTGACCAATTATTTAAAGCACATTCATTGCATCTCTTTATATGATCAATTGTTTTCTGGATAATGTGATGGTTGACAATCTTTTTCATCCCATGTACCCCCTTTGCATTTTGGTCAAATCATGTCCCCTCCTCATATCATGAGTACCCTCTCCATAATTTCATATGGTTTTTCATTTTCTTAAACCCCTAACATTAGTTCCCTATGGCTTAATCTACAAATTTAAAACAATAAATGTAATTTAATTTGAAATTTATCTAAAAAAATGCCATGCAACTTTTATGTGATCACTTCAATAGTAATAATAATAATATTACAATACAATATATCAATTTTATATCGTGCTTTTTTTGGGACTCTAAGCAGCTTTACAGAATGCAGAAACATAAATAAATAGATAAAACATTAAAAGTAAAAAAATGGTTAAAGAAAAGCAAGTTAAAAAAGATGCAAATAGCTGATGATTGTCTCTTATTGTCCGAAGTGTGATAAAATGACCTCTACAGCATAGAATATCCATCCATCCATTTTCTTCCGCTTTTATCCGGGGCCGGGTCGCGGAGGCAGCAGTCTCAGCAGAGATGCTCAGACCTCCCGATCCACGCACACCTCATCCAGCCGTTCTGGGGGGACCCCGAGGCGACACCAGGCCAGCTCAGAGACATAGTCCCTCCATTGTGTCCTGGGCCTTTTACGAGGCCTCTTCCCAGTAGGACATGTCTGAAACACCTCCCGAGGGAGGCGACCAGGAGGCATCCGATACAGATGCCCGAGCCACCTCAGCTGGCTCCTTTCGACGTAAAGGAGCAGCGACTCTAATCCGAGCTCCTTCCGAGTGACTGAGCTTCTCACCCTATCACGAAGGGTGCGCCCAGCCACCCTGCGAAGGAAACTCATTTCGGCCGCCTGTATCCGTGATCTTGTCCTTTCGGTCAATACCCAAATCTCATGACCATAGGTGAGGGTAGGAACGTAGATTGATTGGTAAATTGAGAGCTTTGCCCCCCGACTCAGCTCCCTCTTCACCACGACGGTCCGATACAGCGACTGCATCACTGCTGATGCCGCACCAATCCATCTATCGATCTCACGCTCCATCCGACCCTCACTGGTGAACAAGACCCCGAGATACTTGAACTCCTCCACTTGAGGCAAGGACTCTACTCCGACCCAGAGAGGGGAAGCCACCTTTTTCCGGTGGAGAAACATGGCCTCAGATTTGGAGGTGCTCATCCTCATCCCGGCCGCTTCACACTCAGCTGCAAAACGCCCCAGAGCACACTGAAGGTCCCGATTTGATGAAGCCAACAGAAGAACATCATATGCAAACAGCAGAGATAAAATCATGAGGTTCCCAAATTGGGTTCCCTCCGGTCCCTGGCTGCACCTAGAAATTCTGTCCATAAAAATAATGAACAGAACCGGTGATAAAGGGCAGCCCTGGTAGAGACCAACATGCACTGGGAATAGGTCTGACTTACTGCCGGCAATGTGAACCAGGCTCCTGCTGCGGTCATACAGGGAACAGACAGCCCTTAGCAAAGGGCCCCGGACCTCACACTCCCGAGCACCCCCCACAGGGCACCACGAGGGACACGGTCGAACGCCTTCTCCAGATCCACAAAAGACATGTGGACTGGTTGGGCGAACTCCCACGAACCCTAGAGCACCCAAAAAAGGGTATAGAGCTGGTCCAGTGTGCCGCGACCGGGACGAAAACCGCATTGTTCCTCCTGAATCCGAGGTTCGACTAGCACCCTGGAGTAGACTTTGCTGTGGAGGCTGAGGAGTGTGATCCTTCTGTAGTTGGAGCACACCCTCCGATCCCCCTTCTTAAAGAGAGGGACAAACAACCCCGGTCTGCCAATCCAGAGGCACTGTCCTCTGAATTGGCAGGAGCTGGAACATGGCTTTACCAGGGTGGCAAGTGGCAGAAGAGTCACTGATGATATTCAGAACTCAGTTTAAGAGTCAATCAATCAATCAATCAATCAATCTTTTATTTGTATAGAGCCAAATCATAACCAATGGTATCTCAAGACACTTTACAGTAGAGCAGTCTTAAGGACGGACTCTTCATTTTATGGATACACACATGCATATATACGTATATACACATACATACAGTATGTATCCCACACCCAACATGAACATGAAACAGCTCACAGTTCACAGTCCTTTTAGCAGAGCGAACCACCTCAGAGCTCTCTTTTCTTTGGCTGTGATGTCACCGAACCACACAGTCATAGAGCTAACAAGCAGCTATGGTGCAGCGATAAAAGTTACACAGAATCTTAGAGTTATTTGTAAATTCCCTAAGTTTCCGTAGAAAGAAGAGACGCTGACGAGCTTTCTTGACAATGTGATTCATGTTTTTGTCCCATCTCAGGTATTTTATTAGGAAATAGTTGAATTGTTAGTTTGTGGTGAAAAAATTGTCTAAAAAAAGAACAAGGAATATTTTCAGATTATTTTTAAATTGTTAAATCTTTCCTAGTACCCCCTGCAATGTGCTCCTGTACCCCTAGGGGTATACACGGACCCCTATTTGGGAACCACTGCATTAGAGCTAGACTAAAATACAAAAGCTCGTTGTTGCTGATTTGTAAGTAATGACATTTTGTGTCTCGGTAACACAGTGTATATGTTACAGTGAAAGGAGCAGAGAGTCTCTAGAGTTAAAATGCTGAGTAAGATGAAAAAGTAGACCGATTATCTATAGTGCATTCATAGAATCTCTATCTTTCATTTGTTTACTGTATAATGTGTTTTTAACCTTTCTTTTCATATCATGTTTATGTTGTATACTATGATATTTTATGTTGTGTATATTTCTGCAATATTTATAATGTCTATACAGTGCACTGAGGTGGATGGTAGCACATAAACCCTGTTTTATTCTATCCTTGTGAAATCAATCCATTAGAGGTAGACCAAAATAGAAAAAGTTGTTCTTGGTGATTTGTAACTAATCCTTTTTGTTGTCTTGGTAACACTGTACACTGTGTTACAGTGAAAGGAGAAAAAGAGTCCCTAGAGTTAAAACGCTGAGTAAGATGAAAAAAGCCAACCAAAGTGCTTCTGCTGGGAGTGGATGATATCTGAAGATCTTTAATTTCAGTTCTGGCCTTCAAAGGCCCCGTGTTGGGGAAAATGAGAGCGTTAGCGAGTGACCAGTGGGCTATCAGTTAAAATGTGTGGGCAGGGACACAGCCCTCATCACAGGAACCATTCTGGATGTGCACACTGCACACTGGACAAATTATTGTCCGCCTGAATAAATTCTAGCCACAGGCTTCCATCAGCGTATCATATATTTTTCTAATGGCTGAGGCTTCAAAAAGTAGACATAGAACTCCGGTGATTATCATTTCATATCAAGCTCACCTCAGGGAGGGTAAGATCTAAGATATCTAAGTCTGATTTTTTCTTGTTTTCTTGCAAAAGTCTCTTTTTCTTTTGGTGAGAGACTATCGGTTCTTTCTAAGGATGCACCAATCGATCGGTGTCGATTTCTCTTATTTTGGAGGATCTGTGATCGGCCGATCCTTGCATGTGAAACCGATCTTTTCTGCCGATCTTTTCTACCTCCGCAAATGTCTTAAAGTGGGTCATAAAGTCAGCCACTGCCCCCTTCTGTTGTGAGATGACTGACAGGTCCCGCCCACACGGGATAACAACAACACCTGGAGCGCAGTTAGCTTAGCATGTCTGCAGGTTGGCAGCGTTACACAAAAAAGAGAACAAAGGATCGCAATTTGTCATTTGTGTAAAGCGCCTACGAGAAAAATGATCGAGTTCGTGACATTGGACGCCAAGAAAAACATTCAACTAATGAACAAGTGACGGCAATAAGTGTGAGAACAACTAACCTGTGCCATGTACAGTATGTTCATTCTGTCATTACCCGTTGACTTTCGAAAATGTTACACATGATACACTTTATTTTTGTAGAATGTTTGACTTTTAGGAACTTTTATCCTGAGCGCTATTGGAAGTTATTTTTAGATTGATGTTTTTGCTTATAAATATCCACAAAGCTGTTGCATTTGGACATTTTTAATTTTTACTCTACAAGGAAACTTACAATGATCCTCCACAGTTTTCACAGATGTGGCCTAAAACATTTGAAATGTCATTATTAGAAGATCTATGCCTAACAAAACACATTATTTTTGCACCATATTTGTTTTATTAACTTTTAAAACTGGGACTACTTTGGAAATGACGTCATTGGTGACGTGATTAGCCCCTTTTAGTTCATTGTGTTCTATAGGAGGTGAAGCATTCAGGATCATTTAGCAGCTTTTTCAGTCAAAATGACAACATTATTTATTTTTCCATTTCCAATAGCCTACATTACCTATAAGTTTGAAAGTGTCAGCATTTTGTGCGTTTCATAGCCCAAATTACTAAACAGCGCACACACTCCGCTGTAAGGCAGGAGGAAGCCACACCCCCTCCCAAAAGCACATTGCTGCTCTGCCTTTGTTTCCATAGTGTTTTTATGTGTTATTATGTCTTTGCGCATGCGCAGTCAGTTCCTCAAGATGAAAACCATTTACTTCCAAAGGCAGCGTAGAGAGCTGGACATAACCGCGCTATGCTAAATGCTATATGTAAGTTCACAGTGCATTAGTGAATTGATCCCATGTGGCCGCTGCTGCTACGTGTTCTCTCACTCTAGCGAGTGGGCGGGATAACACTACAGTCAGGATGACAGCGCGAGAGACGATGAAAAAACTTTCGTTTTAAAAGATGTAAGACCAACACCTGAGCTACCAGACCTTCAGCAAAGGTAAGGTCAGAAAATTGTTTTATATTTTCTACAGTGAATGGAAGGCTGGGCTTTGTGGATGCTCCTCACTGAGGCTGTTCTGAGTTGTTGTTGTTGAATTTTTCTCCGTGTTTCTGTGTTTCCATCACAAACAACGGATGCGCTGCCGTGTCATGAGATACTGTATATCTTGGTGGGAGAGTATGGAGGCTATATTGAATAATTGTTTATTTTTCTTTAATGGTGTTTTACGATCTTGATTTTGTTAGATGGCTAAATGCTTGTTCATGTGGATCTTGTTGGGTTTTTTCTTTCTTATTATGATTTTTTTATTTTGATAAGCGCATTGGGATGACTTTGTTGTAAATTGCGCCATACAAATAAAGTTGTATTGAATTAACACTTTCCAGCAGAAACATATGAAATTGTCATTGGTGTTGACATTGGTGGTCTTGATTTGCAACGGCACATCACTGGTCACCATTGACATCATTTTAACATGGCGGCGCACAGGGTAAAGTAGTCCTGTTTTAAAAAGTTAATAAAACAAATATGGTGCAAAATATTGTGTTTTGTTAGCAATAGATCTTTTATAAGAACATTTTAGGCCACATTTGTAAAAACAGTGGGGGATCCCTTTAAAACTTAAAAGACATTATTTATTGGTGGTTTAAGATGTTTTGTTAGTTTGTCCTGTAGATTATTATTTTATCATCATCCTCAAACCTTGTTAATTTCTTTATTTGTGAAACAAAACAGGTCTGCAGTGTAACCTGTTGCACATGTTTCATTTGTTTTTTTAAATTTGGAAAATAGAAGACTAAAGGAAGTGACGTAATTTAGTATTTTGGACACTTATAATTTATATCTGAGATAACTACCTCCTTAAAACAACAAGTTTGTATTGTTTCACAGATATTGTTCAGTGTTTTTCAATAAAATAAGATTAAAACATTCAGGGTGTATGCTCCGTCACAAACACAAATTAGGATCTGCCAGGTTAAACTTTAAAAAAAAACGTTGATCGGCCAGAAAATTGCCATCGGTGCACCCCTAGCTCTTTCTCTCTGGAACACCAAAGTGCATCTTGTTTATTTCTGTAATATCACAGCAGGGGGTGAAGAATCAACCCCAGATCAATCCTCTTAAATGCTTATGTGAGAGAAACATCTGGTTTTCAATTAGACATGTAGCAAGCCAGACTACAGGGGGGTTAGCTTAAAGAAGCTGTAGTGTCACCACGGCTACAATATCATGGCTAATGTGCCTATCGAGCGACACGTAGATGAGAGCTCATCGTAAGATAGCCCCCGCGCGGTCTGTTTCTTCTGATAAGGCGCAATCTGATTGAAAGAGATCAAACGTGCACCAGGAATTCAGAAGTTGTCTGACAGAAAATAAGCTCCAGTCAACAGCAAAAGATGAATAAACCTATGCACTACCTACCTAATCAGCAAATAGGATGTTGTCACATTGGTTTCACATTGATGTCAGCATCCCCTACCACAGGGGTAGGCAACTTTTATCACAGTGGGGCCACAAAAATGTGTTTGTTTGATCGGATGGCCACATGATCAACATTCATGTCAGCATTTAGAATAATGAGCGATCTGAGAATTAACACAGGAAAGAACAACTTTTTATGTTTGTGTTTTACTGTCATTCTGTGTATTGTCGTTGTCTTGCTCATTGTGAAGCATTTAGTTCATTTCTGTTGTCCTTTTATGTATTTTTCTGTGTAAAATATATGTGTTTTGGAGTCATATTGTGTATTTGTGCTGTCATTTTGCATTTTTTTTAGAATATTTTTTTCATGTATTTCTGTTGTCGTTTTGATAATTTTTGTTGTAGTTTTGTGTATTTTGGAGTATGTTCTGGGTTTTTCTCTTGTATTTTACTACAGTGTTGTAATTCTTTGTATTTTTACTGTGTTCTTGCTTTAGTTTTGTGTATTTTTCTGTCATTTTGTTCGTTTACTTTGGGGTTTGCATAAAATTAGACCGGTGGCCACATGTGGCCCCCGGGCTGCCAGTTGCCTATCTCGCCTTACCAGTTCACCTGGATATCTGCCATTTTTGCCTGTATGAGTTTTAATAACACTCTGTGAGTCTGCCATGGGGTTATCAGCTTTCCATTTCCTCAGTAACAATCTGTCTTAAAATATATATGTAAATAAATAAATAACCCAGTTGATGTCAACAAACTGTATTTTCTTTCCCGGACAGAAAAGCAACATTAACATTTGAGAGTACAAAGATAGAAGCAGAAAGAAATGAAAAATGCAGAGCTGCTTATAAGCCGATAAGACTCGAGGATGGTGAAATTGATTGCAGCCTGTTTTTGGATTTTTGCTGACATTAATAAAGTCTGCTGAGCAACACTGTATGAATGGATTTTTGACATCAGTCAGGCAAATAGGTCTGTTCCAGGACCACACTGGGAATGAGGTAATAGCTCAGGACAGGCTGATAAAATGTTGTTATAACTCAAAAGCTTTTCATCCTTTTTTTAACTTGAGGTTTTTTTTTTTTTTTGGGCGGAGGTGTAAATAGTACTGATATACCCTTCTAAAGTAGAAGTAATGTCATAAATGAAAATACTATTACTTTTATTATGTATGTGTATGCAGTAATATATGTAATTGTTTTGTTTTTGTTTTTTGTTTTTTTTTATCTGAAAGGAAACATCAAAATCTTTTGATTTTTGTAAAATTTTTATTTCTATTATTGCATTTGTTCGAAATAAAACAGTATATCATATCATTCTTACTGTAAGTGCAAGTAAAAAGTAGCTCAATTAAATCATACTCAAAGTAAAAGTTACTAGTTACTTTCACCCCCAAGTTTATTTTTGCTCATAAATCGTTGCCACGGTTCCCTTGCACACAGTAAACATCTCATGTATAAACTTAAAAAGGAAGAGACCAAAAACTTTTCCCACAAAGGCATCTGTATAAAATAAAAGGTTTGTACAATTGTTTTTTTTAAATGTATTTAACACCAATTAATTAAATTAAATTTAAAATAAAAATGTATAACTATTAAGTATAGTTACATTTATGAACTCGAAAATTGAGAAAATAACCTCCAATTTAATTTCCTTTTTGGCGCCGCGCATTACGTTTAATCTGATTGGTCGGCTATGATGTGAAGCCTTTGATTGTTGTCTGGTCATTTTATCTTTTGTAGTTTTACAATGTTGGTTGATCATTAAAAATTGGCAAAAATGACAACCTGTATCTGGATTTGTTGACATGTTATATAATGCAGAAAAAAACAGAAAACTGACCTTGACCTTAAATATGACCATGAGCGAAGGTCAAAATCACACGTTGAAAGGAAATGTTGTTCAATGGTACCAGTCTGAGCACTGTCTCTCAATTTGTGGCCAAGGAAAAAAGTGGGGTTTTTTTTGGCAAGGTAAACACAACACTCCACTTGAGATTAGTTTTTCATAAATGTAAGCATCAAACTTGTAAGATAAATATTCATAGAGATATGGAAAATTTAGATTTTTGACACTTGGCACGACCTTGACATTTTGGCACCAAAAAAGGTCAACTGCACATCCTTGACATTGTCCCTATGAGATGACATACTTGTCATTAGTGCTATATTAATAGCCTAGGAGGAGTTTTAGGACAAAGCAAGTTGAAGAAGAAAAATAATAAAAACTCCTGTGATTACGATACAATTACCGACTTAGAAATTTACTCAAAAAAATACAAGTACCGTTACAATAATGTGAGTACTTGTAATCTGTTACAATCACCCTGTGCTTTTTGGGCTTCACAGAATCCACACATGTTGGTTCAAGAACTGAATTCTATGTTCAGCTTGTCTTCTTCTCTGTTTCATGTGTCTGACATGCATGAAGAAGAGAAGCCACGCATGTTCTCCTACTGCCAACATAAATATTCCCTGTGGCTTCAACCTTGTCAGAAAACCCAAAGGGATCAGCGGGCGGTGCCATTCAACTCTGGTCCCACAGCTAATAGGCAGCGCTTTCATAAATATTGATCAATGGTTTCTAAAGGTTAAGGCTCAGGTTTTGTGGACAGAATAACTCACACAGTACAATACTATTGTGCATTAATAACACTCATGAGTCCATCAAAGCAAAGTAACCTTTAACTTGTCAATAGATAGATACACATGCAGGTGTAGGTGTGAAACTCTCCTCTGAAGGCGGGAGATTCTGTGAATCCTGTAGGTTACATGTGTCAAACTCATGGCCCAGGGGCCAAATCCGGCCCTTTTCAGCATCCAATTTGGCCAGTAGGAGAAAGTCAAACTGACAGAGAAAATAAAAATCATTGTTTAAATCAAACTCAACAATATTTGCAGATCTTTCAATTTTTCCTTAAAATTATTACATAATATTTCCCGTAATTAAATAGAAATTGGTCACAAAATCTGGAATGTTAAAAGTGAAGATCCTGTTGGGACTGATGTCTGTCAATTATTGCTTGGATATTGTCTGTTTTTTACACATTTAGTATTTTATGTATACGTAGAAGTGCAACTTAGGGCACAATAATGTAGAAATTACTTGTTTTCCCCCATAAAATCTTTGGCCCACTTGAGAGTAAGCTGTTCCGTATTTGAGTTTAACACCCTTGCTGTAGGTCCTTCAGCATGAATGCATTTTCTATACATGCAGTTAGAAGAAAAACAGCTGTTTAAAACATCTCTCAATGTACAAACTACAGATGTTTTGTGAATGTTTGCCTCCTGAAAAGTTCCTGTCCCTTCCCTTGTGTACTGTTGGCCTGGAGCACGTGTGCCAAATCCTGCCCTTAAGAACATCCAATTTGGACCGTAGGAGAAAGTAAAAATGACATTGTGTACATTTCCAACTAATTCAGTTGTAGAATTCTCAGTCCCTCCAAAAACACAAATTCGATGAAACTATAATATTCGCAGGGCTCACAGTTTTCCCATGCTTATCACACGATGACAGTGTTAAATTTTTCCAAAATCCTGCCATTTCCCCCAAATTATTCCACAAAATTATCCCGAATTAAATCAAAATTGGTCAAATAATCAAGACAATTTAAAGTGAAACTTTTGCAGGGACTGATATGTAATTTATTGCTTAGGTATTGTCAATGCCTTACATATTTTACATATCATTTACAAGTGGAAGTGCAAACTGGGGCACATTAAGGTTGAAATTACTTTTTTTCTCTGCCAAAAGTAGGTGGCCCTCTTAAGATCAAACTGGTCCGTATTTGGCCCCTAAACCAAAATGACTTTGACACCCCTGGCCTAGTGGTAAGAGCAGCAAGCTTTCCATTTAGAGCTTCTTCAGTTCTTATACCCAGCAGGGAGCAGTGTATATGTGGACGGGTGTGGTTAAAGTGGCATCACCTGCTTACACAGGATTTCTCAACCTAAAATGAATAGAATGACATTTGCGATAATGTGTGTAAAATGTGTGCTTCAGATGAACTTTGGTGTATGTTTTCCTTCATTGACCTACTGCAATAAACCTTTGAAAGCAAACAGATGCCTTCTTGAGGGTATCAATATCTGGTATCAATATCTGGCTTGATTAAGTTGATCATGACCAGATCTTTTGCTAGTTTTGCACAATTACAGCTTAAGTCGCCTACAGAAACTCATAAAATGTAACTGTTTTCCTTTCCTGACTAAACAGTTCTTTGCTTCAGCCAAATATTTCTCATGTTGAGTCATTATTGCAGAGCATCTAGTAAACTTACCTGCAAACCCTTTTCTTAGTTGTAGTTTTAAAGGGGACGTATTATGCTAAATCCACTTTTTTAGCCCTTCTGTTGTATATTTAGAAGTACAGAAAAGTTGAAATTAGTCTCTTCAGGTGCTCCGTTGATATCTTTATATTCTGTTTTGGTCATATTTTGCAATCTGTTTCGATTTTTCTATTCTCTATTACGTTTTTTGAACAATAACGTCACAGTATTTGCAGTGGAACTGCCATATTAGGACATCGACTCCAGGCCCAACACTTGGAGCAATCCGCCATTTTTATTTCTCGCTTTTATTTTGTAGTCGAAGCTCAAGGATGCAGAAGTTATGAGAGGATAAGTCAAAATGTTGGGTTGTTGGATGTAGTAACCCACACGCTTCATTACAACGTCTCCCAGCATCAGAACCTTTTCAAAGTGCCTGGTTGAGTTTTATTTTTCACGGAAATGTACCCACATCTGTGGGTAAGGTCATTTTTGTCTGCACGAAGCACTTCAAGGATGACTGCTTCAGCAACCTCCGCCAGTATAAAGAAGAATTTGCTGAAAGACTTTGTCTGATTGAGGGTTCAATTCCTTCTATCTTTGGAGACGACGAACAGAGCACTTTGGTAAGCTGTAAATAACGCTAAAAAGTGTGATGATAAGACGTCCCTGTCATTGTTTTGTTAGCATTAGCAGTTGCACCGTCTTCATATGTTAGCGCTGTGTGCTCGTTTTAGATCCTTGATGTTATGGCCTACGTGATTTAATTTAAGTCTAAACTTTTCATTAGTCGTTTCATTTTGCCATTTTTGTCTCCGAAAAGACTGTATTAAAATGCATTTCGTGACATTAGCTTGGCGCTAGCGTTAGCTCGGCGCTTGTGTTAGCTCACTTGTTAACAAACCACAAAAATGGCCGAACAGGGTGGAGTTGAACCGAGTGTCACCTCTGCAACCTGGAGAGGGGGCGGGGTATGAAGTGTCTCATTTGCATTTAAAGAGGCCGCACCAAAACGAGTTGCTCTTAGAAACACATCAGAAAAGGGGGAGAAAAGGGGTGGAGCTATAATAATGAGGAATTCAGACCCAAGCATTGCAGTTCCGCTTTTTATAGACACCACGCTGAGATTGTTCAAAAGTTGGGTCCGAGCTTGTTGTCCGTGTATATTGCCCGCTGTAGCATGGATACAAGGAAACATATGGAAAGCTACATAACCTGGTGTCGTACATCTGTAGGCTACTCATTAAGAGGTTTTATACTCATTTGCATGGCCATTGTCAAATAAACTAATGGCATAATCAAGAAAAAGAGTATTTGTGAGAAAAATCAACCCTGTGCTAACATTTCGTAACCCTGTGATAACTCTAGCCGTGGATTTTTGCTTTTAGCAGAAAGAAGTGATGTCCACCGTGGATGGTTTTGCTTTTAAATCTGGCATGTTGTTTACTCGGAGGGTGTTCTATTTTGTTAGAAGTTATCTTATGTTTGAGGTTATTCAACCCAGTATGGTTATTCTCTGACAACATGATGACATATTCCTGAGAAGAAATGTCACAAAGTGGACAGTTTTTCCTTTTTCGACCATTTTCCCTAAACCTTACAGATGGTTACGTGTGAAATACCAAGTCGCTCGAAATTCAAAGACCAACACTAAGTCACTCAAAAGCACAGAAACAGGTGTCGCTAAAAAAGAGGTTTGAGTGTATATGGTTGTCCAAAGTGTCAGTAAATTGAAGACTTCAACCACCTTGCCTTAAAGTGTGCCATCATATGTTGTTTTTCTCTATCTCAATCCAGTTCTGCTGTTTTTTCTTTATCTCTTAGTTTTCCCCAAAGAAGAAAACAATCAGTGTTGTCAACTCATCTGCTTGAAAAGCCATAGTTGATCTATGGAGTCGTTTACCATAGGGCTGACCGACAGCCATTGGTTGATTGGGGTCAGTCGTTAGGTTTGAGGCGGAGGAAAGTTAGGGGTGGTGAAAAAAAGTATTGCGATTTAATTATTGACATTTTTGAATCCTTTCTTGCATTTCCAAAGACCGATTAGTTGCGATTTTCAAATTTTAACACAAATGATGCAATAATTTTTTGGATATTTTCATTACACTATACAATATTGAAGGGTCTGTGAGGTGTTACTTCAAAGAGGAGTCAAGTAATTGAGCAGCTGACTGATGGTATATTGAAGATCAATAATCAGCAATGATCAAAAATCAGTTTGTAATGAATTTGAGACTTCGTCCGAATTTATTCAAAGTCGAAAATTTGGCTGATTAACCATTCTTTAGATTCACAGGTGAGGTGGCTAGTCGGTAGTTAGGAGTAGATGGTCGCGCGAGTTGTCACTAATTGTATAGGGTCTGAAAAGTCACTTAATATATCAACACCGTAAATACTCGTGAGTTACTACAGTTTTGTTCTTCTTGCCTCTTCTCAGTTACTTGCTTGAGCTATCTAATGAATTGTTAACCAGAAAGTTCTTGCAGGTATGTAATCTGTTTAGAGTCAACATTTTGTTCTCAAACTTGATTAGTTAAAAGTAGGCCTGGGTAATATATCAAGAGTCAAGATCAATTGAAATTTCTGTTTTAGTGATATAAAAATGTAAAATATTGCCTATAATAGTACATTTTTGTTTTATAGCTCATCTTTATATTAAAATACTCTTTAGGAGTCAGTGCTTTCGCTACGTGTCAGAATAGCACGACAAGCACAGTTGGGTGGATTTCTGAGTGCGTCCAACCAAGACCTTCCCCTAAACAAGCCACACTACAGAACTCACTCACACGTGCTGTCCCTTATAGAAGAAAAAGCTAAAAGTGGAACATACTGTGCAGCTGTTTGTTAATAAATGTGCCTTTGCTTCAGCAAATTTAACTCAGAACTGTTTTTCCGGTAAGACTTTATTGAACTAAAAATATCGAGATTAATATTGTATATCGCTATTTTGAGATATACATGTTGGTGGATATCGCTCAGCCCTAGTTAGAAGACAGGGAAATTATTAAAGGTGGGATGATGTATCGAAGAAATTGCTAAACTAATATGTCACAAGATGTTTTGTCTCCTATTGAGTTGAACATGTATTAACTAGAGTAAATATGTAAATGTTCATGTCCATGTAAATATGTCCATGTTCATTCCAAAAAATATTGTATCATATTGGCTATTGTTTTGAGAACTCAGTGTATCGTCCCACCCTAGCAATTTTTTAAGCAAGTTTGAAAAGTAAGGAATTATAATGGACATCTGTCTTAGGGGTCGTCACAAGTTTATCAAAAAGAATCCAAGGATTGAAACTGCTTACGAGCATCATGGATGTACATGACCAGTTATCCATAAGATCCAGCTAAGCTAGTGCAGCATGAATCGCTCCAGAAGTTGAAGCAGCTAATTCTGGTAGTCGGTACCTCTACTGATTATTATGGTTTCTTTCTTCCAGGACAACAGAAAGAGGACCTTTGTTGTATTGTTCTCGCTGGCTGTGCAAATGAATGCAATAGCTATAGATTCCAGATTGTGCACTGTCTTTAGCTGGAGGGTATTTTATAATTACTCATTCTTGTTTTCCCTCCTGAAGGAGCAAAAAAAACACCTCTTCACTTCTGATCATTAATGTTGATCCTTTCTTAAAGTGCAATCGTGGCAGAGAGGAGGTTGAAATGTGTGTGTTTGCATCCAACAAGGATGTTAACATTGAATTGGATTTGTGGGAAAGTATCTTGAGTGTTTCCTGAAAAAAACGATAAGATTGTGTTTTGTAAAGAGACGAGTCCTTGTTTGTTTGATCTCGTGCCAGGTTTAAATTGACATTATCCGTACAATCAGTTCAGGATTGTTGAGAGACAAAGCAAGTGTTGACAGTTTCAATAGTTTGCAGGGATTAGTTTCTCGAGAGGAAAAGGATACAGTAGTACTTCTGCGGTGGCTGAGAAGTGCAAAGCACATTTACAAATACCACAACACATTTACAAATTATTGCACTTTTACAATTGCCACAATAAATTTACAATTTAGAAAACAAATATACATAATTATCTAAAAAAAAATACAAATGGCAAAAAGCACATTGTAATTATAAAAGTGTTTCCATATTTGTGAATTTTTTTGTTTACCTTTTGTAAAAGTGTTGTGGTCATTTGCTGGTTGTTAATGTGTTGTGTAAAATCCTAACGGAAAAGGGGGGGATTATTTTCAAAATAAAATACTCTGTGTTCAAGGCGGATTGACAAAGGTTACCTTGAGAAAAACACCGACCTTCCGGGTCCTCCAGCGGACCCATTTCAGACTCTATCCGAAAACCAAGCACATATTCGGACTTGTCAGCTGATACCACACACACTACACTTTTTTTGTGTTTTGGCTCTAGCGGGCGCAATTCAGACTCTACCTGAAAACCGAGGAAAACACAGAATTTCCGGGACCTTCAACAGGCCCAATTCAGATTCTATCCGAAAACCAAGCACTTGGGAGGGCCAGATCTTTCCACTGATACCACGCTTGGCCCGATCCAAGTACTTTTCAAATTGTATTTCACATATAAATAATGTATTCATCCATGGTTGAATCACATATATGGCATTAGGGTTGAAGAACATCAGATTGCACTGCAGTTACGCAGCAGATCAGTTTCTGAGCAGACGCACATCCAGTGGAAATCCCGGGTTTGAGGGTATGTGCGCTCCCGCAAAGGGGGCGCATTTCACGCAAAGGTGTATTCTACGGAAGGTGCTGTCCTTCAATCTCCACCACCTCCGGTTTTGCTGCTTATCTGTTGCAACAAGGACTCAGAAGATCCCGCTAATTCAGGTGTAATCAGGCATTATGTATATTGTATGTAATTCAACCATGGATAAATGCAATAGAATTTATACAATATATGACATTAATACGATCTTAAAAGTGCTCCGATCAGGCGAAGCGTGCTGTCAAGGCAAAGGTCTGATACTCCCGAGTCCAAATATGTGCTTGGTTTTCGGATAGAGTCTGAAACATGCCCGCTGGAGGTCCTGGAAGGTCAATGTTTTCCTCAGGGTGACCTCTGTAGTATTTTATTTAGTATACGTCAGCCCAGACAACCGTAGCATGTCTCACTGAGCATTCCATGCCTTTCATATCACAAACAGGTTGAAGAATAAAAGGTGTGCTTATTATCTCCACGTAGACTTTGGGTGATCGGGAACCTGTGAATCCTCATTAGAGAAGGTGTTACACTCTCTTAATGTGGAAAACATCACACGCCGACCTTAGTGATAATTCAAATCGTTAGCATCCCTGTGAGATCAATAGATGAGTTCTGCCATTAGTGCGGCAATGATTAATTGGATCGTTTGCAAAAGCCCCATGATGTTAGTAACGTGTTAAACAGAACCTCAATGGGCTTTGTTGATAAAGAAGACGGCAGGAAATGTTTGCTGAAAACGCACACCAGGCTCTAACGGATCATGAACTTTGTATGTTTTTTTTTTTTTTATTATTCTTAAATTTTTACATGTTTGTGCCTCTGTAATAGAAATATTTACAAGACGACCCTGGGACAGACTGAAATGCATCTATATCTGTTGTTACTTTTGTTACATTGTGGAATATAGATGCATATTTTCACATATGGCCTTACAAATGAATGCATTTAAAAGATGGGAATGGGGAATTAAAGGGTGAACATAAAATGTAAGTGTTTGTTGTTGATACCAGTGGTATTTAATGTTGTCATGGAGACAGTGAAAAATGCTTGGCTGTAGTTGAGAGGCTGCAAGTCACTGATGGTCCACTGCTTGTTTTTGATGACAAGCCGATCTGACAATATTTCTAGCATCCCCATGGAAGTGGGAAGGAGTCATCACACTGCCTCGATTCAACACGTCTGCCAGTGGTGGGAGGAGGAAAGATTCCCTTTAGAAAGCAATAGGACGAGTTATATTACAATCATATATTTCCCATCACTGTGGTTATCAATAGCTACATTCTCTTTATGGATGCATATTCATTTCTTAAGGGTGTGTAATGCCATGAATCTGATGATACGATATATCTCGATACGAAACAATACAACATGTATCACAATGTACAGTATATCACCTTGTGTTCCCCTAAACTAGTACAAAATGGTCTAAAGTACAGTCAAACAAAACAAGTTAACAGTAACTAGCTGTAATTCAATTACAAATATTGCATACCAATATCATGTAATACATAATCTTGGCATGGAAATAGCTAAATGGCATGGAATAAACCCTCACTTTACATGTTTTGGGATCATATCACATATTTCTGTGTAATTTTTCTTGTCAAACAGGGGGCTAAGTTTCTAGCGGAGTAGCTAACGGACATTTTTGCGATGTAATCTCACGTGACTTTAGCGTAACCCTACCAGCTTCTGTAAGTCATCAAAAGCATGTAAATATAATATTAATAACAGTAGTTGACTCTATTAAATAATGCTGAGCATGAGCGGTAGCATTTCATTGAGTTTAATAGCCAGTAAAGTAGGGGTGTGCAGTGCCTAGAATCTGACAATACGAAGTATGTTGCAGATACAAAACCATACCATATCAATATAGTGGTATCAATAATTGCAAATGTCACCTTTACAAGTACCAAATGTTATAAAATACAACTTATCTAAATCGTAACTAACTGTAATTCAAGTACAATTATAAAAAAACAAATGTGTCCAAGTACATTTTTAAGAAAAGTTCAATTTTTGCTTCTACAACAGCAAGTTTATTATTATTTTTAATTTTTTTAAATAATGTGTTAATGTTTTGTTTATTCAGACAACTTTTTTTTCCCCACAAAGTTTCCTTTGATCTCAAGAGATCAAAGGAAACTTCCTGAAAAAAAGTTGTCTGAATAAACAAACCCTGAACATGTGATTCTGTTTGTTCTTGCTTTGTAAAAATTCCCTGCAGTAATGTTTTGATGCACTTTTAAATGCACGGCTGTTTGAAGCAGGTGAAGCCATCTTTGTAGTGCAGAGGTTATGTTATCTGCTTGGCCGGGTAGGGCCCGGGATAGCGCCCGTGGAGCGATAACGTAGAAGCTAAGCATCAAACAGGCTTCGTCTCTAAGAAAATTCCTTTAATCAGCTTGATGTTCCATGTGAGCAAAGACTTTGGGAATTGAAGTGGAGAACCTTGGGGTCAGATAATAAGACTTGCATCTGTAACATATAGAGTGTGGTTTCCTCGAATCCAGCAGACGGGGGAAGGAGAAAAGCTCATTATCCTTATCAGTTGTCAGGGCGGCGAGATATCAATATCATGCATATTTTGTAGGTCTCTCTTTGGAAATGAACTAAATCCTTCATTTCTGCATTTAATGTGTCCATTTTTATATTTTCTGCCTTAAGATTCATGAGGGCACAATTTCAATTTGTCCCCCTGGCTTCAGTAATGCAACTTTTTTTTTTAATCAGCCCTTTTATTCATTTCCAAGAAAGCTGACAGTTAATTGAACAGATGGATGATAATCATGCCAGTCGCAAAACCTCCCTGAAGACCGCTCCCATCTCTCCGATGGGGGGGAGAAAACCCTCATATTTGATTCTACCAACAACAGAGCAACAACACATGCTATGTGTAAGGGAAACAATGGGAATAGTTGCAAACAGACATTCTACATTTGTAATTATACCCGACACTAATTTGCCCTGAAGATAATGAATGCACAACTGTCAAGTGCAATTCCCACATTTATAATGAGAGCTTCCTTCAAGTGAGAGAAGATGTTTTATTTGCACAGCGTTCAGTCCCAGTTCTCCGTGTGCTTTACATTTTATTCATGTAATCAAGGAGGAACATTGTCAAAGGTTGAATTTTATTTATGCATGAGGAGCCACAGATTCCTGAATGTGAAATCTGTGGGTTGGGAAATATGGCCCAAAACTCATATCTCCATTTTTTTTTTTTCTTAAAAGGGCGATATACGATATAAATCTCTATTTTTATTCAAATAAAGTTTGCAGTTTTAAATTTGCACATCTGCACAATATGTGCCACTTTTGGCTTTTTCTCCTATAAGATACAGTACGTGTGAATGAGTTCTTTAGTGTGGCTTGTTTAGGGTTAGAACCAATCAGAAATCCATTTTTATGTTGTTCTGAGAAGTAGTGGAAGTTGCGACTCCTAAAACAAGAATTTTAAAATCAAAAAGCTACAAAAATATATGTTTATCGATATAGGCGATATTGTCATTTTCTATATTGTCAAAATAGAAAATTCGGTAAATCTTAATTCCCGATATATTGCCCAGCCCTAGCTGAACAACATGTGCCACTTTTGGCTTTTTCTCCTTTAAGATACAGCACGTGTGAGTGAGTTCTGTAGTGTGGCTTGTTTAGGGGAAGGTCTGGGTTATAAAAAAAAATATATATATATATATATATATATATATATCGATATAGGTGATATTGTCATTTTATTGTAACTCCATAGACCTTGAATCTCGATATATTGCCCAGCTCTAGGAAACTGCCTTCATAAAAATGAAAAAGGTCACAGCACGCCTGAAGCTGTTGGAGTGTCCTGCTCAAGGAGACTTCACTAACTTGTAACAGAGGCTTACAACTATTTTAGGGATACTTTCCCCAAGTTACTACTGCGTGAATGTGCTGACAGACAATGTCATGGTCACTGGAGGATATATCAGCAGCAATGCAAATAAATCCAAAGGCTTGAAGAAATGGATGAATGAAAGACAGCAGAGATTCGAGAAGCAGCAGCAGCAGCAGCAGCTGGACCAGCACAATATCACATGAGGTTTAAACCTCAGGTCATTGCTGCAACCAAGTTTGGCAATGTTGCCCTTTCTGTTTGAAGCTTGGACATGGAGCCTGTCTTTGACAAACAGGCCAAGCTTGTTGTTTGAGTTTTCTCAGCAACACTTGCTGGATTAATCAGGGTGTCTGTCCATGATGTTACAGTAAAAAGATGGGACATGCTCTGATGTCCCCAAGCCTGATCAGGATAACAGCTGAATTAATATTTCAGCCCATCCTCCCCCACTGCCTCCTTCCTTTATGTACACTGTAGCCATTTTAGTCAGTCTGCAAAGGACACATTAGCATATGATGGCTGCACATTGGAAACTGGATTAATATAACTATACTTTTCACATTTTAGATTTTAACACATGTATTGGAGAGCCTGTGTGATGATATGACAGAACAGTTCCATTAGGGTAAGTCCTGGACTGTTTGAAATGGCTTCCTAACGTACTACTCATACTAAGTCTAACGTCAAAATTAGTATAGTGCATTTACATTAGATAGTATGAAAAGATTGAGCACGTGGGAAATACGCAGATGTATACTATAGGGACTCAACCGCCCCATGATGCATTGTGAGCACAATGTAAAATGGTCTTAGTACCAGCTTCAAGCTAAAAAGCAAACATCCCCTTTTCAAAACAAAAGCATCTCTTCTTGTCTTCCATTAGTTTTTTAATGCTTTTTTAAATAGGGCTCTTGTTTTGAAGTTCACCGGACGGTTTGTCAGTAGCAAAATTGCGGGTCTCTGGAAATCTCCGAAATGTTGCCATGAAATGTGTCTCCGCGAGTTTAAAGGATCAAATGAGCACATGTTGATATTCTACTTGGTCACTTTCTCACTTAAAATGTTTTCAGAAATTTCAAAGATGGCGAATCCACTGAGAAATTTAGCCTCAGTGTGCTTCCGTGGCTCAGGTGGGAGACGGGTCGTGTACTGATCCAGAGGTTGGTTAGCGCCTTGCATGGCAGCTCAGTCCCATTGGTGTGTGAATCTGAGTGTGAATTGGGTGAATGAGCTGATATTGTGCTTTGAGACTACTGTGGTGGTTATAAAGCACTATGTAAATCAAGTCCATTTACCATTTTCGGTTTTTGTCGTTGTAGGTTCTAAATGCATCGTGGGAAATTTGGAAGTATACTTGGAAGTATCAGGCCTTCTTCAGCCTCTGCTTTTGTAGCCTTCCCTACTGAGAAATGGCTTTATATTTGATGTAAATCTTTAGGTTTTTGTTGGGCGGACTACAGATTTCTGAATTTAAAACATGATTTATTGTCACTCAGTATCATACATTTCCAAAATGTCACATCATCTATAACCACTAAGGGTCCTACTTCAATCTGAACAAAAATTTGCCATCTCGGTCATGTAGGAGCTTAGAAAAAAGTTAATTGTTACGGATTAGTGATTTTTGGAGAAAAGTGGCTGAGGCTTAACAGGTTAAAGTGTGAATGATCATGATTCCATGATCAGGATCATTGATCCAGATAACTGCCAACATAAGAGGAGATTTGGTGCTCTTGTTTCATAGGGATCTTTTTTCACTTTAATTCTGCTGCAGTGCTGCTGTCTGTCCGTCAGCTCAAAATAATCTGCTTCTTTGTGTTCACATAGGGCCAAACAAATCTGAATTTCCTTTGAAATTAATAGCCAGGGTTCACCGGTGTGAAGGTGCATATAAGTGTCTGCATTTACACATAATACTAATGTATAAAGTATCCATTTAAGATGCACTGGTCTTATTCAGTTAATTTCTGAGCGTGATTTGTTTTGGTTGCCAAAAACTGTCAGTATGTAGCAAATGGTGTCTATGGGTCAATGACGTAAGGATTTCACTGTATGATATTTCATAAAATGGGCATCATCGCTAACCTTGCTTGCATGATGGATTCTCCTGGTGTGCACAAACAACAGAATCCATCTTGTGCTGTTCCCGCCTTTGCCATTCGAATCTGAACCGAAACGGTTAAAACCAATCATGAGGTAGTGTTCTGGTTTAGGGCGGGATATCCAGGTGTGACGAAGGCAGAAGCGCCGACGCAAAACTGGCGCATGCGCAGTTGCAGGAAGAGGAACTAGTGGGGCTACCGCTATTAGCATAGCTCCAAAATCAAAATAGAAAGATGTCAACGCAGGAGGATGGTTAATGTGCCCTTAACTCACATACTCGTGTTAGAAAAATGGCAAAAGTCACTCAACGACATAATGACCGCAGCATTACAATCCCAAAAGACAGTTTTCCCCAGCGGAGTCTTGCTCTTGTTGTAGCAGCGTCTCTGCAGCGCATGCCGATGACAACATCATCATTTGTTACCATGTGATTGGCTAAAATAAATCATGGTGGACAGGCGCTTCGCCCAATCAGCCTCAAGCATTCTGTTCATGTCCCTCCCTGGTTCCGTAAGGATTCACCAGATACAGACCCAGATCCATGTGGAGAACTCGAGTTAGAGGGAGGGGCTACACATCAATCTGGCTCTTGCCAGGCTACATCATCCAGCAAGGTTTGCATGAATGTTATGATGGAAATAAATATAGAAATACCTTAAAAATCTTGAACAGGTCTATAATAGAACTAAAATAGGGTGTAAAATAAATTGAAGTAGATTTTTCCAAATAGCAGTCATGGCCAGTCAGTCGCACCACATGGTATTTTGACAAAAACAGAATCAATTACAGAAGTAATTTAGTAAGCAACAAAAATGAGTGAGCACATATGTACTAAGCTACTAAATAGTTGGTATCTTTTTATGCATTTAAACCTTTTTTTTACCTAAAAGAAATGCAGTTGGACAGATTATTTCAGTGTTTCCCTTATACAACTAAACACCAAGTATCCTTTAGCTATATGTGCTTATCAAATGATAAACTATTCTTTATTTCTGATGGAAGGGCCGTGGAGTCAATCGCACAATGACAAAGGTTTAATGTAAAGGTTTGTACCATATTCCACGTGTGATTAAAAGAAGACAGAAAGTCTTTGACCCTTGAAAAGCTCTCCCCATTAGCTCTGAGCAGCGAGCCTATCACCAGCGTTGGAGCTTCAATTGTTCTAATTGAGAGTCTCATCTTGTCATAGCAGAAAGTCTTAGTTAGTGTACAAACCAAAGCCTCTTTCTTGGAGTTTTTCTCTCTCCTAATTAAAATTGTTTTGCAGCAGAAAATGTAAAATGTATTCAGCGTGTACAGCACACACCTTTAACACGAGCGCTGGCTACTGCTTTGATTTTTGGTGGAATGGAGCCAGACCCTTTGAGAGGTGCAGCTGTGGGCTGTGCCACATTTGACTTCTAAATGAAGGCATCGCATCCCACATTTTGACTCTGTGATCAGAGTTGATTCAACAGCGATTCTTATACTTATACCCAGACACAAACCCATGCGCTTGAAAAGGAACATCCTGTGCAAGATCGCATTTGAAGCAACATTTTTTTTATTATAAATTGTTTAGGCTCATGTCCCCCCTTTCTCTTACTTTTCAATGCAAGTACCGTGTACCCCCTTTTGTACAACTACTACATTTTGATTTCTATAGCGCACAATGATAGAATGAATGAGTGATAACACACATTTTAAAGAATCCCATTTTTCAAAAAGTGGAATGAAGCATTATTTATTTATTTTCATAGCTTTTGTCATTTACGGTCATCGCCCTCCTGGTATAGAACCAAGACTGATCCTGCGACCGTGGCTCAGGTGGTAGTGGGTCGTCTTCTGATCGAGAGGTTGGGGGTTCGATCCCAGTATCTGACTATGTGTCGAAGTGTCCTTGGGCAAGACACTGAACCCTAAGTTGCTCCCAGTGGTCGACTAGCACCTTGTATGGCAGTCCTGTCCCACTGGTGTGTGAATGTGAGAGTGATTGGGTGAATGAGCTGATATGTAAAGCGCTTTGAGACTGTTTCAGTGTGGTGATAAAGCACTATATAAAATCAAGTCCATTTACCATCCTTGTATTTTCAGTTCATGTTCTAATCAATATAATTTCTATCATAATTTTAAGCATTTCTTCTATCATTTTTGTGTGCTGTTGGTATTATTTAAATTATACTCTTTCAGAGTGTGTGTTTGTGGTGTTGTTTGGTTGTTTATTAGGTTGTTTTTTAATGTTTCTCTGCTACTTTTGTGTGTTTTGTAGTGATCTTCTGTATATTTCTCTCCTTTAGTGTCTCTGATGTCATTTTGTGTGTTGCTGGTAATATTAAGTATTTTTCTCTCTTAGTGTGTACACGTGTGATACAGCATTCAGAATGTGATGGCGAAGGATTTTCCAGTGACATTATAGGCCCTTCCCACTGATCACAGCCTGTTTTTCTTCATCAACGACCTGCTCCCATTGTTCAATGTAGCAGTCTGAGCGCTGTATCTCAATTTGTGGCCGTTAAAATACTCCACTTGAGATGAGCTTTTCAGAAATGTAAGTATCAAACTTGTACGATACATATTCATAGAGATATATAATTTTTGACACTTGACGCGACCTTGACGCTGACCTTGACATTTTGGCAACAAAAAAAGGTTGACTGCACATTCTTGACATTGCCCCAATAAGATGACATACTGTATGTGTCATTAGTGCTGCATTAATAGCCTAGGAGGAGTTTCACGACAAAGCAAGTTGCGGAATAAAAATAATAAAAACTCCTACAATTACAAAATTAACATTCTAAAACCCCATATTTTTGTTAATTTTCCACTGTCACTCTCAAGTACCCCCTGTAGTGCCATTGCATACCCACATTTGAGAAACACTGGTCTAAAAGTTAAGTACAGGATAAGAAAACTGTAGAGGGAAAATCTTACCTACATTAAGCTAAATGTCATTAATTTAAATTTTCATCATCCAAATGGAACATGAGGAATAAAACCTAAAACAAATGTCGATTCAAGCTAATGACTCCTCAGGCTCTACAGCATCCAAATGCTGCTTCAAATCTCTGATGCAAATGTAATGGATTTCTTACATTTGGAACGACTGACTGCGTGTGCGTGAGCGTGTGTGTGCGTGTGCGTGAGCGTGTGAGTGTGTGTGCGTGTGTGTTGAAGCCCAATTGAAACACACTAATCATTTATGCCACGAACTAAGGAAAACCAAAGAAATGAGAAGAAGAAAAACTGGGCTAGACTCACACTGGATCATCCTGAGACCTCCATATCTGTTTGTTAGATCCTAACTATAGCTTTTCCTCTATTATCATTATTATATAAGAGATGTCAAGGCTGGCTATAGTGAACACGCCCAGTGATGCTGGGAGCTATTCATGCATGTTTTACATCCTGTTCTTCAGCTCTGAGATTGGTCTGTAGAATCTCCGGAGGCTGAAAAGTGACTCCTCGTGTAGAGGTCAACGCCTCCGCTCTACTTTTTAAACGTATAATGCTAAAACACACACACACACACACACACACACACACACACACAGAATAACATGTTAGCATGTGTCAGTGGAAGCACATTTAGCCACTAGCTTATGCATTAAATAGTGAGTGACAAAAACATAAAACATCCACCCAACCAGTGTTGGTCAAGTTACTTGGAAATAGTAATTCATTAGTGATTGATAAATAATCCAGTTACTTTACTGATTACTTGTTTTCAAAAGTTACTAGGTACTTTAATTACTTTACTTAATATAATTTACTTTTCAAAAATGTCATGAACAAAATATTAATCAGTAGATCTTTTTAGACTAATTTCATTTTCATGTGTGTTGTTTACCAATGATGTCGTGTAAGGGACATATATCGATATGACGATATATCGCCAGGTTTCGTCTAGCGGTATGTTTCTTCCCTTATTGCATAAGTTAAGTATAGGGCCCTATAAAATCCACGTTATCGTAATCGCGGACGGAATTAAATGGACAGAATCAGCATGAAATGCGTCACCATGAGGTAAGGAACGTTTTTTTTTTTTTTTTTTTTATGGGAAAATGTTACTAGGGAGTGCTGATTAGTGATTAGGTGCACCGCCCTCCCTCTCCTGTCTTGGCTGCATTAAACACCGCCTAAAGCACCTAAAAAACTACGCAAATCATCACTGACTCCTAAATACAGAGCCAACCAGTGCCTGCTTAACTTTGTTGTGCCTGAGGGACTTCGTCCATTTCTCGTCAAGCGCTGAGGCAGCTTCACCTCCTCAGCGTGTTAACATCTCATCAGAGCTACAGAAGATTCGTGGGAAAGGTTGCGTGCCGTTATGGACGAAACCATCAATGCCAGGGTGACGCACTGACCGAAATGTTTATTTTTCATAAGCAGTGAATATTTACAAGTTTCTGCTTGTTAAGCAGCACTGATATGTGTCCATGTTTACAGATAAGACAACACTAGCACTGAAATTAGTATTTTCTGCATTCATTTTGGGTTTTTTTTTTTCATGATTTAAAGTTAATTTGTACAAAAATAACCAAATTTGGGGTGTGGCTTCAGGGTATCAATATCTTGATGGAGTTCGAAAATGAGAAGCGCACAATCATTTTTTTTCGAGTTATTGCCCTTGTTCCATTTTTTTTATTCTCTTTGATGTGTCTTCAAAGGGGACAGCTTTTCTTAGAAAATGTTTAGGATAGTTAGTCATTGTATATTCTGATGTGATAATATTTTCTTATGTATACATTTAAGTTAGATTTAGGGCATTTAGAAAAAGGTTGTGAGTTATACTGAGAACCAATCTGACGGGGGATGTTGATAACTGTCTTTTTGTTGTTTCTTCAATTATAATCCCCTACATTAGTTGTTAATTGGGGCGACCATGACTCAGTAGTAGAGTGGGTCGTCCAATAACCGAAGGGTTGGGGGTTTGAATCCTGCTCTGTCCAAGTCATTGTTGTTGTGTCCTTGGGCAAGGCACTTTACCCATATTGCCAATGCCTAGTATGAATGTGGTGAGTGAGTGGTTGGAGGGGGCGATGGCGCACAATGGCAGTCTCATTCTGTCAGTCTGCCTCTGGGCAGCTGTGGCTACAATAGTAGCTTACCACCACTGAGTGTGGAGTGAAAGAATAATGCACATCAATGTAATGCTCTTTGAGTGTCTATGGAAAAGCACTGTATAAAATGCAATGTATTACTATTATTATTATGAATAAAAGTAATCAGATTAGTTGGAAGTAATGCGTTACTGTCCATCATTGCACACCACCACTTGGTGTGTGTTTTCCTACTTGGATGGATGCGTCGCTATAGGTGTATTGACTCAAAAACAGCACCTATAAGATTACAGGAATGCAACACATAACGAGCTGTAGATGCATGATTTTGTTAGAGGGAATATAAGGCTGTCATTGTCTGAGGAGGAGGCCCGTGTGATGTAGATCTGTCAGATGATATCAGTCTTTACATTTGTCGGGATGTGAACCAAGCATCAGAGTGATGCCCCGGCTTATTTATATGTGTACTTAGACGAGCAATGATGCATCGGTGCTACTAAGGGCTGCTCAAACCCTCAACTGAAGCTGCTGATGCTCACAGAATACAGATGATCATTCCTGACACTCAGCAAGAATTGTGACTGAGAGTTGGGAGCGTTTTCGTCTCCCCCCCCTCCCCCCATCACCCACTGCTGCCGTGCACTCAGGAGAACCCAAAAACAAGCCGAGATGTAATATTGTCATCAAATATTAACATCAGCTGTCTTGCTCATGGAAATTTCTTGCGTGTTATTGCACAACTGAAAATAATCCAAATGAAAATTATGCACAAACGTAGTTAATCCGCTTTAAGGCATCGCGGCTCATCTGAATTGATGTGCTTTTATAATTCAGTGGATTTTTAAAAATTGCCATATCATTTGATTTTTCTGTCACTTTCTAAACGAGCTTGACGCTTTTAATTATAAAAAAAAAAAATGACGGACATCCTATTACACTTTTGTACAAAGCACATTGGGAACTAAGATGGCTGTGCTTTTTTTATTTTGAAAATAAACTGAATGAGTATTTACATACTGTATCTGTCAGGGCTTTGATCACACAACGTTTCTTAAGCTGAATAAGTGGATTTTTGTATTTGTATTTTAGTTATTTATTGCAAACAAATATTTAAAAACAAAATTAAATGAAAACAAGAAAAAAAAAGATTAGCTCAAAAAGGAACAGAAAGAAGCAGAGCCCTTATCATTACTGTTACACCCTATACATAATGAATGGATTTAATATACAATATGCATCGATATATACTGTAATTAATCAACTGCACCAATAAACAGTATATAATTACACCATATACAATCAATTCATTTGTAACAGTAATCAGTTGCCTTCATTTCTATCATATGATTTAATTCACTATTTACTTGTAGGTTATAGTTGTTATATATTAAGGCTATAGGCATATTTCCAAGATTTACATTGCACAAGTGAAAATAGATGCTTGTTATGCATTAAATAACCTAATTTCAGATTTTGGATTGAAATCTAAAGCAGTTTGTAGGTAACAAATGGAGAGAGAGTAGTGCATGTTTCCTCTGCTCCTCCCCCTTAGAGCACCGAGTCATTTTATGCTCTAATTCTTTCCTTTAAATTAGGCAGGAGGCATAAAATATGAAAAAGAACATTTGGAGAGGTCACATGACGAGTGGCATGAATTCTCCACATCGACTAGAAACGACTCGTTATATTATGTTGTGTGTGCGTGAGTGTGTGTCTGTGTGTGTGAATAGTGTTAGGCTGGAACTTGATTAAATGCTGGAGTGTATTCCTAATCCTTTATTTATCCATGAAATGTAATGTGATGCAGAGCCATAGGATAATCAGCCATCCACTTTACAATAATCAGAGCGTAATGTGATCTTAAACCGTCCTCTGCAGCCGCCAGAGGTGAAAGTAATGGATTACAAGTACTCATGTTACTGTAATTAAGTTGTTTTTATGGGCCCTTTTATGAGTACCTGTATTTCTAAATCACTCATTTTACTTGTAATTAAGTACGTTATAAAAGAAGTCAAGTAATTTGGTACTTTTCCACACCCAACCATCACTGAGTAAATTATTATTATTTTTTTTTAAATGATTGACAGACATTGTGAAACTACAAAAAATGAAATAATCAGACAAAAATCAAATGCATCACATCATAGCCGACCAATCAGATTAAACGTAATGCACGGCACCCAAACATCATTGAATGTTGGTTATTTTATCAACTCATAAATGTAACTATACTTAGAGCCTGAGAATTTTTTACTCATTAGCGTTATCTCATTAAAAAAATAATTGTACATTTTCATTTTTTTTTACTTAGTTTTTATTCATTTCAGCCAACAACACAGAACATCTTTGTTCCCAGTGTGCTTTGTACAAAAGTGTAATAGGATGTCTGTCATTTTTTTCAAATTAAAAGCGTCAAGCTCGTTATAGATTGACAGAAATCAAATGATATGGCCATTTAAGCGGATTAACTACATTTGTGCATAATTTACATAAGCAAGACAGCTGATGTTAATATATAATTTCAATCAAGTAACAGTACTTCTACTTGAAGAGGATATATCAGTACTCTCTACACATCTGGCGGCCGTGTATACGGCCAAACTCAAGCCATCCTTATATATTTTTTAAGAAATCCGCACAATTTCCAAAGTGACTGGATTGAACTTCCTGTGTCATCCTTTCCTTTCCTTCAGTGTCACCTTTTTTGACCTCATTATCTCCATTCAGAATTCATAATATTTTTTTCCACAAAGGTTCTCCGTTCTCCGCCGTGTGTCTCCTTTGATCCGCCTCCAGCTCGATGCCATGCTGATAAAACCAGGGGAAGCCTCACGCCTTCATTTTGTAATACAAGTAGCGCAAATAAATTAATAGCTGTCAAATCTCCTTTTACCTGCCGACATTTACGCTGTGTTATTTCTCCCCGTGATTAGAAAATTGCACGCATGCAATCCATTTCCCCCAAGGCACCGTGTCGTGTTTTTTTCCTCATCTGAATAAAGTGTCTGGGGCAGGGAGCTCTATGTGAGATACATTAGTGTCCAGAAGCATATATAGCAGAGGGAGGGTAGGACCTGTCGCTGTGATTCATTCCCGATCCGAAAGCCCCGCAGGAGCGTTGGTTGTCAATCCCATCGGCATCACCTTAGGGTCGCATCAAAGCACTGGGATGGAAAAAACCAAGACAGTTGTTTACAAATCCTGCCGTCTGTTTCTGCTCTGGGTTTTGGAGATGGAAATTGAAAAGTAAATGTATTCCTGCCACTGCCGCCGTATTAAATATGAAGAGGAGCTGACACGCTACTGAGTGGCAGGTATTCCTTTCAAACAACAAGCATGTCGGCATCAATCAGTGGCATTGGAGTTCTTTGATGATGTTATACTTTACGCTACGCCTCACTTCTCTGTTACATGTTGGAATACACCTGCAGGGTTATGCATAACGCTGACAAAGGATACATCCACATTTCCCTTTTTCTCACAACAATTACGATGTATCTGCACACTGCTTCAGGTTGCCAACCGTCTTAGAAAATATGGTATTGCCCTACATTTGAGCAAAAACACTTCCATTCCTATATTGAACTGAGATAGAGCAATCCATGTACCATATTCCGTCTTAAAACCAAACCAAAATAACAAATAAACAGTGTGGTTATTTAGTTCTAACTGGTTTAAAACCAAAACAATTAAATTCAACTTTGATTATTTAATGAAATCTACAACAAAAGTCATCTTGAAGCGCTATCAAAATATAAACTTTGTAAGAAAAATGAAAAAACCCAACAGAAATACAGAAAAATCAAAAACCAGATACGTAGTGTTTTCTGTTTGAAGATTAAAATATTGATGGTAAAACGGCGAACAGGACCAGAACTGAAGTCCGCTGCACCTTCGCACACACTAGGACTGTTTCAGATTTATTTCAGCAAAATATGTATATATAAAAAAATATTTATTCTGCAAAAACAATTGCAGCTTTTCTGAGTTCATTAAAAAAATATTTATTTTTCACGTTATTATACCGCTAGCCACTAACAGCAGCCGTCAACACACACGGAAGTTGATCACAAGAAATGAGGAGAACCAGTAGATTCATTACACCTCCTCTGGTTAATTTAATCACATATCATGTCCATGCTTATTGTACCATCATTAAACAAAAAAAAAAAAAAAATGTATTCATAACGTTTCAATTTACCACTTCATTCGTAATGTGACTTATGCGTTGCTCCTTTTTTGTCCAGGAGTTAAAGTCCGCCCCCTTCTGTGGGTCCTGGCCAGGGAGGTTTGATTAAAACATTATTTCACCTTCTAGTGCTCGCGTTTGTCCACACGGATCAGCAAACATGATCTTCTTAGTCTTCCCTAGACTGGGATCTGTTCCCGGGGGGTGTGGGAGATACCATACTGCTGTCCCTGAGATTCATATTTCTAGCTAATGTAATCCTTTATAAAGGGCAACTTGAGATTTTAACATGAATAATTTAAGTTAGTTACAAATAGGCATTTTCTGAGCTCGCTCAATGAAAACATGACTTTTTAGGCTATTTGTAAAGAGTGACTCATGTTGGTTCATGTTTCAGTCGTGGCTATTTCCGTACGAGGCCTTTCAAAGGTCTTTAATCCCTCCAGTGTGGTATTTTTTTTGTATTTGTTTGTTCCCTCCGTCAAGTGCAAAGTGCAGAGCGTCAGGTTATGTTTTACCCTGCGTTTGTTTATCTGTCTGACGGTTTTCGAAAGTATATTGGTCGTCATGTTTGTATGTTTGTGTACACGATAGTGTCCTCAATTTTTGACGAATCTACTTCAATTTTTTTCTGTTAATTGGTTTTTGGCCACAGATGAGACCATTCAGTTTTGGTGGAGGTAGGTTCAAGATCAAGGTCACAAAAAATATCAAAAATCGCAAAAGTCCCGATCTTTAGCATGGGGCAACATTTCTAAAACTCATATCGCCGTCAGATCTTTATTGATTCGTTCACAGTTTTGCAGGATGATGTAAGGCATGCAATATCTGACCAGATTGCTGACTTAGCAATTTTTGGAAATTAACATAGGAACGCCCTTTTACGACTTTCAAAAATTCCTATACAGTTTAAATATGATTTCATTCAAATTTGATGGATGAATGTCGGGTTGTGACCTCTCGCAAAATGTTGAAATGGCTAAGAATGAAATTGGGCGTTTTTTGAAAGTCTGCGTTGAAGGAGCGCCTTCATTTGTTTGTTAGCAAGATAACTTGAAAAGTTATGAACGGATTTGGATGAATTTTTCAGGAAATGTTGATAATGGGACAAGGAACGGGTGGTGATGCTCTGGATTACCAAAAATGAAAAAATACCACTCGTGGAAATCACAATAGATGTGCCTGCTCATTTAAACGCGGTGGCTTATGGGTAATGTAGTAGTGGTAGGGAAGTACGTGCTGTACTCTTTAAATCACAATATGGGTGGAAGAGTGGCCACGCGCACACTTTTAATACTATTCGATTTGATTCCTATTCTTAGGGTCACGATTTGATTCAAAATCGATTCTCCATTCAAACGATTCTCAATTCAAAAATGTAAACAACGCATAGTGTGTTAAGACAAATTATGGCATCAAAACAATACAGTTTGTGTCAGATAATTTAAAATAAAATGATTCCAATGAAGTATTCACACAAAGGCAAACTTAAGACAAAAGGTAACATTTATACATGTTAAACAAATAAAAACATACTTACTGTACAAGAAATAACTTGAATAAAATTACCAAAATAAAAGCTTATGCCAGCTTAGGTCTCTACTTTCGCCCTATACTTGTAATTTTTTTTTTTTTTGTGTGTGTTCTTGTTTTTGTATGGTGTTTCTACTTCTATTGTTTGACTTGCAAAAAAAAAAAAAAATAATTTTTTGAAGTTAATGAATTCATTCAGAATTGTGGATGATTAGAAACGCAATTTTTATGTGAATCAATTTTTCTCTCCACCCCTACCCAATAGATAAATAAATTGCTGCCCAATTGAACTGCAGGCAGATATGAAAGGAAAACAATCAAGAATGTCAAACACTGTTATTTACAGCTTGAATAAAAATGTTTTTTTTTTCTGTTTAAAGAAAGAATAAATGTCTGACAATTTAAGCTCTCTGTTGACAAACATATGCTACATTCTTGTTTCACGTTCCCTATTTTTCTGCACACATCCCAGTCACTTTGTGTGGCATAGCATTAGCTTATAATAAATGTCAACACACAAATCGATCACATGATCGTGACATTTAGCCCAACCGTTGCATCATGCCTGCAAACAACAGTGTCCCAGCTTCTCTGGTTCGTGCATCTCGCATACAAACGAAGTGCTTTAATAAATGGATATTTATTCAAACATAATATGGATCACATGTATATATAATATGTATTCTAACCAATCCTCTTACGCCTAAGGTTATGTTGAGTCGTCAGCGTGCTAATATTTGTACTGCTTGCAACACAGGCCACAAATAGTAACAATAACAGTAACAGCTAAAAGTTTGGTTTCATATACCTTTTGCATTGTTTGCTTTTAAAATAGCAGTTTTTGTTAAATACATCTGGAATTTGGAGAGAAAAACTGTCATTTGTATTTTAATTTTGTTCTTGTTATTAAGAAGAAAAAAAAAGCAGGCAAATTATTTTTCAAGATTCAAGGTTCTTTGCTGTTATTGTAAAAAAATTAAATATACAACACAAGTTGAGTATTACAACTAGAATAATTTTACAAAATGAAATATATAAAATAGCACAAATTCTTACATAAATACACAAGAAAAAGTAAACTAAAAGTAAACTAACTAAAGAGTAACGCCATTTTCCCCTTGTTGACTAATAGTGACTCTTCATCTTTTTTTTTTTTCCTCACAATTTCTAGATCTATTTTATTTTCTGTGTCTCTGCGAGGATATTCTGTATAATCTCAGTTATAAACTATGGGTACTTCATCCCAAGAACACTCTCTGTAAATTTAGCAATACCATACCTGATATAATACACCCAATAAAAAGTAATTATGATATCAAAATATGACAAAACATTCTTAGATAATAATAATAATAATAATAATAATAATAATAATAATAATAATAATAATAATAATAAATAAATGAAACCATAATTTAGATTTTTGTGGCCGATAGTGTTTTTTACTGGTGTAGGTTTTCCCTTTGTTTGGCTCGTGTTTGTCAGTCATTATTTTAGACAAACTTTAATGTCTGTCAAATATACACAGTTTACGGAACAAAATGTTGCTGCACGATCTGAAAATAATATAAAACCAAACAAAACAATCAGACTAAAGTGACGGTAGCAAAAACAAATAAATTAAGCAGTGCAAATAAAATGTTATTATACCAAGAATGAGTGCAGTGAGAATGTGTGTATTGATAGTATATTTAACTAAATTTCAAGTATTTTTTGAGTATGTCAAGGTCATATCATAACGAAAACTGGTATATATATTCGTTATGATATGAATTATTAATATACCACCCTACCGGTGTATTTGATTATGCAACGTTCGGAACGCTGCGCCGCGTTTCAGACCGGACTCTTTTCAACGTTGCACTTCTAAATAGGAATGGTGTGACTGCGAGGGGGGGGGTAAACAGTAGCGCTCTGGTGTTAATTACTGTGTAAATGGATAAGAAAGACACTGAAAACTCTGAAGCTGCAGAACTAGAAAACATGATGAACAGTGTTTGGAATAACGGCGTTTAAAGTAACAGCGTTTAAAATAACGGCGTTTAAAATAACAGCGTTAGGTACAATTACTTTTTTACGCTGTTACTGAACGTTAAATGTGGTGCGTTACATGCATTGATTTAATAAACTGTTATCTGAAAGCATTCCTGGCTTCATACGCAGCTGTAGTGAGGAGGTGGGTTAAAAACCAGAGGGGCGATTATGATTATGTTTCATGGTAGCCAATCAGAGCCAGTGTTTTTACACATGTGCCAGCACACACACACACACAGACTACAGATTTGATGAATCAGCAGAATGGCGAGCGTGGAGCAATCTGATGAAAAGTTGTCATTTTTAAGATGGCGATACAAACTCTAATAATTTATATTAATTGTGGTTAAAGACAAGAACGTACATGTGAAGTGTTCATTATATACAGGAGAGAAGACTTTGTCCACATCTGTTGTAAACAACTCAAATATAATGAAGCACCTCACAACGACACACGCATCTAAAAAATCTGAATTCTTTGACATATAGCAACTTTTTTTAACAGTAACGGAAATAGTTACTTTCCTTGGTAATGAGTTACTTTCATTATAGAGTAATTCAGTTACTAACTCAGTTACTTTTTAGAACAAGTAGTGAGTAACTATAACTAATAACTTCTTTAAAGTAACGTTCCAAACACTGATGATGACACTTGTGCCAAAAAGTGGAGCGTCTGGTTTTATAAAATGTTGAAATGTGGGATTAATGTTTCTATTATACAGGATAATCCTGTGAGCCAAGGTGCACTTTATAATTATTTTATATGTTCATTACTGGTTTCAAAGCAATGCTTTTGAAGGAAGTAATAACTATTGCAAGTTGCATAATTTTGTGTATATAGACCTCAAAGCAATTCAAGTTTTCTTTTTAGATTTACTTGAATACATGTGTAATGTACCTGGGCTTAAACTAATGCAAGTTCCACATCTTTTTGTATTTATTATGTAAGCTCCCTTTGCATGCTGTTCAGTTCCCTTTGTTTTACTATTTATTTGAATGTGAATACACCTCAAAGCCCGTATTAATGCACATCTTAGATACTGTGTTATGTTCCTGGGCTTGAACTTGAGCATATAATTATTGCAAGTTGCACTACTTTTTGTATTGGTTTTTATAAAAGATGTTTGTGAAATTTAAAAGTTCTGTTTTGACTGCAATTGTCTTTGCATTCTGATTTCTCACTTCATTAGAAGTGGTTTTTCTTTATAAACTGCATCATTTTCTGGGGCCATTCAAACTTGTATTACTACTAGTGTGGAATTATTCTACAATATTCACTCATCATGACAGTGAAATCGACCATCCTAAGTCAATCTACTGCAGTTATTCTTCACTCAACCAGTAGAAAATGCTGTGAACACCTGATTATGCATGAAAAAAATAAAATAAAATAAAATACTGTCATATACCGTGAAATCGTTAGAATTTTGAAAAATATTGTGATATACATTTTAGGTAATACCACCCAACCCTATCACATCATAATTGTTATTGCTCTGGATTTGCACTTATACAAACATTTACTTATGTTTTTAATATTAATAATAATTAAAAAAAAAAAAAAAAACATGTCTCTCTCTGGCTGCTAATAGTCATCCTTCGTTACTTTCAAAAACAAAAACGATTTTCGAAAGTCTGTTAGTTTGTTTGCGTTTGTTTGTGTGTGTTCGTCTGTTTGTGTACACGATAACTTGAAAAGTTATAAACAGTTTTTGATTAAATTTTCAGGAAATGTTAATAATGAGTCAAGGAACAGCTGACTAAATTTTGGTGATGTTCTGGCAACTAAATGAAAATGTATAGATATATATCACATTTAGTTTCCTATCCACACTGTGGAACTCCTGTTAAACATTGTTTTAGAACACTGATGATGTCATCAACAGTGATGTCATCAGTGTACGATTGTGTACTCAAACAGACACAAACAGACAGACAAACATACTTCCCAAAACCGTTTTTGTTTTGGAACAGTGTCTCCGTGGAGACGTACTGATCCGAACGGCCGTTTTCGAAAGTCTGCGCTAAACAAGCGCGGGTTCACTTATTTGTTGCTGAGTTGGCAGCCCTATTGCCAACGTACATAGAGAAACTATATCAGCTGTATATATCTGCAGTGTGGCAAGACAAATAGAATCCGTAATTGAATTTTTTTTTTTTTTGCCATCTGTAGAACCTGTGAGAAGTTTTCACACCCACAAGAAAATCTCAGGGCTTCAGACAGAGAAGAAGCTCCGCTGGGATGAATTCAGCAGAGGAAAAGGAATAAAAGGGCAGCAGGGCTAACAGCACAGTGGAGACACACACAGCCATTATATGAATTGTGAGGACACAGGCGAGATGGATAGAGAAGTAGTGTACAGTTGTTTTCATTTCTTAAAAAATCTCACTTATGATCTCAACCAATTTTTGTTTTCCTCTCCTAAAAACGCAGCAGTGCAGTCCCTCACTGACACACACACACACACACACACACACACACACACACACACACACACACACACACACACACACACACACACACACACGCACACACACTCTTACTCTATAATCCCAGTGGGAAGAATTCATCCCGCTACGGTTTAGTCACAAGAACAGGCAAATGCCCCATGCATTATAAATAGAACAGAGCTACTCGCAGCCTTCGCAGGATCTGACTGCATCTCTCCGGTCGCTACAGGTTTTAACCCTGGGGGGGGGGAGTGGGGGCAGCACCATGACTCTGTGAAAACCAAGGCTTCGTTACTTCCACGACCCTTCGTTCAACAATTAAGCAACATCACACGAGTGATGAAATATCAGCAGTGGTGTATTTTGGTCATAGTGTCGTAGATCAGTGTTTTCAAACCTCGAGTAACGTAGCAATGGCATTATAGGGGGTACTATAGAGAGAGAGTGAAAGGTAAAATAACAAATGAAAGCAATAAAATATGGGATTTTATAATGTTTATTTTAAGCAAAAAATTATCATTATTCTAAATTTTACTAGCTAAAAGACAATAAAAACACAAAATATGCAAAAAAAAATATACTGAATAATAAAAAGAACAGACAAGCAACAACAAAATACACAAAAGAATACACGCACTAAGAGAGAAAAATACTTACCATTACCAGCGACACACAAAACAACAACAAACACACAAAAATGTAGAGAAAAATACACAAGATCACTACAAAATACACAAAAATAACATGGAAACATACAAAACAACATAAGAAACAACCAAACCACACCAAAAACACACACACTAAGATAGAATAATTTAAATAAGGCAGTGACTATCCGTACAGTTGCCGTATCAATATAGTGATATTCTATCCGTACACAGCGCCCCTCATTGGCCAGTTTAGGTCACGTGACTAAGAATAAACCTAACCCTAACCCTAAAAATTGTTGCGATATTGGGTTATAACCCAACCCTAAACCTAACCGAACCCTAAGACGCTACGTACATGTACTCTGGTAAACATATAGCACCGGGGGTTGTCCGTACGACACCTTCTTGAAATAATACCAACAACACACAAAAATGATAACAAAAACTCAAAAAAACAAAAAATGATGATAGAAATTGGCTTGATTAGGACATTAACTGAAAATACAAGAATTGATAAAATCTATAGAAATACATCTATTCAGGAGACACTAAATACCGTTTCGTTCCACTTATTTACAAAATTCAATTCTTTAAAATGTGTGTTATCACTCATTCATTCCATCATTATGCTCTGCAGTTGTTTCACAAAATTCTGAGCAAAGTGTAGTAGTCAAACATAGGGGGTACTTAACCACTGCCGTAGATATTTCAGCACAACCTCGATTGTGATATTGCTTTTATACAACAGTTCTACAACCGCTGTTTATTAGTCAACTGTATTAAGTGATGAGAGGCTGTGATTTGTTAGTTTTTTTTAGTCATTTGGCTCAACCGGCAAAAATAGTTCCACAGGTGGAGAGCGCACACACACGCACGCACACACACACACACACACACACACACATAGGCTTCCCAAATCTGATCTGTTAAAGACAGTCTGAACAACCCAGGTCACTTTTATATGTGGTCCTAAATCCAACTCCTACATCATTATATCCAAACCGACTGTTGTAAAGATGTAGCAGCCATCACACAACAAACGGCTAGAGCGACAAACCTGGCTCTCTTCTTATTCACTGTCCTTAAGGTAATGAAGTGCGACACACAGTCCTACACTGGACGCCTTTAGTTCCGTAAACACCGTACGTGACTGTGGGGTCATGTGTCACATTAGGACAGGGGCGTCAAACTCATTTTGGTTCAGGGGCGAAATACAGAGCAGCTTGATCTCAAGTGAGCCACAGATTTTATGAATAATTTCAACAATATTGTGCTCTAGTTTACACTTCTATGTATACATGAAATACAAAATATGTAAGAAACCACCAATATGCAAGCAATAAGTGAGATATATCATTCCCAACAAGATCTTTACTTTAAATTTCCTAGATTTTGTGACCAATTTCTATTTAATCAAGGGACATATTTTTTCATACCTTTATTTCAGACTCTGGGCCATATAAACCATACAAACATACACAGAAACACAAATTATGTAATAATTTGAGGAAATCTGAAAGATTTTGGAACAATTTAACATTCAAAATGATGGCAATCGTGCAATATAAGCATCAGGGATTCTGTGAGCACCTACCTTGGCCCCCGGGACATGAGTTTGACACATGTGCCTTCGGACCTCTTCTGCGCATGTGCATCATTTCAGGGTCACATTGTGTTCATACTCCAAACCTATTGAAGACTCATCTAATAACGGTATTTAGATCAGCTGTACAGTGGAGTGATATGATCCGTAAGAAGTGCCGGTGCTGTTGTTGATCTACATCAGCACTCTTGGAATGACTGTCGTCCAATCAAATTACTTGGTCGGAACTAACTAGCTTGTATAATTTACATTAACATCCCGAGATTAAACGACACATTACTGAAGAAGCAACCCCTGACATCGTGTCGAGGTTTGATTCCGACTGAGAAATGTTGTTGCTGCTTTGATCAGTGAGACTTTTCTTCGCAATAATGAAGAAAACACTGAATTTTTTGACACTTTTGAAGACAAGGCTACATCCCATCTTGGAGGATAAGTGAGTGTCTTTGATGCATGTTATTACCAATTCACTAAATTCCCCTCTTTGGCCACGGAAATAATAGAAAAGGACTCCAAAGCTGGGCCGTTCTGGTATTCATCAGAGCTCTTTGATTATTTCAATTCCACCTCGTTTCCTTTTAAATGGCAAAAGCTGGTTTTAATCTTCCAGCATATTTTATTTAAATAGACGGCGCGTTCCTGGGATCCTTCTTCTCCATCAGACATTTAGAACTCTGAAAGGATCCTTTGTGCTGAGATTCCAACTTTGATACAGAGTTCAACTGATTGCACCACGTGAAACCAAAAGGTGATTATCCCGATGGACTAGATAGCAAAATGTAGCCCATTATGCGCGCTGAGGAAAACGGTTGATTAAAAAGTAGTTTCAAGTTAATTTTAACTCTTTTCTTTCAACCTTCCACTACCTTGCCCCAAGGCCTTTGAAACACTGCAAGGCTTTTTTTCTTCTATTTGTAGATCAACCAGCATGATTGAAGCTTGCACCAGTTGAGCGATCTTATCAGTTCCAGTTCAAATCCTGTGAGAGCCCAGTTGGTAGATTACGTTTGTAGATTTAAAGATAACATCCACAAAGGTCTACTGATGTGTCTCGTGAAATTTGTCATCCTCGTTGGAAGTTTGAGATGTAGACTTAGTGGTTGCAGAGTAAATCTATGCATTGCATGGTTTTTATTTCAACATATGGATCCTTCATGAAAAGATGTTAATACACAACACAGATTCCTGAGAGGAACAGTTTGGTACTTATTTTATAGTACAAGGCAAACAAGCAACCTCTACTTTTTGCTTCAGTGGATTGTGGACAGACAAGCAGAGAGAAAATCCTTCTTTCTCACAGGAATACACATAACCTTCAGAGTTTGAGAAAAGCCTTGTCTACAGTTTGTTGACGAAAGATTTTCATCAAGGTTTTCAAGAACTGAATTTCCATTACTCTTGGAAACAATCTAAATAGCGCAATAAAATCTGGTAATGGAAACACCTGAATTTTGAAAAAGCACTCGAATATCGCTAAAAAAAATTACGCTCTCACGAGGCGGTCTTTTAGACGTTTCGATATTGAAATGTGCTGCAAAATGTGACTTACCTGGTCATATGACCACTTCTCTCCGAGAAAACATGGCGCAGTACATGTAAACAGAAGAGGAGGTCGAGACATTTCTATGCATTATACTTAAAAGTTATTACTGTCACATTATACGTGAAACAACAAAGGAATGCTATAAGGAGGTTCTGAGAGTCTGTCTTCCTGCAGCGAAGTCTAGCGGGATGAGATTTTATGGGACTATGATTAATTAGAAAAATATACATTTGAACGAAAATTATATCAAAAATACATGACATTTTTTTCAACTTATAAAAACTGAACTATGGTGTTTACATGGGACGAAATTAATCAGAAGTAAGTTTCTTTTTGGAAGGTATCCAATTAAAACTAGTAGTGGGACAAGCTTTACTACAATCCTATATCAGGTTGATAAATGCTAATTGCATAAACCCACTGAGCAAACCGACACTGAAATGAAGTCATGGTCCCACAGTGAGAAGAAGTCTCTGGCGGGTGCAGAGTGAAAGTTTGTATGTCTTTTTTGGGCAACGTCAACGTCTAGACATCCAAAAACCACGTCTTTTGGACGTCCCACAAAGAGATGACCCAGGTAGGATTTGGAGCCTTGACCCTCGGCATTCAAGCGCGCTTCTTTAGCCGTTACGCCACCGTTGCCACAAGTAAATATGTTTTGATTACTGGTATGTAATTTGAGAAATACAGCAAATTGAAATACTTTGGCTGTGTTTGAAATAGCATACTCCGTACACTACAAACTCAATGAGTAAATACGGTCTAGAACAGTGGTTCCCAAACTTTTGTGCCCAAGGCACATCAAAGGACAAGTAAAAATCTGAAGGCACACCTATTCTGCAAAATAGCCTTTATAAGCCTTTATATAGCACTCCATTTTCCCTCTCGCTGTTTCTCTGTTTTAATGTTGTCCTACAGCCTTTGTCACAGTCTTATAACTTTCTCATCAGTGCGATTGTGCTCACCTGTTGAGGTGCGCGCACACGGAGCCACTGGTCTAGTATATACTATAAGTATACTATAAGTATGGTTTGGAGGATAAGGATGCTGACCATTCCCACTGAAGTATACTTCCGTGTTTCCCAAGATACATTTCGAACCAACAACGACAAAAACCTGAATCTCACTGAGGCTAAATATCTGTTGATTCTCCACCTTTGAAAGTTCTGAAAACATTTTAAGTGAGAAAGTGACCAAGTAGAATATCAACATGTGCTCATTTGATCCATAAAACTCACGGAAAACCATTTCATACAGACATTTTGAAGATTTTCAGAGACCCTTCATTTTGCTACTGATGAAACTTAACTTCAAAAGAAGAGCACTATTTACAAGAGCATTAAAAACTGGAAGACAAGACAAGATGCTTTTATTTTGAAATGGGGGATGTTTGATTTTAAGCTTGAAGCAAAATTTTACATTCTGCTCGCAATGCATCTTGGGGCATTTGAGTACGTCTAGTGTGCCCACATGAGCACACTTCAAAAAGTTACTTGCACACTCAATCTTTCGGTACTATCTAATGTGAACGTGCTACATGCTAATTTTGACGTCAGACTTAGTATGAGACGAGTAGTACGTTAGTTAGTTAGACATTCTGAACACAGCCTTTGACTGAGATGTTGAGAGTTGGACCAGGATCAATCAACAACACCACTTACTAGTACCAAATACATTTGTTTTTAGCAGAAAAAACTGATTTCGAGGTTTAGTTACTCTTTAAACTAAGTTACAATTTAGTCAAAATACTACGACTAAAACTGAATCAAAAACTATTGCTGCCGAAGAGAAGCTTTTCCTACAACAGAATGGTCTAACTTGACTCTTTTCATCCCAATTAATGCTTTAAATACATAATAACTCATATAGTATGCAAAAAACACATTCTCCTCCTCACCCTTTTGTAGCGTTCCCTTTTTTTCCAGCCTTTTTTTTGTGTGTGCCAGAGATAAAATAACAGCCAAACTACATTAGTGAGATTTTCTGTTGTGAGTGGTAGAGAGGAAGTGCTGCCCCTAGCAATGTCAGAGTGAGTTACAGTCATCCCGAAATAGGTACTGAGGATGGGAGGTGAACATGTCATCCTGACTTAGGTCAAGCCAACAGGAGCTCTGCACAGAGAACAAAAGCAGCATTACTGCGTCTCACAGCCACACAATGCTTTTTTTTTTTCCTTTAATGCAGCAGGCTGCAATCACTGCTTATGTGCAGCTCTCCCATCACATCACGATTTCCAATATGTATTCTTTCCCTCTTAGAGAACGTACATAGCTGCGGTTGCTATCAATATTCCCGTGGAGACTCACACAATGTGGATGTTGAAAGAGCTTAAAGACATTTAAAGACATCAATCCATTCAGGGTTTAGCAAACCTATATTTTTCTCGAAGCGCTGTGATAGTGTGAATAAATCTCCAGGCATTCTCAACTGAATGCATTATTAAGGTAACAAAAAAAAAAAATCCGATTTTGACAAATATAATGCTAGAAACCAAGGCCGCGGCTTAGAGAAGTAAAAAAAATACAGATTTTATTATCAACATTCTCTACCATGACAGAAAAACACAAAAAATGACTATAGAAACTCTTTGTTCTTTTCTGTATTAATGCTCAGATCGCTCATTATTCTAAATGCTGACATGAATGTTGATCATGTGGCGCTTCGATCAGCCCCGCTGTGATAAAAGTTGCCTACTTCTGCTCTAAACTGATCCTATTGAGATATTAAGGTTTTGTGAAGCAAACCATTGTTTGCAACCCTGAATGTCCGATCCATGGGCCAGTTATCAGTATTTATGATAATGACCGATCTCAGTATGAATACAGAAACATGAACAAACAAACAAAGATTTCTATTTCTATTGTATTCTGTGTGTTTTTTCCATTTGTCATGTGTATTGTTTTTGACATTTTGTGTGTTTATGTGTTGTTGTTAACCAATGGGTGTATTTGTGTTGTCAATTTGTGTTATTTTGTTGTCTTTTCGTGTGTATTTGTTGTTTTTACAAGATTTTTTTTGTAGTTTTTATGTAATTTTGTTGTGTGTTTGTTCTTTGAGTTTTTTGTTTCATGTTTTGTGGTTTTGTCGTTTTTATGTTTTTTAACCAATTGGTGCATTTTTTTGTATTGATTTTTGTTTGTATGTTTTTAAACATGCTTTGCATTTCTGTTGTGTTTTTTGATTTGTGTGTTTTTGGTATTATTTGTTAGTGGTTTTGTGGTTTTTATGTTTTTTAACAATTGGGTGTATTTTTGTCGTCACTAAATCTAGAGTCATGTTGTGTAAATTTGTGTTTTTTAATTATTATTATTTGTATTTAGATGATTTTTTTGATGTGTTTTTAGGTTATTTTGGTATTTTTGTTGTCATTTTGTTTGTTTTTAGCTCTTTTTTTGTGTACATTTGTTGTTACTTGCATGTCTGGAGGTATAATTCTGTTTTAGTTTCGTGTGTTTTCTGTTGGTGAATCAGTTGTTTTGTTGATATCCCAATAATAAGGATCAATAATCCCAACCCGCGTTGAGAGCCTTTGTTATTGAACGATGATCTATATTTTCGGTGCTCAGAGTTTCCATGTTCTCCCCTCCCACAGTCTGAAAACATGAGCTCGTATTGCTCGCACACTAACGAAGGATCAATAAAGTTAATTAAAGAAAAAAATCTATTGAAAACTGAACACTAATAACATTTCCAGCATAGCAAATTGAATAACCTTTTAGATGCTTTACAGCTCATTAGATATGGAAGAGAGTGAAATCAACCTCATGTATTCACAGTCTACAGCACATCATCTCAGTGTTAAATATCCACTACTGTGATTGGATTTGTTCATTATTGATGTAGGGTACTAAAATGAAAAAGTATTTAATAAATAAATAAATAAACTGCATTCCGATCTAACGAGAACTAATGGAGAAGTAGTCATTTGACAGACCTGGCGCCCCTGTGACACGTACGGGGTAAAGGGCCCCATTTATATATTGGTATATGCCAATGATTCGGTACCACCAACTGTTGTAATATTTGACTCGCAAATAAATGAGAAATCGACTTTCGTTTTTTTTCTTCTTTTGGGGCCCCTTGATGAATTGGGCTCCAGGCGTCAATGCGTACACATCCATAGATTATACTAAACAAATTTTAGCTTGATCCATCCACGAATAACAGAGGAGTAGCGATTTTAACTCAAACAAAATGAGCATTTTGAGTCCGGTATCTTGGCCTAAAAATGAAATAATTTGTATTTAATACCATTTTGTACTTGTAAAGGTGAAATTTTTAATTATTGATGTAAAAAAATGGGGAAACCAGGCACTTCAAATTTGAAAACATCTAAATGAGGAAAGAGATAATAAAAAGCCTTTCTTTTAATGGCCAAATCATTAAAAAGCCACCCAATATACTGCTATTCTTTAAACACTTTAAACACAGCCAGTCATCCCCTTGCCTTTGTTCTTTGTATTTATTGATATTGCGATATAGCGTGATGCATATTGTATTGTTTAGTATCTGGATATTTCGTATCATGACATACAATTTGTGAATTGTATGATATGGGCACACCCCTACTGGCTGGTGTTTTTCAGCTGTGTTTTGTAATCTGAGTTTCTAATTATTTTACACCCTAATTATCAGTTTTAATTATTGAAATAAAGATAATTGTTCCATGTTTCAACATTTTACAGCTAAACAAGTACCGTGGATGTCATCCTAACACAAAATCAATCACCTGTTAATGGAGAACCAACATTCCATTATCTAATGAATTGACTTGAGAATACAACGTTTCGTAAACGAGCTGTTCAAAACCCACCGATGCAAACGCTCTAGGTCCTTCAACATGGCGGCCACCGGTTTATTAAACCACCTGACAGGGCAGGGTGAGAGAAGGAGAAGAAATGCCAAACTCACTTTCTTCTCTCGCACTGTTGTCGAATATAATCTGGGAGCTGTACGTTACTCAGCGGGGGGAATAACAGCCGTGTGATAACAAACCCACAGCCCCCTTGTCTTGCGCGCTGTGGCTCTGACAGCACAGATGCTCAGACAGGCTGGGACTGGTCATAGAGTGTCACTCACAATCAGCCGCCCCGTGCCAAAGTGCATTCATCCAGAAAATGCCAGATTCCACTGAAATCATTTTTCTTATTCTATCACCATCTCTTTATACCTTGACTATCACGGATGCTGAAGACGGGCTATTGAAAATCTTGACCTTCAAGACGTCAGTTATCGCTGCCCAGAGCTTTTCCTCCTGCTGCAGGTTGTACAAATCCTTGAGCACTTTGGGTTTCACTGAAGCTTGTGACTGTCTTTGGCTTTTGTAAATTAAATCTGATATTTTGGCTAAACATTAATTCAATTCATTTTAATTCAACTTTATTTGTATAGCGCAATTTACACCAAAGTCATCTCAATGCGCTTATCAAAATTTAAAATTCATAATAAGAAAGAAAAAACCCAACAAGATCCACATGAACAAGCATTTAGTGACAGTGAGAAGAAACAACTCCCTTTCAACAGGAAGAAATCTCCAGCAGAACCAGGTTCAGAGGTGGCAGCCATCTGCGTAGACTGGTTGGGGTTAGTGGACAGAAGGACCAACATTAGACATTAGAGATATGAAAATAGCGTCAGACAATATTACTGTGTGATAGGTGGAGTTTGAGATTCTTGCCAGGGGGGCAAGAGAAAAAATAGAATTAAATATATAAACGGTTTCGAGATTCACGCCAACCACAATGTGTGTAACGTATACAATAATGCAAAAATAATTAGTAACATCATTGATAATGTTGACGACAAAAAATTGCGTCGATGCGGGTGAAATTTAATGTTTTCACTCATTCACGTTCTTAAGGGATTAAATGCTTCTGAAATACAACAGCATATCACAAGTAACGTATACTGTTTGAAAGCTTAGAATCTTCTGTTTTAACCATATAAACCATTTTAAGACACACAGTAAAACTGCTATAAAAAAATATAATGTAACGTCCTATTTACAAGAAGAAAGCAGCTCCGCCCTGATTTACTCTTACTTTTTTTTTTAGCTCTGTGAGGCTGACCATGTCATTACAAATCTTTGTTTTGTAGATTAATATTGTAAATTCATGATAAAGTCAGGCCGACGGCCGCGTTCTGCTTCATTTTTGCTGCAGTACCATACATGAACTGCTGGGTGCAGTGTCGCTTCACCATTTACATTGTGAAGATGAATCGAGCGACAGAAGAAGAACCAAGTCACATGACTCAAGCATTTGTATTTTCAAAAGAACAACAAATGAATTCACATATATTTTGTACAGTCACTGTCTTTTATGGCACTTAAAATATTTGTATATCATGTACAATATATTAAGAATTGTATTTTTTTCAAATTAATTTGGGAAAACTGTAATGAAAACTGTTGACCACTGGGCGGGGGGCAATGCTCCCCCTGCCCCCCTTGCAAACTCTGGGTATATTAGACATAAAACTTCTGAGATGATCCTGTGCTTCCACATTTTTTATTCATGTCCATGCTTTGAAACAGGTTTTTTGCTTAAGTGCAATCACACGAGCAGTAACTGCTTTCTGCATCGCCGTCATATATGAAATCCTCTGGGCACGGTCGACAACGCTTGCTTTACATAATTCTTACGAGAAGCCAAGTGGACAATCTTTACGATGATTATGGTTATGACAGTGAAGCTGTGAGGTATGATTTGCTTTCCCTGACTGCATCAGCATCACAACAGTGCTTTCATAGAGACATCGTTCTTTATTCCTTTGCATAATGCAAAGCTTAGCAATGCATGGCTACTCACTGAAATGTAGTTTTTTCCACCAGGCCTTATAGGAATTAATGTGCAACGACCAATCACCACAGGCGGATATTACACTGTGGGGGCGGGGTCTTCTTTGGAGATCCTGAAATCATTGGTGGAAAAATACAATCATTAATAATAATAATAATAATAATAATAATAATAATAATAATAATAATAATAATAATAATAACAATACATTTAAATGTGAATAAAACTTGCTTTTTCTTTCCTTCATTGACTTACAGTTGGTTGCTCGATGAATGCAGGAGATCAGAATTTCATTACAACTTCTTTTTAACCCTCCTATTACCATTGGGGTCAGTTTCACCTCATTTAAAGTTTATCATTTGAAAAAATGATAGTTGACTTTTTTTGCTTCATACTTCATGACTTTTTCTAATTTTCCAATTGATTAAACATAAAAGTCTGATATTCTTTAATGTGCTGAACACATATTGCACGCACTGGTGTTCCTTTGCTGTTTTAGCCGTGTTTGTCTGTGTGTGTCCCATGTCCTTACATCCCCACACCTGCAGGTGCAGAGTTGATACTTTTAAGTTGATAAATGAATTCTAATTGAAACGTTTAGCCTGGTGGCGGCGCTAGAGAACAGGTCAAGAAGAACAAAGTGCCTGGCACAAATATCCCTGGGGTCAGAGGAGGGTTAACCATGTAGCCTTTTAATCAAATCATACATTCCCTCCCATCATATTATTCTGCTTGTTTTTGCTGTATGCAGTTGGTGTGTTGAGACAACAGTACCAAGGATATTCAGCTTTTTCTGTTTGACAATTGAAAATGGTCAAATTCATTGTAATTGTTAAACTCCTCCCATGCTATTAATGCAGCACTAATGACACATGTCATCTTATGGGGCAATGTCAAGGATGTGCAGCCGACCTTTTTTTGAGCTAAAATGTCAAGGTCAAGGTCGTGTCAAGTGTCAAAAACCAAAATTTTCCATATTTCTACAAATATTTATCGTACAATTTTGATGCTTACATTTATGAAAAGCTCATCTCAAGTGAAGTATTTTAATTCATTGGACCGAAGTTGTACGACCTACCAGTAAAAAGATTGGTAGGGATCAAAGTTCACGATGTCACCAAAAATAAATACACTTTTTTCCTCATAACTTGGCAACATATTGAGAGACAGTGCTCAGACTGGTACCATTGAACAACATTTCCTTTTAATGTGTGACCTTGACCTTTGCTCAAGGTCATATTTAAGGTCAAGCTCAGTGTTCTGTTTATCCTGCATTATATAACTTGTCAACAAATCCAGATACACGTTGACATTTTTGCCAATTTACAATTGCCAATTACGTATTTGCCTTTCAAATACAGGTCTTGCCTTGTTATTCATGTTTTTGAACAATTTTGCATTTTGGCCTTGAAAATATCCTCAGTGTTGTTATGTCTCCACCCCTTTTCATCACTGAGGTGCTGTGACTGACTGATTACCTTAATGTGCTACACCTGGGTTGGACCTTCAGCCCATGGAGGTGGTCGTCCTCAGCTCTGGCTGGACAATCGTAAGCCTGTTTTCTTTTGATGAAAAGTTTTTCATTTACTGTTTAGCCATATTGTATCACTTCATACATTTTGTAGTCAAACATTGTATCTCCACGTCCACTATTGTGTTGGGTTTAGTTGTTTAATATTTTGAAAGGTTTATAAGCTTAAGCATTTTCTTTTGCTCTGTCTCTTAGTTTAAAAGACAGTCTTAAGACAGTGTTTTTCAACCTTGGTGTTGTGACCCCGTGTGGGCTCCCCTGACATTTAAATGGGGTCACCTGAAATGTCTAATAATTGATTAAAAGAATAATTTATAAAAAAAAAAAAAAAAAAAAACGTGTGTATATATATATATATATATATTCCAAATAAAACACAGGAGTTTGAAAGTCGTGTCGTGCAGCACAAAAATAATCTGGATTTCGTGTTGGCACGCACGAAAATGGACACATGGTCACATTTTGCCTGGAATTGTTTAAATGTTACTTAGTACTTAGAAAATCACAACTGGCAAAATGAATGACCTCCACTAGTTCTACCCTTCATTGCAGAGAGCAATTGTCTCCAGTTGAAAAAGAGTTTTTTTTTTTTTTTTAATGGAAATGTAATGATCTGAAGTGGACCAAATACAGACCAGTTTGATCTTAAGTGCTAAAACGAGTCATTTCAACGTTAATGTGCCCAAGTTTTGCCTCAATTCCATATAAATTATATGAGAGACCAACAATATCCAAGCATTAAGTGACCTTAAACTTAAAATAACTTACATTTCCTTGATATTATAAACATTTTTTTAACTTAGTAGAATAATTTGAGCAAATTTACCAGTTTGAGTTTTTTTTTCTTAATAAATTTGAGCACTATAAACCCTAAGTGATTTAATAATGGGAAATTATACATTTGTATCCATGTTTATTTGGAGAAGCTGAGATTTCTACAATGTAATTTATACAATGATGCATGTTTTTTTTCTGTCATTTTTACTTTCTCCTGCAGACCTAATTAAGTGCTCTAAAGGGCCAGATTTGGCCCCCAGGCCTTGAGTTTGACCTAAAGGAAGCCCGCTGTGTTTTAGGACACAACACCTCGACCCAAACAGGTTGCAGATGACGCCTGCTGCACCTTATCCTGCTGCACCTTAATGGCCATGTCTTCATGCTCAAATGGACACTAACCGTGATCCTTTCTGTCACCCAGCAGCCCCTGCATGAGCGACGGTGCACCCAAGCAGCCACCATTGATGATCCTCATGCATATTTCAAGATGAATATTACATGTAAAAGGGGGCGATACATTTCCTGTGTCCGTGGCTGAAACCCAGAATTTGATCAACATGCAGAAGTGATTACAGTTAGTTGGCAGCACCTCAAGGCACGACACTTAATGAAAGAAAGCAACTGACCTTCCAGCCAAGTTGAAACACTTTTTTAACCCAAAAAAAAAAACAAAAAGAAGAAAGTTAACTATCAGCAATAAATCTAAAATAAAATGATTCTGATTTGCATAATTTAAATCCTCCAAAGGAGTCCATCCATGCTCTGCACAGTTTGGTAGCCTAATTTGTGCTGCAGGACAGATTTCTGTGCCGAGGACAAATGAGATATATTTTAAAAAAGGGAAATGAAGGACCAGGAGTTCACACCTTTTCTGTTGGGTGGGGCTGATTTAATGTTGCTGCTGGGAAGAATTCACCGTCTGCCACTTGAAGTACTGTATACACAACAGCTGTATAATCTACCATTTCTAATCTACTCATGTAACATATACTGATCCACAGAGGTGAAACTAACTGATTACAACAGTGTTTCTTAAATCGGGGTACTCAACAGCACTACAGGGGGTACTAGAGAGAGAGAGGGGAAAAATAGAAATTAAAGCATTGAAAATATGGGGTTTTGTTTATTTTTGGTTAAAAATTATAACCATACTATAATTTACCAGCAACATACAAAAAAAACAACAACAAAGACACACTATAGGAGAGAAAAAACACAAGATCACGACAAAATACAAAAAAAATAACAGAGAAACACACAAAATGACATAAGTAACAACCACAAAACACACAAAAAAAAGAGAAAAAAATATACTAAATAATAAAAAGAGCAGACAAAAAACAATGAAATACACAAAATGACACCAAAAACTCACATTATGATAGAAATGATCTTGATTAGAACATGAGCTCAAAATACAAGGGTCAGTCTTGGTCCCACACGAGGTGGAAGATGACAGAAAATGATAAAAACTATAGAAAAATAGTATTCTGAGCAAACTGTGGTGGTTGGACTAAAGGGGGTACTTGGATTAAAAAATAAGAGAATCACTGGATTACAAGTACTCACATTACTGTAATTGAGTTGCTTTTATAGGTACGTGTACTTTTTTGAGTATATTTCTAAATCCGTAATTTTACTTGTAATTAAGTGTGTTTTGAAAGAAGTAAAGTAATTCATTACATTTCTACACCCAACTGATACTGAGTAAATTATATATATTTAAAATTATTTTAAAATTCTAAACAAACATTGTGAAACTACAAAAAATGAAATGACCAGACAACAACAACAACAACAACAAAAAAAAGCATCACATCATAGTCGACCGATCAGATATAACGTAATGTATGGGGTGCCCAAATTTAAAGTTGTCTAAAAAACATATGTGAATTTTTTTTACGTTACTTTCAACCAAATTTACAGCAATACTTGTGAAATATGTAATATTTTCAATGTCAAATCTAAATGTTAAATCTAAATAATACATTTACATCTAAATGTTGGATGTGAATCTTAAATGTTAAATCTAAATGTTAAATCTAAATCTAAATGTTAAATCTAAATCTAAATGTTAAATCTAAATCTAAATGTTAAATCTAAATCTAAATGTTAAATCTAAATATCACGGGTGAAACAAAATATTTCGCTAATATGCAAATTCACCAGAAGTACCAAAATAAAAGCTCATTAATGTGAACAGTTTAACAATGACATAATATGTGTGTAAAAAATCATCACAAATTTCACAGATCTGGTCAAAAGTAGCATAAAAGTTTTTTAAATGTGGTTTGTTACTAGAATTGCTGTTTATTTTAGCACGCGCAACTTTTTTTTTTTTTTTAATTTGTATTGATTTAATTGGTGTTATTTTATTTAAAAATTAATTGTTCATTTTGATGCCTTTGTGAAAAATAAACTAAGTTCCAATTGTGCAAGATTTGGTCTCTTTCTTTTTATATTTATACATGATATTTATTCTATGTAAGGGAACTGTGGCAAGATTTATTACCAAAAATAAATGTGTGTGTGAGTAAAGATAACTAGTAACTTTTACTTTGAATATTATTTAATTGAGCTACTTTACTTGTACTTGAGTATTTTCTGTATGACTTACTTGTACTTGAGTACAATTTAAATCAAGTAACAGTACTTCTTCTTGAGTAGAATACATCGGTACTCTTTACACATCTGCTGATCCAGGCATAATAGTAGTGTTTGAAGAAGCTAGAGTTGCAAGATAATGTAAATCCATCGCAAAGACTCCACGTGGGAAACGCTCAAGTCTTTCTTTTTAAATCAAAAAACAATACAAGAGGGAAAAAAATGTATTTATATATTTATGAGGCGGACAGCTTAGAGTTACTATTAAATGAACCCATATCAGTGCTTCACCTTTTTGAGTGGAAAGAGGAAAAGCAAACGTTTAATCCCCTTTCCCCTGAGGAATATTGTGCAGTGGAATAAATCACATATCAAATCATAAGCTGCGTGTGCGCGTGTGTGTGTGCGTGTGTGATATGTAAACATGCTGGCACAGGAAGCACGGTACAGGACGGTGAAATGATTTCATGGGTCGTCTGAAAACTCCCTGATATCATGTTAAGCTAAGTAGAAAAATAGAAATGAACAAACTGTGAAAGAAAGCCAAACATTATTGTTTTTGATTTACCAGTTAGACATTAGCCAACCTGTGTATATGAAAGGTCAAATTTTGACATTAAAGATGAGTTTTCCTCTGACAATGTCTATTTTTGGAGACAAAAAGGAAAATTTCTATAAATTACTGTGGGAGCGAAAAAACAGACTTGCCTTTTGTTGTCCAGAAAAAACAAATCTTTATGATTACTGTTCTAAAATGTGATGGCACATTTACTTTTTTTTCTGTTTGAAAGAAGAATAGGATTTATTTTAAGAAGAAGAATAGTCACAGACTGTGTTTGAAATGGCATACTCTGTACTATGTCCTACAAACTTAATGAGTATATACTGTCTACTATATAGTATAATTATGATGACATTCTCACAGAAGTATACTTCAAAGTTTCCCATGATGCATTTGGAACCTACAGCAACAAAAACCTGAATCACACTTAGGATAAATATATCTGTTGATTCTCCACCTTTGAAAGTTCTGAAAAATTTTTTAGTGAGAAAATGACCAAGTAGAATATCAACATGTGCTCATTTAATCCATAAACTGGCGTTAACACATTTAATTTTGACATTTTGAGAGATCTCCAGAGACCCGCCATTGTGCTACTGAACTTCCGGTTAACTTCAAAACAAGAGCCCTGTTTATAAAAGCGTTGAAAAACTAATGGAAGACACTAACAGATGCTTTTATTTTGAAAAGGGGATGTTTGATTTTCAGCTTGAAGCCTGTTCCAGGATGATTTTACATTCCACTCGCAATGCATCATGTTCAAAAATGTCCCCATATAGTTTACATCCGGGTATTTCTTGTGTACTCGGGTGTATTCGCTAAAGGTTTTGTACAGGTTTTAAAGTATTAAAACATGTGCAAACGCGCTATTAATGAGTACATAGCCCAAGGAATCAAAGAGCACCGCCGCTGCGCTTCCCAATGCGCCCTCAATCCATTTAGTGCATTTCCCCCTAATGAATATGCATAGTAGGCGGATCTCCCAGGGGGCACAAAAATATGGAAGGAGCAAATGCAAATGGGTGCAGGGGGAGCTATGCAATTCATGAAATCTGGTACTAAAAATTTTGTACCAGAAAACAGTACGACTGACAAGCAGGTGCAGTGCGCGCGTGGGTGCGTCAATCTCTCCGCTGCGGGTCACTGTCTCTCACACACACGCATGCAACGACCAGCCGCGCACGTGCACCCATTCTTCACTCATAGTCACATTTCTGTACTGCGGGATGAAGAAAGACCATCTATCTGCTGTAAATCATCCATTTTTTTTTTATTATTTTCCTCTACGAACACCTCCATTTTTGCTGCTTCAAATTTTCATTTTTGCTTCTGCGCACTCATGTTCACCCTCCATGTTCTACACATCACGTACAAAACGCTCATTTAAATAAGGGCGGTCTGCACCAGTTCTGCATGTGCACTAATCATTGCTGCAATTCCACGCAGCAGGTGAGGAAACTGCGTCACTAAAGGATTTAGGCAAGCAACTGGATTACCACCCTTTATTTCAGATCTTAGTGAATCCACCCCTTAATCTTTTCATACTATTTAATGTGACCACACTACATAATCATTTTGATGCCAAACTTAGTATGAGTAGTACGTTAGTATGACATTTCCAACACAACAAAGTCTGCAAACAGGTTTTTTTCTCTTGTTTTTTTCACAAAAAATGTTTTATGACATTAAGTTTTTTACATGTGGTGTTTATTTGTTTCTTATAATAAAAATGTTTATGCTTGCCCAGTGTTTTTGCTTCTAGCACATGAACCGAGAAGACAAAAATGGTAAAAGGTTTGAGTTTATCGTTGCTGTGCTGGTTTGATACAGAGCATGGCATAAAAACAATCTTGCACTATGGTTGGTTGCAGTCAAAAGTCAAAATTCTAAGAAGCAAATCTATTTAAAAAGCCTGAGGCTCAAGAGGTTTTGTAGGTCAGCCCACCCCTCACCTGATTTACAGAGATTATGAGTAAAATATTGATTAAATAAAACCTTTTGAGCTCTTAGAATAAGAACCCTAGCCCCAGTCTGTCCCATTATGTCCCCAAGCTTGAACAATTATGGTTTTCTCCATAACACCCATAGTGCACCACTTATTATGAAAACCATGACAACAACTTAAAAATGAAAGGAGCATGCTCAGAGTTGTTTTTAAAAGGCTAATTTTTGGACAATTTTTCCCCAAACCAGCGGTGAATGTTGCTCTGATTCTCTGATGATGGAGATTATAAAACACACGGATCAAATTCGTAGAAGTAAAATAATAATGGCCTTGGACCAGAGCTTTTTAACTCATGAGTAAGCAGGAAAAGTTGGATCTTGGTCAAACTAAATACATTATTGATAAACTAAATATTCATTCTCCCACTAGGATTTGTTTCAAGTTTTCAAACTCTCGAACTCTGAATGTCAATGTGATTTGCAGTCTGTGTGGTGCAATATAGCTTTTTCAATTCCATGCTGTCACTGTTATCACCGCTGCCATGTTTGCATATCATCACCTCTCTAATCCTTTGTGACACAGTCGGCAAAACGTATATTTTACATTCGCTCTTATTTCTTCCAAGTTGCTGAGAGTCAGAGAAACGCAATAGAAACGTATTCTCGTGTGTCGCTAATAGACATCTTTCATCTTCTCCTCTCAACAACAGTATTACTCTCATCCACGCCTGTGAGGCTGCAACACAAATCTTGATGTTTGTTTGTTTTTTGTGTTTTTGCTTTGCTGCTGCAATGTGTGCCTTTGAAGATGGGTTTTAGTCTAGATGGACTATGTGTGGTGGAGATCTCCCTGTGGGCTGTCATAAATCCAAGTGTTACCTCGTCACCCGCTGGCTGTGTCACCTCATTCAAAAGCTCCTCTGCAGTGCAGGACAATAGCAGAGCTGTCACGCAAGCATCCAACCTGCAAGGAAGGGTTTACGTGATTCTGAAGGAAAAGTGTGAGGACGGGGGAACACTTGTAGGGTGACATATGGTGAAGGTCATATGCAGAGTTTGTGTGTGGGGGGGGATGGGGGGGGAGCACCCACTGGTGTTCAAATGTTTTTATTACAGTTTACCCAAATTTATTTGAAAAATGAAAGCACGGAGCTTACTCGCCAAACTGTAAATTGGATGCCATACCGAACTGTTCAAATATATATATATATATATATATATATATATATATATATATATATTAATGGTGGGGGAAAAATGAAGCAATTTTACAATTTATTGTGATTTTTTTGGGTGCCGATTTTAAGATTTTTCACATTTTCATGGGCGACCACTGGGTGGCAGTATTGCACCAACAAGTGATTGCAAACTCGAGGAAGACTTGTAGCTGCACGGGATTTCCCATTGGTGGACAAACCAAAATCAAAAGTATGGACGGATTTAAAGACATGACCAAAGCTGTATTAAACCCTGATCCTGACAAGTAGCGTATTGTGGTAACACAACTAACATTCCTGCTTATCTCGTCCAATACCATCCAGACACAAAGCTAGAGCAAGATAAGACACCCAGCAGCAGACCAACGGACCCTGGATGGGATATTGAATAAATAAATAAAGTTTATTCAATATCCCATCCAGGGTCTGTTGTTCTGATATTTTGATAATCACATTGAGATTACCTTGTTGTAAATTGCACCATACAAATAAAGTTGAATTTAATTGAATTAACACTTGCCAGCAGAAACATATGAAATTGTCATAGGTGTTGACATTGGTGGTCTCGATTTGCAACGCCCTGCCTACCCAACCTTAGTGGTCACGGCACATCACTGTTAACATGTATGTGGGTAGTTTATAAAGTTACTGTATGTACATTGTTTATGTATATGTGATGTGTATATATATATATATATATATATTCAAAATTGTTATATACAGTATATATATGTATATATATATACAGTATATATTTAAACTTTTCTTATATATATTCAGATGTTTTATTTATTCCATATATTCACAGAGTCAATAGATATATAATTAATTTCCTAAATGGCTTGCCATATATATATATATATATATATATATATATACACACACATAACTTCTTCCTTCTCTTTTTTTGAACGTGTGAATATTTTGTTGAAATCTTTTGACTTTGTTTTTGACTTGTTTTGTGACATTTCTTTCATTGTTTTACATGTTCAAAAATATATTTATCAAATCTCCGTGAGACTGGGCTGATAATTAACGCTGCTGCAGACCTTTTTTTCTTAAAAATTACATAATTAATCACATCCCACGATGCAATGCACAATCTATGAGCCATACACTGATTTATATCAAACAATAAAAAAGGGTGCGTAGCAGCTTTGACATTTCTTTAGTTTTATTTTTACCAAATGTCACCCCTAGAAGAAATAATTCACACAAATCAAGATTTAAAATCAGAAAAGGCAAAAGAGTAGATGTTAGTCATAGATAGAGGAGCCAAACTCTGGCTGTTTACTCATCTACAGGATGTGCCCCAGCTATGATGGGTGTTTGGGTTCCTACTATTCATCACTTCAAACACATCCTCAGCTTTGTGCCAACAACACACAGCCTCGTCCATGATGATGCAACCCTGTGGTGTGACTCCAACCACCACCATCATCATCACCACTGCTGCTACTGCTGCTTTCAGCCCTGAGGCCAGAGCCAGTGATTTACTATCTGCCTCTACTTTGTCTCAAATGGGTGCACACGGCCAGCCATGGCTGTTTGCCCCCCCATCACAAGCTGCCTTCACGTGTTTGTGACTCTGTGTAAAGCCGTATATCTGGGAGCTGCTGTCTCCAGCGCATTCATCAAGGACTGCAGAAATCTGATTGTGTCTCATGTGTGATGAGGTAGAACCGACAGAAAACGTGGACTGTGTCGGCCTAATCAGATCAAGCTACACAATTATTACTAATGGAGTTGTTGGCTGTAAAATAATGCAGAGATTTTCACAAAGTGTGAGGAATTGGCCTTTTATGCTCATTGCAGATATGGATACGGGAGGAACTTCCTGACTGTGTTTGTTTTATGCATGAATCTACATGTGAACAAACAGTGCTGTACATTTTGGAAATAATATAGTGGGAGTTCTCAAACTTTTATGGGCTCAAGCCGGGCCGTAGCACCACATTTGGGCCAGAGGTTTCCAACCTTTTTTGGGTCGTGACCCCATTTTGATATAAAACATGTCCGGTGACCCCAGAGACATTTTTTTCTCTATAATTAGTTTTTGATTATGTTTATTAAAGTGTGTTACAAACGCAAAGTAGCCAGGAATAGTGCAGAAAGTGACAAGATGCACCGCCTTAGATATTTTATACTGCATTTTCTATAAACTCAATTTATATTTGAGAAAGTTTAAGTATAGGATAAAGTTATTTGATATTTTTTGTGTGTGATGTGTATTTGAAAAATAAAAATGATTTAAAAACAATTTAAATCTGAATTTTAAGCAGTTTTTACCTATGATTTTATTTGATTTTTTACCAATTACTAGACATTTTAGGCGACACCATTTTAATTCCAGGCGATCCCACATGAGGTCCTGATCCCAAGGTTGAAAAAAACTGCAATAACCTAATAACTCTAATAATAAAAGCTTCACTTCCCCGTGTGTATCCCGTGATGATATAGAGCTCCCCCTGCTGACTGGCTGCAGTATAGGTCATAAACCCCGCCTCCTCAATGATAACAGATGGGATGTGGGTCAAACTTTAAAGTTAAAACATAATTTTTTTCAAACCTAAACTCTACTGTGATGATTAGTTATTATCACCCTACATTGTGTTCAAATGCTCATTTTTCTGTGAACTTTGTTTTATTAAGTTATTTGAGGTTGAAATACTGGATTTTACGTCATATATGATGATGATTGACAGCCGCGGATCTTGCGTAGCTCTCTTTGTGAATAGCAGTTACGGTGTGAAGGAAAGCCGAGACGCCATTTAACTTTCCCGTTCAGTTTTTTTGTCTTTTTTGAGCTACCAGCGCTAGTACTAACCTCTGTGATCTGATCATCTGAACAAGACGTTGGTAGAATTTTGAGTGGGAAAGATACTTAAGTTCTTGGCGTAGCTGGGCTGCGTAAGTCATCAGGGCGGTACGCAAAATGGGCGGGACGTGTTATCAGGGCTCCTCCCCCCGGACCCTACTGCACAGACTCTGGCTCCAAATGACGTCACATTTGCAAGATGGAAGCGCCCTAAGTGCCGTATTTTGGCTTCAAGAACGTTGAATGGGAACAGCTACAGTGCACGTCCACTGCTCCATATCCATTGCTTGTGTTTTATAAATCTGTTCTACTATATTTTAGTGGTTTATTGAATATTGTGTTTGTGACATACAGTACTTTTTCTACAATTTAGAGACGGCTGGTAATTATTATTATTTTTTGGGAGGGGTAAGGGGGTTATTACTAATATATATATACAGTTCATTTGACTATAAATAATCTGAAAATGTTCAAACGTACAAAAATGCATTTTTGTACGTTTATATAAAACAGACTTCTGAGGGCCCCCCAGTCTGACGCCCCTGGGTTCAAGTACCCACTTACTTTTTTTTTCTGAATCCAAGTACCCCCGAGTCCGGATGCAACATTTTTCACAGAATACTGTAAAAAAAAAAACAAAAAAAAAAACAACTATACAGCATAATGATAGAGTGCTGGTAACACACATTTTAAATAGTATCACAGTGTTTAGTGCCTCCTGAATAGATTTATTTAAGTTTTTATCATTTCCAGTCATCTCCCGCCTGGTGTGGGACTAAGACCGACTCTTCTATTTTTAGTTTATATTCCAATCAACATCATTTCCATCATCTTTGTTATGATTAAAACTAAACCCAAAATTCAAAAAGAACACTGCAGACATGAATGCTTTAAACTCATGCCCATGAGTTGATTGAATATAAACACATTTTCAGTATAAACACAACTTGGTTTCAAAGTAGGTGGTACTGTATGTGGAACTCAGATTGAAATGGTTTTGAATCAGTTCTCTCACTTACTGTATAGAATGTATTTGCAATCAGCTTTTCTATTTAACCTCTAAAACTGTCATTGTTTTTTATGAACACGGACAAAACACAAAATAATGTATACCACAGTTTTCCCTGCGTGTGCACATTTGCTAAAGGGTCACAGACTAAGGTGAGGTGCTAAGGATTAAAAATACTGTCCCATCAGTCATACATTGGTTTATTTGTTCTCCGTCGGGCCTTCTTTCCAGGGCCAATTCAAACATGGACGATGAGCACTTAAAAAACAAATTTGCAATTTCAACAATGGCAACAGCAACGAAAGTTGAAAATCCAGAAATCCTCTCAGCAAACTTCACCCATTTGGTGGATGTTTACTAACCTGACTGAGGTCTTTATACCAAAGATAGCAAATGAACAGAACAACTCGATCGGCTTTGGTTCCATCTCCAGCCAACGGTTTAGAGTTTAGGGATTACTCTTTTTTTAGTTTTATTGACGTTTTTCTGTGGGTGTAGAAGTAATTTATTGTGTCACATTTCATTGACTCTCCTGTTTTCTTTGTTGCCTTTGCCTGCTTGGTCACTTTTTGTTCTCCTGCTTTTGGTTTTTGTGCTCCCTGTTAAGCACATGTATCACTGAATATGTTTTTTTTTCTTTATTACTTTTGTTGTTTTAACCTTTTGAAGAGTTCCTGTAGGGCCTGTACTACGAAGCTGGATAACTATATCCTGGATATATCTCCGTTAGCGTGCTTCACCTAACCGAACATTCTCCATCACAGAGCCCCTGTACTACGAAGCATGATATAAATATGTTCACTTAAGCCTCGATAAGCACAATTGGGGAATATTTATTTAGAATTGTTTAAAGACCAAAATCAACACTGTTGCTGCAGCATAAGCAGGAAGGAAAGAATGCAGGAATTGATGAGTATAAATGCTTAGATTAGTGAGATTAAATGATACAATGTTAAATGAAAGGATTGCATCAATGCCTAAATATTCTTTCTCTGCTGTCAGCGTCACATCAGATCCACCCAGCAATGTGTTCACACAATGATCCTCCTTTTGTGGGGCAGGTCATTTTCCAAGAGAACTAATTGGTCAGGGGGCGGAGCTTTAGTACTAAATCATATCTTAGACAGAACAAAACCTGGTCCCGGCCAGGTTAGTCATTCAGCCTAAGTTACCTTGGTGATTTAGCCTGGTAAAAAGTTAACCAGCGTCGTTGTGCAAGACACACGAGATAAATCCCAGAAATAGGCACGATAAGAAGAAATCCAGTTTCGTAGTACAGGCTCGTAGTGATTTTCAGTTTGAAGTTCTATTCATTAATTTGCCTCGTGAAGCAGCAACAGGTAACTGCACCGTGATTGTTCTGTCTAACAGTATTTGATGTGTAATTATTCAGCGTGGAGTCTGACTAAGATCAAGAACTTACCTGTTAGTGAGGTGCTGGTCCTTGGAGGTACTTAATTGTTACTTAATAAAACGCATCCGCTAGTGCCACATAAGTGCTTGTTTTTCCATGATTTTGAGACCTAATTTTATATACTTAGCTTTTTTTTTTTCATCTTTCAAATTTGTCACAGTGATCAATGACACGTTTCTGTGGTGAGACAAACACACGTTGATTTATGCTTTACTCGGACTTTAAGTGTAAGTAAAATTACTGATAAATTACTAATAATTCAGTAATTCAATTACAGTAATGTGAGTACTTGTAATCCATTACTTTCACCTCTTAATACATTTCATTTCCACAGACTGTTTGTGGAGAACACATCAATGTGGATGTAATGCAGCCTCTCCGGGCAGAACGCTGCAGGTTTCGACACTGGGTGATAAACATCAACTGTCGCGCACGTCCTGGACCATATTTTCCTCTTTGGAGTCACTGAAGTGTGACCCAATGTCCTCCTAAGCACGATCCCCTTCCTGACTCAAACGGAAACCATTTACACCCGTTTTTATCGCTATTACTTGCAATATTTTTTTACTTTCTAAAATGGTTTCTACCTACAAACACTGTTTATCTGCAGCAGATGATCCAAAATTATTATCACATCCTGCAAAAAAGAACTGCACTTCATGAGTAAGAAATGTTTTTTTGGTTTTCAAGAAGTAAACATACAAGTTATTGGAATGCGTACAACACAATTCCTGTTGTAATGAGTAGTACTAGTAACATGTAATCCATTGCTTATGATTTTATATAATATATATATACAGTATAGTCAAGTTGAGTCTTGGAAGGTGTTATTTTTTTAACAATAACATTAGTGTTCATCATGTTAATGGCAATAGTAAAGAAAAGATTATTAATTATAATATTAAATATACATTTTATTTCTCAGGTACCTTTCAAAACCTCTCAAGGTCACCTTACATTGAAAAAATAATAATAAATCATTAACTATAAAATATGAATTAATACAATGAAAACATACATGGCTATAATTGACATTAATCTTGTATCCACAATTAAACGTACAATCTATCTACACTGCAGCAGAGGAACTCATCTGTCTTACCAAACCTTACATTTCCTCATTTCCACTCTCGTCCAAGTAAGAAATCAGCTGCTGAATTGGTTGCAAAAGCCCTTATTGAAGCAAAGCAACACATCATGTCAATACAAGTGTTTGTGCATCCCACCTGCACAGTGATAGGGTCAGAAACACACATAACTTAGACAATTAAAGGCATTACGGTAATAAATTAAAGGGTTTAACTGGTTTTTGAGTAATTGAAATAGATAATCAATTGAAGTCGCTGTTCAATGAAGTAAACACACTTATTGTGGCCGTTTAAATCCTGACATGTTTAATCAGCCGCACTGCAGCTTCTGTTCAAACTACATCTTTACTTATCAAGGGAGGAAATAAAGACTTAACTGCAGTCCGACATATCAGCATTTCTTTGCCTCTACTGTCATCCATAATAGGCAGATATTCAAATTTCTAACATAAAACATGATTTAATAATTTCCCCACAGTAAAAAAAAAAACACTGCAGCAGCATAAATCATGTCAAATTAATGTTTGGTAGATTTGATTATGCTTCAGTTAATGTATTTTCCCGCATATTCAGATTTTTGTTAAATTTTGCAAAAATCCAAACTGACTTAATAATGCACTTAATTCAGAGGTATTACACTGAAAAAAGGAAAACAGTTGGATCAACTTAACTGAATTGTGTCAATTGGTGACACTAAAATGAGTGTCTATCTATAAATACAAAGAACGTCTGTGTGTGCGTGTGCTTTTGTGGAGCGCAGGCGTATCTCCCTGACGCGGTGTTTGATCCAGCTGAAACTTTTTTAACAGCTTGCACATAGTCCGAATGTGTGCATCCATTATTTAGGACTTATTATTGGGTGCTGCAAAATGTTTAGTTTAATTTTATTTCGAGATTATGTCTCCAATTGCTCCCGGGGGTGTGATGGGGGTACTTCCGGTTCTGGTTTAGCACGTCACTGTGTTGCAGTTTGTTTGCAGATTCAAACAATAAGGTCGAGTCAATATGGAGTGGATGCATGTGCGTGCCTGTGTGTGAGAGTGCGGCCTGTTCTTTCTACATGGTACCATGTAAGAGGGTGAGGTGTACGGCAGTTAACCTCGGAGGAGAACGCTTTTAACAGCACTAACCATAATATCATCATTGTCTTCTATATATTAACATTGCCTATAGCCTATACCGTAGTTTAATAAAGAATATTTTTTGTAGTCACCTTAAAATTAAAAAACAGTGTTTGCTTAATTACTAAAAATATAAAACGTATTATTATTTTAAAGAGAAATACTCGAGAAAACAAAGAAATCACAATTTCAGATGCACAGCATCAACATTGTAGACTGGTTGTAAGTAGCTTTTTTTTTTTTTTTTTTTTCAAACAAAATGATAAACAAAATGAGAATTTTTAAGTTTCACAACATGGCTTTTGCAGAAAAGGCTCCTGCTGCACACAATGCCCCGTGCACTTTGTTATTCTATTTGCTGTAATATAAAGATTGTCTGATTATGTACTTATTGGATTCAAATGAACAAGTGGAAGTGTAAAACTGAATTGCCCATTTGCAATAAAGGTCAATGAATTTGTTTGCTGACAAACGAGCAAACCCATTTAAATGGAAAAATGCAGAGGAAGAAGTTTTCCTCAAACTATTTTCTAATGTTTATAATATCATAGGCTCTAACCTGTAGTTTCTCTTTAACTGTATTGATTTAACATGGTGGACATTGACAGTTGGGGTTTACAATGAAGTTAGTATAACCTTGGAACTGCTCATAATAGACACTCAGTTTAAAACTCGTATACGTGATACAACTATTGTGGTGTAAACAGCTGCTCCCTGCTGTAAATAGTATTTGCAACACATTATTTTGTATTGATTATATATCAGGTAGTGCTATCCATACGTACCTTCCACCAGCCTGAGTGACATGACATTGAGAGTTAATTGTAATTCTGTAGAAGATGGAAAATATATTTTATGCTGAAAGGTTTTGGTATCATGGGTCAACGCTGTTCAGACCACAAGTGACTTCATGTGGATAAACCAGCACTCGATCTAGGTAAGAACTCAGAGCCAACTACTCAGAATAATATCTAAATATTTTACAGCCAGTAGTTATTATTATTATTATTAGGCTGCGCTACCTGACTCAAAACACTACTAATTTTGTTCCTGTTGTTGTGTACACTAGTTAAAATCGCTACTCTGTTATTCGCGAACGGATAAGGCTGAAATTTGTTTAGTATAATCTATGGATGTGTACGTATCGGGGCCCTTTACCACACGAGTGTAACGGGGGCCCCATTTTTCAAATGACTGTTAGTTCTCAATAGATTGGAATGCAGTTCGGTATGAATACTCTATGAATGAATACAATGAGACACTCAGAGCCCTTTTTTTAAAATGGGGACCCCCCCCATTTCCGATAATTTCCAAATTTTTGGGAACATAATCGTGTGATATATCGTTTCAAAGGTAATTCAACGTAGATTACGATTATGCCTTGCACAATTTAATTAGGGGCCAGAGCGGTAATTTCCATTAAAGTCGTTTTCTCATTTATTTGTGAGTCAAATATTGAGACAGTTGGTGGTACCGAATCATTGACACATACCAATATATGAATGCGGCCCATTACTCCATATGTGCCACGGGGGCGCCAGGGGGCCCCCATTCTTCAAATCACTACTCCTCCTTTAATGCTCATTGAATCGGGCTGTAATTTAACATGGATATTATATGAGCGGATGTCAAGAGCCTCTCGGAGACCTTTTCCGGTAATTACTAAGTTTATTGGAACATAGTCGTGTGATATATTGTTTCAAAGGCAATTCAACGTAGATTACGATTTTACGGGGCACAGATTAATTTGTTTTACTTTGTGGAACCGAGTCATTTCACAGAATTCTCTGGAAGGCGTTGTGTGCTATTCGGCGCAAAGACGTTCCCCGTGCCCGGCTGTAGTTCATCAGAACTCGTTCAAGTAGGAAGTCAGAATATCCGAGTTGCTTAGAATTAGACCACGTTATTAAATTTATTTTAGTTTGATCACGCAAGATTGTTTGGTAACACATTATTTGAAGTTTTATACATAAGGTTGACATTACGCTGTCATTATCTGTCATTTACATGAATAAGGTGTCATAAAGTGTTGTGAGCTAAATTCTGACACCTTTGGAGCTATGTTGGCATTTTTTGGGTTAGGTGGAGGGATCTAGTGGGGTTAGGTAGGGTTATGATTGGGTTTGGGGTTAGTGCAATGAACAACACTTAATGACAGCCTTCTTGACACCTCGTTCATGCTAATGACAGGTGTCATGTTATAATAATGACATCGTAATGTCAGCCTTTATGTGTAAAACTTCAAGTAAAGTGTTACCGATTGTTGAGATTATCTGAGAACACACACAGTTCGATCAAAACTGTTCAATATCTGATTTTTATCTTCATGTGTGGGATTTGTAACAGATAAAAAGAAGAATCTTTTCAGATTTAGTAAATCCTTGTGTGTGTACCCTGCTTTATTCCCGATGTCCGTTGGGAATGTGGACATATGGTGAACATACTGTGCAAGTATGGATGACATCCAGCACTGAGCTTCTTTGCAAATTTTATTTATGATAATATATTCTACCTGAAGTGTAAATCAAATGCACACGCTTCAAAAAGCTTCGTTTAGCTGCAATTTCATATCATTTGTGGTATCAGAACAATGAGAAACGGCACAAAATGTTGCGTCACTGAATAAGCACTTAAATCACTTTTACGCAATTTGGTAAATTTTGGTAAAAGGAGCAGCAAAACTGCACTCAGAAGCTGTGAATATTCAAACTTTTTGTTAAAACACAACTCCAGTGTCTCTCTGTTAGCAGCTAACCAGCTAAAGTGTCTATATTTAACTGCTAAATTATGCGCAAGCTGTCCTCATCACACTCTACAGATGTTAAGGATTAATATAATTGGCATTTATTGTTATCAAGAAATGTTTTTTTTTGCAAAGAACTGAAACCTTGAATAATGTAATATTTTGAATAAATCGTCAACAACTATTTTTTATTTATTTTTTAAATGTGGCTATTGGTCAATTCAAGCAAACTTTGTTTAGAAGAGATAAGAATCCACAAAGATAAAGTGTTGTCTGTTTTTACCATTGAAATGTTCCAAATACATCTGGCAATTTAGGAAACAAGCAGTAATTTTTAAAGACAACAGCAGTAATGAACTGTGTAGCAGCAATAGCATCTATGCTAAGGGACATTGTGAAACTGCAAAAAATGAAATGACCATATAATCAAATACATCACATCATAACCGAACAATCAGAATAAACATAATGCACGGTGCAAAAGCAGCACTGAATGCTGGTTATTTTCCCAGTTTTAGAATTCATAAATTTAGCTATACTTAGAGCCTGAGAAAGTGTTATTATATTTTAAAAACAAATTGTACATTTGAAAATAAATAAAGTTCCAAAAGTGAAAGATTTGTTTCTCCATTTTAAATTTTTTACATGAGATGTTTACTGTATGCAAAGGAACCGTGGCAAGATTTACTAGCAAAAATAAACATGGGGGGGGGGGGGGGGAAAGTAACTCGTAACTATTACTTTGAGTACTATTTAATTGAGCAATGTTTTACTTGTATTTTAGTATTTTATGTACTACTTACTTGTACTTGAGTACAATATATCAGTACTATTTACACCTCTGCTATTTTCCCCTTTTGGATGGTCAGTGAGTTCTCTGTTTCTGTTAACCATGTGTTTCATTTCTTATGTTGATTCTAGAATATTGCATTTCCTGAAGAAAATGCAAATAAGGATGCATGAACACTGCATTAGCATTAGCTCAACATTAACCTTGGCATTAGCTAGCATTAGCATTGGCCTGGCATATATTGCTAGCTTTAAAAATAGTTAGCATTAGCATTAGCTAGCAATACCATTAGCTAACATGAGCATTAGATAGCATTTGCATTGTCTAGCAGTAGCATTAGGATCAGCTCGCGTTAAGATTAGCAAGTATTAATGTTAGCACGATAGCATTAGCTCACATTAGCATTAACATTAGCTAACATTAGCATTAGATAGCATTCACATTGTCTAGTATTAGCCCTAAGATCAGCTAGCATTAAGATTAGCAAGTATTAGTATTAGCACTATAGCATTAGCTCACATTAGCATTTGCATTATCTCGCATTAGCGTTCAAATTAGCTAGCATGGGCTAGTATTAGTATTAACATTAGTTAGCATTAGCATTAACATAAGAAATTGCATTAGCATTTTCATCATCTAGCATTAGCATTAGAATTAGCTAATCTTAGCATTATGCAAACAAGTCAAAAGTAAAAAAAAAAGTCACTCAGCTATATTGTCAATTTCCGCTATATGTACAAGACATGTAGAAAAATTGGAATTACTGTTCTCTCTGCCCGAAAACACAACAATGTAGAAAATACATAAACAAGAAGAAACCTTGCAACCACTGATGGGGAATAACTGAACAGCTCAACAATGTTTCAGCTAAAATCAACAGCTTGTAAAAAACTTTTCAACTCATTGAAATACAGATGAAGTCCTATGAAAGGGACAAATAGAGGACTTTTTTTATTTGGTGGATTAACACCGCGTAGCCACGCTGCTGTTCATTGATTGAAGGTCAATTGGCCATTTAGAAAATAACAAAAACGGACTTGATAAAGAGACTCAGAGTACGTCAGCGAGGTCAAAAGCTTGATTACTTATAGAATAAGAAGAAATGCAGCAAAACGGTAGAGTTGATGTGTTCCTCACACTGATAAAGGTCAGGGAGAAAATGAAGACGCAAATAGTAGACAACTTGCAAACAACTTGGTGGGGAAAGATAACCCTGTGGTTTGCTTTTTCACATTCACGATATCTTCTTTCTAAAATGACAGTTGGACTAGAATAAACATAAAATAAACAGCATAAAAACTTTAAAGCAAAAGTCAGGAGTAAACCTCACTGGAGCCGACCTCGCACCAATCAATCAGCTCTGCTTCACATCAAAGTTTTTCAGTGCATTGGAAAATTTGACTGCTGTGCATTTTACATCATAACTTCTCAAATCCATCCAGACACTCACTCAGACACAATTCTGACAATGTGAGCTGACTGCACTGAAAATAAAAAAGGAGAAAATTACGAAAAAAGAACTAAGTGCACACTTTCATCATTGAAACACTGCTTTAATCTCGGCAACAATATTTATGCTAGGTATGGCTCAAACCACTTTTCATCCTATTAGCGCAGATGAAAATGATTCTTTGGAAAGCGAGATGTGAAAAAAAGACTCTCACAGAATGATGACAAAACGTTGCACATCAAAAGACGAAATGTGCCAATTTATTTAATGCGTCAACGAGGTAAAAACACTGCTCCAGCACTCGGCTTCAGAATAAAAAAGTGGTTTTGCAAAGAACACTTAGGACTTCTTGAGTAAATTCTTTCTGTGAGCTGAGTTACTTTTGCACTGCTGAATAATTTTGTGTGATAATGGACTGAGATTTAATCACTGCACAGAGTCACAAAAAGTTCATTTTGAAAAGATCAAATGAGAAACTGTAAACTTTGGTATAATGGTTTACCCTTACAGAAAAAAAGTACTGGTATTTGTTCCTGCAGTAGAGATCATGGACTTTTCTCTGTGGGAGTACATGTATGCATGTTCTCCAGTGCATGTTCTAAATGTCAGCATTTTGTGCATTTCATAGACCAAATGACTAAACATCGCTATTTCCTGTTACAGTTGCACAGTCTCGCTCCACTGTAGGCAGGAGGAGGCCACGCCCTCTTGCAAAAGCACACGGCTGCTCTGCCTTTGGCCCCATAGCGTGTTTTTATGTGTTTGCTCATGCACAGTTAGTTCCCCAAGATGAAAACCATTTACGTAAAAACGCAGCTCTCTACGCTGCCTTCGGACTTAACCGCGCTATGCTAAATGCTAAACGTAAGTTCACAGTGCATTAGTGAATTGATACAGCGTTGCTGCTGCTACGTTCTCTAGCTAGTGGGCGGGATAACACTACAGGCAGGATGACAGCGCAAGAGACGATAAAGAAACTTTCTTTTGAGAAAAAACAACAGCTTTTAAAAGATGGGAGACCAACACCTGAGTTACCAGACCTTCAGCAAAGGTCAGGTCAGAACATTGTTGGTACTTTCCACAGTCAGTGGTACAAAATGAAGGATTGGCTTTGTGGATGCGCCTCATCGATGCTGTTCCAAGTTGTTGTCATTTTCTCTGTTTTTCTGTGTTTCCAACATAAACAACGGATGTGCTGCCGTGTCATGAGATAAATGTTGTTGGGAGAGTATGGAGGCTATATTAAATAATTGTTTATGTTTCTTTAATGGTGTTTTATGATGTTGATTAACACTTTCCAGCAGAAACATATGAAATTGTCATTGGTGTTGACATTGGTGGTCTCGATTTGCAACGTGCTTACCCAACCCTAGTGGTCACGGCACATCACTGATGTTCTCCCAGAACACTCCTCGTGGTAATCTTCGTCTTAATGTGTTACCATTACAACAGACTGGTGTTCTGTCCAGGGTGTGTGCTACATTTCTATGAAGAACTGCATCTTTGGCCAATGCCAGAATGGTTTTCCTCTATATACTCTGGTCAGAAATATGGAGGTGCACTTAGTCGCACTGTCTTGTGTCAACCAGCGACTGTCGAGTTTTGTTGTATCGTGAAAATGCTGTCGGACCAGGTAACTGAATCGCAGTCTTTAAAACAAGTTTGCTATACTATATATGGTTCCCAAACTTCTCACAGTCCCGTACCCCTTTCAGACATTTAACCTGAAGTCCTGCACACTTAAAAAACCAATAGTGTAATGTCATACAGTGTAGTCCTACAATGACATTTGTCTCGAAATTTTACATGTCCTGTTGAGAAATAATATATAATTACCTAACCTTAACCTGTAAGCACATAAATTATTTTATTATTCAGCTTAGTGGCATCTTCAGTGAGAAACAATCTTTTATTTTTGAAAAAGAAATCAATCAAACATTTGTTGATTGAACATATAGCAGTGATACAACATATTCTTCACCCTGAAACTGTAAAATACAACTCTCTACAACTTTAATGAGAAGACTGAGGTTTAGAGGATGCACATAACTATGCAATATTTGGCTGAATTTGAGAGAGTCTGAGGCTTATTTGTATATTTGTCAAAGCTGAAAATCGACTTTCACACAAGAATGTGGTTGCACAGGGCAACATAGCGAGAAGCAATGTACTGTAGCTCTTGCCATATTTGTACTTTTTTGATAAGATTGTTTTTCTGTCACTACTAGAGGGTAGTCTTACATGTGCAATTTGTGGTAATGCATGGAGGCAGCTTACTGCTGCTCTATTTATATTATAGTTTCCATTGTTGTCACATTGTTTTACTTTTTTTTTTTTCACATATCCGCTATGACAATTGGCGTGCCACTTTGGGAACCTAGGCTATAGTAGATCTGTCACGACTTCTACCACACATCTTCAAGTATGAAACTGTCTGCAGAACCTTCCTGGTGATAAATAGATGAGGCAGCCTTGCACGGCTGGCTTTGGGAGCCAAAAGAAGATAAGTGATGTGTTTTCGATTCAGGCTAGGTCAATTTCAGTAGCCTTGTGTCCAGGTTCTCTCTGCATTAATCTAATAAGGTGGCCTTTTAACTTGCAAGCCGGGCCCTCGGCTTCTCCATGTCGTTTTCAATTCTACGTAAATGATCCTGCTTGCTTTTGAGTTCGCTCATCACATGAGTCTGAGTGTTGAGAGCCCTGCCTCATCCGTCGGAAATGACTGGCAGCCTTCCCAAAACAGTTGCCAATGTAATAAGGATTTTGCGATTGGTCAGAAAGCTACCAGTTCCAATCAGCAACATGCCTGATACCATCATTCCAATCATGTGAATGTATTCCACGTCTTCTACGGAAAGTATCGACAGACACACAACTCGCCACTTGTTCAAAGACCAATTGACCAATTGCATATTTCCAGTTTTGGATGAGATGCAAAAATAGGCTCCTATTAGATTCACAAGACCAGACAAAACAAAAACAGCAGCAGGGGCGGATAAGGGTGGGAGGAGACGGACCAAAGAAAAAAAATGTGACCGCCTTTCCTGAGTAGCAGAAGAGAAGACTACATATTCAATGGCAATTTTTGCTTTATTAATGGGATAGAAATTTCTTAAAAGCATTTAAAGGGTGAATGACCATGGTATTACAATCAAATCACTGATTCAGATAACTAAATATCTGTCGAAGAGGACAGTTGGTGCTTGCTGGAGGTCCAAGTGCTCTTGTTTCTATTCAAATGTAATTTCGGGGGACATCATTGGCTCCTTTTCAACAATCATCTTTGCACTTCTCTTATTGTTGTTGTATTTAGATCCTGGACGAGCCCCCAAAACTGTTGTGGAATTAAACACATTTTTTTATTTTAAAGAACCACTGGTTGGTTGTGGTCAGATAGTTTGCCAGCGCCATGCATCTTTGTACACATTTGGTCGTCAGAAGATCTAATGCAGAAATAGCATTTAAACCAAGATGTGTTGTCTGTAAAACATTAAACAGCCTTTTTGCTAAAAACAATTCTTGTCTTTGTAGCTCCAGTAGTTTCATAACTTCCTACACCTTTGTTTTGTGTTTGTGTCTTAATAAGAACTCTGCGGCCGGATTGAGTGTCTAATGTAATGCAAAGCACATTAAAGACGAGGACACAGTATTCTTCATTAGAGCTTACTGAGAAGTATGTAGAAAAAAACCCCATATATATATATATATATATATATATATATACACAACCAATAAAAGGGCTTTTTATTATAAAGCTCCAATTGGAGAATACATTTTTTTCTAATAACCTTCATCAGTTACTGTCAAAACTGAAGCCTGTTCAATCCTTTGAAGTGTAAAAATTCCCTTTGAGTGTAAACAACCCTCTCCCATCCATGACGTTTACTTCTCTTCTTTGAGCTCACAATTTTCCACATGGATAAGGAATCGGCTCCATTCTCCCACTTGCTCGACCTGGACTAGAGTGCAATCTGTTATAATATCAACTCGAGCCCCTTTTGGCAAGCGTCATTAGCCACCTTTTTTTAGAGAAAAAAGTGTTGTCATTGTATATGTGGCAAATACAAACCAAGCACAGTAGATTCTGCAGTGAGAGGAAAAAGGGTGAGGCTGTTTCCTCAACGCATTTTAATCATATCTAATAAATTAAACTCAGATAAAGACAGTGTGGGTAACTTAAATCAATAAATCAAAGATTATTTGCTCCAATGTAAACTCTCAGTTTGTTGACATTGTTGGAAAAATTTGGTGCATTGCATTGTGGGATGTCGATTATCTTAGACGGATGCATAGAAGTGTTCTGTATAGGGGTATAACGAGTAAATGACAAAAACTCAAAACGATGAATCCACATCTCAATGATGTGGACTCACTGTTTTCACTCAATACTCTGTCCTAATCTCTGCTTAGAAGAAGCTTTAGTGCTCAGATGTGATCAAATATACTGCTTAACGTACACTTTTATATAATTTTTCTTTTTATATTTTCTATTCATATACAGCCTCTATTATTGTATTGTCGTATTTTATTTTATCTCCTTCATTGCACAATTTTTCAGGTGTCTTTTGTGTATTCTGTGTTTGCCTTCTAATGTTTTTTGTTTTTTTCTACACTTTATCTGAGCTGTCTCGTGCTGACCGCTGTGTTTGCTCGATCGCAGTCCTTTTTTTTTTTTTTTTTTTTTCAGTACATCACTACATACAACCTACTTATTAGTCGACGGAGCATCCGCGTTGTCCACCATCTTGTAAACACTACAGCGTCTACGGGAAGCAGGAGGGTCAAATGTCATCGTGCCGCTGTTCTTTTTTTAAACTTTTTGTACTTGATTTCATTTCTTGAGCCTTTGAATTTTATATTGCCGCTTTTTTATTTCGTGCAATTTTAATGCCGCAAAATTTTGTTACATTCCTAATTGTTTGTCAACAATAACACGACAAAAGAGACTTTTCAACACATTTCTGGTGTTTTCACGTGAAGTTGTGGCAAAACAATGGGGGATGTTAATTTGGGGGCTTAAACTAAAACATTTGAATTGTGACAAAATATAATTTTGTGATATCACAGGGAATACAGGGAAACAATCTAGAACAAAAAATGGTGTCAAGTAAATCCCTTTCCTCCTTTACGGTGAAGAAGGACAAGAAATCAAGGAAATTATGAAATAAAAACACTTCTGTGCACTTGTCAATAAAAGAGTGTTTAAAGATCAGAAAAAACTTTACTTTAAGTTTTATCCATAAGGCTGGCATTACACTGTCATTAGCATGAATAAAGTTTCATGAAGGTTGCTATAAAGCTGTTATTAAGTGTCATTCACAAAATATGATACTTTTTGCTAAATTATGACACCTTTGAAGCTATGTTGGCATTTTTTGGGTTAGATGGAGAGATCTAGTGGGGTTAGGTAGGTTTAGCGCTCATGGGTAGGTAGGGTTAAGGTTAGGGTTCGGGGTTTGGGTGAGAAACGACACTCAATGACAGCCTTTATGACACCTTAATCATGCTAATGACAGGTGTCATGTCATAATAATGACAGCAAAATGTCAGCCTTTATGTATAAAACTTCAGGTAAAGTTTTACCCAAACTTTCTAGCTGTAATTTTACCCTTTTACGTTTTTTTTTTCTTCACATATCATTCTTAGATTTTTCAATCAATGAAGCCTACACCATGTCTTTATCTGACAAAGTTATCGTCCCCAGCAGCTTTAACTTATCAAAATTCGACCCAGTGCTTGTTTTGACAGTTAAAAATAAAAATAATGTGGTTTTGGTATTTCCAACTATTTAACTGAAAGTCAAGAAAACCTTGGCTGACTGTTAAAAACAAAATCCTCTTTTCTCTGCCAGTCAGCTTAGTATCCTGCTATCGCTGCCAGCTAAACACCTCAACTCTACACTAAAGGTGTGGAAGGTTAGCTTTAAAGATTTCACACACACAACCCTGTCATGAAAGATTGTGCTTGTGGGAGTCATTGAAATGTTTTCATGCTCACAATGTAGAGAAAAGCACAGGGGCCACCGTAATGGTTGTCAGGGGCTGGTATGCCTCACTGAACTGAAGACGACATTTTCTGTCTCACTGGCTGCAGGGATGTCGGAGTTATATAACCCCTGCAGGAAGGTACAGATGAAAATGTCACGTGTGAGCTCTTAGAGAAATGCAACATTTAGTGACACGGAGAGCTTCAAAATTGGACCCTGTGATTAAAAAAGATGCCCTGGCGTGTCTGACGTGGGGAGAAAAAGGTGACGATCTAAAGAGCTTTGGAATAGTCATAGTGATGCAATGTGTCTCAGATGTCTCTTTATGTGTGAAACTAAATCAATGTGAAATGGGTCAAGGGGGAAAAAATAGAAGTATCTTGCAGGGTTTAGACATTGGATCTTATGAGGCTAGAGGCTGGAGCACAATTTAACCTTGAACTGCACATTGGAAATTGTAACAGCATCTACTCAACGAGCTGCTTTTCTTTTTTCCCCCTGAAAACACACAACCAGCAGTGTTTGATTATGGTTCTGGAGGAGGTCTCAGATAACCACCTGCCTTATCTCCTGCAGAGCTGTGCAGCTTCTGTCCTTTTTCAGAGATGCTAATGTTTTTGAGCGTGACACTATAGTGCATTTCTGGATGCTCCAATTACATTAATGAGGAAGAGAAACAAAATACAAATAATATCATTGTTTCAGCAAAACTGTGTGCAGAGGAAAGAATCGGATGTCAGTGAAAGAGAGGCGCGCTGAGCTTTGGGAGGGTTTTCATCTTTACTTTCTTTTACAAAAACTACAGGAGCCTTAATTATCTTTGTTTTGCATTGGCCAATGTTTGGTTTAACTATCACTGGTATGCAAGGAGCATGGAGCGTGCAATTAACACATGCAATCATGTTTTCAAGGTTTGGAAGCAATTCTAGGAGAAGTATTTATTATCTTCCTTTTGTAACAATTCACCTTTCTTCTTCTATTTTCTAGGACATATTTACAAAGATAAAACGGGTGTTGTTGTCCTAGTAATGCACCATTCTTACCCTCGTAGCCTAAACCTAATCGTTCACTGATTTAAAAAAAAAAAAAGTCATGCAATGGATGTTAAAGTTACTAGCGACACATTTTTTAAATACAGAGTCGAAGATCATTTGCATAAAAAAAAAAAGATGTAAAAGGGTTAAATTGTCCCTGGAGTCCAGTAGATAATGTGTTTACTTCATTCTTACCAAGATTTCTTGTGTTTCTTGGGCAGAAAAGGAGGATAGTGATGAACTCGACACCATTTTTGTTGTAGTTTGTGTACGTATTCCACGTGATATCACCTCACTCTGCGAGACAGGATTCAGATTGATTTGTGCAAGCATCAGAATAAACATCTGCCAATGTTTCGCCTCAAATTTGAGTTTGTAAAAAATACCTATAATGTGTTGGGAAGTCATTTTGCGGGGAGTTTTTGGAGGCGAACACAACGAATCACAGTGACATTGCATGTCATTTCACAAATAGTCTACGAACTTTGGTCTAAAACAAATTCTGAATTTTTTACCAATTGTTCCGTGATTATTTATTCATTTTTTGGTTTGATCGGATTAATACTTTTTTGAGAGTGTATGTGTTGGTTTTCACTCATACTTATTTTTTTCCATCTTCAGCTTTCAATATCTCATCAAGTACATCACATCGGAAACTGAAATGTGGTATAATAATACAGCTCAACCCCTTCTCCCAAAATATACAAAAATATCTGCTTTACTTCCTATCTGGCAGAAAGGATGTAGAGCACATACCCCCCTCACTAAATTGTCTATATCTCAAAAAGGATTGATCTGATCAAACTAAACATTTACAATGTACCTAATGAATAATTAAGGAACAATTGGTAAAAAATTCTGAATTTTTTGAGACCAAAGTGCGAGGGATGTCCAGAAAACTTTATTGAAATAACATGGAATGACCCAGCAAAAAACACTTCTATGCATCTGACTACAGGACTCCACATCCCACAATGCAATGCAGGAAACTTTTCTGACAATGTCAAATAAAGGGAGTGTTTACAGTCGATCATAACAACCTTTACATCTTTTTTGAGCAAATGATCTTTGATTTATTGATCTATGAGGCCTACACTGTGTTTATCTGATTTAAAAAAAAAAAAAAAAAAAACATCATCGTCTCCAGCATCTTTAATTCAAGGAAAAATGATGAAAATACCAGAAGCTAAATAGTTTTAATTACCTGCCTTTGCCAAGTTATCCAAAGTTTTAGGACTAGAAACAGTGACAGTATTAATGATAATGATGAATTTGATCTAGTTACGAGTGCCAGCAAGGGCAGGCTCATTATGATTTCACCTCTGATTAGTCGAACGCACTCATGAGAGGTTGTTCTGATTGAGCTGTTTCTATTACAGTTAGAAAACAAATGTGAAAAGGCTCTGATCAGGTGCTACACAGCAAGGCCGTTGCTCTCAACAAGCGCAACAACTGTGTGAAACGCGAGGGACGAGGAGCTCTCCTTATCTCGTCAAACAATACTTTATGAGTTGTGTCAGTGGCACTGATGCAATCAGGAGACTGATAACACATGGACGGAGGATGTCAGTGACTGCTGAGCTTGTTGTTATGTGACGCCTCTGCAGGTTTGATTGTCTTCTTCAAAGTTAAAGGGCGCTTGCTGAGTTCCAAATATGAGCTAGAGTTTTAAAGCAAGGTGCATGCACTCCAACTAGCTTTGGTTATATTTAGATTTTAATTTGTTCCACTGTTTGTACACCAAATTAAAGTCTCATACCTCCTTAATATTTGCCTTTCATTACTGTCAGGTAAGAAGGATTCTATTTACACCTCCATGGACTGGTTTAAATTGTGTATATCCAACTGAAGTATCTTTGGAGTCAATTTGACCCCATTCAAAGTTTGTCATTCAATAAATAATAGCTGACTTTGTTTATTTTTTTTATTTTTAAATCATCATTCATTGTGCTCTGTGTGTATTGGAATCTTCTCTCTCTCTCTCTCTCTCTCTCTCTCTCTTGAAATTGTCTTTGAGGAAAAGGTTTACTGTCAATGAGGTTTTGGAACAGCTCTTTCACAGTAAAAGTGACGTAGAGGAGAATGTATCTAAGACAGAGGATTGTGCTGAGGAGTAGCCTCATTTTGAGGCGATCTAATCTGAAGTAGTAAATAAATAGGGTAAGATTTGTATGAAAACTATTCACCATGAAGAATTAATTGTAATTTAAAGGTTTGTCCTGATGGCGGCGTTAGAGAACAGATCAAGGTTTCATTATCAGGAAGTTATTTATGCATTCAACAAATACAAAAAATGCCTGACACAAAAACTTGGTCAATAATTTTCTGAAAATAATTTTATGGAGGCAAATATGCCTAAGGTCAGATTGACAAAACAGCAAATTCAACGTTATTGTGCCCTAGTTTGTTCTTCCATGTATAAATTATTTATATATATATATATATATATGATGAAGTATGTGAGTATATCAGTCCCTGCAGAAACTTAAATGTCCCTGATCTTGAGAATTTGAGGAAAATTTGCCAGATTTTGGAAAAATTTAGAGTTCTTTCAACAATTTGGAATAAAAAATGACTGCCGTCATATCACATAAGAAGTGAAAAACTGAGCTCGGCCAATTTTTTGTATTTGGAGGGGCTGAAATATCTAGAACTGAATTAGTCAGTAATTTACTCAGTGTTTCATATTTTTTTATGTAATTTTTACTTTCTCGAGCGAGCCAAATTTGATGCATTAGGGTCGGATTTGGCCCCCGGGCCTTGAGTTTGACACGTGACTTAAACTCTGTGCTCAAAAACTAAAGTAACTTACATTTGGTAGATATTTTTTTTTGTTTGCAATGGATATTATATAATTGGAAAGCTTGTTTTTCTTGTTTATGCAATATTTGGATTGATGAGAATTATGATTCACGCAGATTGACTGCAGAACCTTAGACACCTGCTAAATTTGGTAAATCTTCCATGCCAGTACTAAAAGTTTTTTAGTTTAAATGTTTCTTAAAGTCACAGCATATGCAGTCACAGCAGCCTAGCAGTGTGTTTTACAGTTGATTTAAGACATGGGGCAAAACCGACCCGTCATCATAAGAGATGCTAACAGAAAGCTAACACAACAGGAAGGTTACGTTTTATAAGGGCTGTTTATTAAAGGCTCAGTAATTGTGATTAATTTCATTTGAACTTCAGTAATTGAGAACGCAACTGTAATTTCTTACAGAGAAAAAAAAAAACTATATATTTAATTGTTTTTTAAAAAAAATGTCGGTCACCGTAATTGTAATTGAGTTGTAACTGAACATGGATAATTGAAGACGTAATTGATACATGGAATTGGAGCCAACCCTGGTAGGTATTGTAATGTCCTGTAAACTAAAAAGGGGAAAACAACCATTTAATTTTTAGATGTTCATTGCATTTTGCTTCTGCTTCTTTAATGTATTCGTTGAGATAGAGATAACATTTCTATATCACCCAAAACACCTTAATATTCATTTTCTCAGTCTTATTATTCCATCTTGTCACACAGAGGGTGTGAATCACATACAGTTTGTGCCTTTATAACAGAAGCCCCCCAGACGCTTTGTTTCTAGCTTCCTGTTATTAGCTTTGCCTGAAACAGCCTCGAGATTAATTACAATCACACAAACTCTCTCTCTCTATGTCTCTCTATGTCTCTCTATGTCTCTCTATGTCTCTGTATCGCTACTGTGTGACTCAAACCTGTGATGCCATCAGGGTTTCTCTACTTTGCTGCTCATTTGAGACTGAAGTATTTTTAAAAGTGACTGCAAAAATGCCAATGGCAGTTTTCAGGTGTCGAGGATTTTTTTGCTGAAGTAACACTTACTCTAAGCTAAGCTCATATTAGAAGCTTACGCAACATTTACAGAAAAACAGCCCTTAATAACACGACAAAGGAACCTCTTATGTCCTGTGCACTGTACCCCCTCAAATCACAACCTCTTTTTATGATTAGTACCACCTTCATATTTTCATGCTGTTTTCCTGAGTTTCATTCTCTATACATTACAACAGGGGTGTCAAACTCATTTCAATTCAGTAGCCATATTCGGACCAGTGTGTTGTTTGTTCTCAAGTGAGCCACAGATTTTAGGTGTGAAAAATTATTTTAACATCATTGTGCCTTAGTTTTCAATATCAGTTCAATTCACTTCAAAAGCCTTGATTTTTTTTTTTTTTTTAACCAATGTTTTGTGTAATTTAGAGGAATTTTGTGGAATTGTGGGTGAGAAATTGCAAGATTTGTGGAAAAATTGTGAGTTCTTTTCGGAATCAGAAAGGATTTTATTCGCCATGTACAGTTTAGATCAGTACAAGGACTTTAACTTGGTAGTTGCAGCGGAAAGAGCACACATCAACACACCGCGGCTGTCGTTTTTGGCGCCGTCATGTTTAGATGGGAAGTGGGATAAGAACAATGGGTAAGAAAAAAAAGCAAAAACCAAACTCGGCCCAGAATTTGGGATCATGAAAAAACTCTTCAGCAACATTGTGACAGAAACCAACAGACACAACATTCACAGTCATTAAACAAGTGGAGCGCCAATGCTGGGAAGGTGAAGACTCAATAAACTTTGTTCTCCTCTAATACAGTCAGATGTTATGGTTCAGAAGACGAGAGTTCAGCTGGCAGTGGGCCGAAATGGATGCTCTAAAGGGCCAGATTTGGCCCCCGGGCCTTGAGTTTGACACAAGTGATCTACAACATTGATTTCTGAAGGTATTTGCTTGATTCCAGAACTCGAAATAAGATAGAGTTCAATTAATGAAAGTTTTTTTTTTTTTAATACCAATGAAACTTCCTTTTCTTTCTGAGTAAAAACTGTAAAACAATCTGCTTTTAAAAATATTACTAATTATTGTCACCTATTTGCATAAGTGTGATTAAAGGACACATTTGAAAATTCACAACAAATCAACCATATGTGCAACAGATTTCATCAGCAAAATGTAGCCCACGTCACTCACCCGTGAGGAATGTGAAACCAGCACTTTCATAGAAACAAAAACTCATCCCCCTCACTTTCATATCAATCCGTGTACCCTTTGTTCATTGGTCAATTTGTTTCAAAACCAAATAAAAAAATAATTCATTGTTTTATTAATTTAAAACCAGAAACAAAAAAACCAAACAAGCACCGTTTTTCTGTTTTAAAATTAAATCTGGGTCTGTTTGTGTGGTATTTGGTTATTTTACGGGGAAACTAGGACAACAGCATCATATATTTTAATCTCACCACACAGACGGACTTTTACTCTGCTGCGTTTGATAAAAAATGTATATCAATCAATAAATATATCATGTTGTCCACCTCACTATGATGGCAGAGGTGTAATTTGTGTCGACAACATTTTGTTAGTTATTGATGCCAGAAATCCGAATCTGTGAATATCTGCCAACTTTACCGAACAGTGTTACTGTTAGGTCTAAATACGTTAAGACCGTTGCTAAAATGTGAATGTTGGGTCTAAATACGTTAAGACCGTTGCAATCACAACTCAGGGAGAAAAACACTATCTGACTTAAAAGGCGACCAGAGGCAGAGAGGTGCGAGCTGCAGCTCGGAGAAAAACCCAACAAAAAGAGACACAAAAGTCCGATATAAGTTGGATTGCTCTGATGGTGATGCCTCAGAACCAGGTATTTATTATAGAAAACATAGACCACACCCAGAGGGCTGTGCAACAGCGCTCTGGGTGCAGGCTTAATACCATATATGGTAACACGAAAACTTTGGGGGAGAAAAAGGCTCATATGTCCCTGCAGTGGGTCACATACCCCCACACTGGCCCAAACTAGTTTAAACCAGCTATGGTGGACAATGGATATGTTTTGCAAACACACACACACACACACACACACACACACACACACACACACACACACAGTTAATCATGGATAATTTCGTATTCTAACTATCGTTTAATCATTTAACTATAACTAATAAAGTAATAAAAACCACACAGACTATAACATATCTTACATATCCGCCCTGTTGTGGGTTTGGAAAACATCAAGCAGACGGGCGTCTTCACAGGTTTACCCGGTGCCATCATAGGACCAAAACAACAGGGATGACCACCGTGAGGTGGGGCGAAAACCCGACAGCTAGTACGGGAAAAATTCCCCACCGTCCCCCCCTGCTGGGGCGAACATCGATTCTGATCCACGGTGATCTGGAGACAGTTCAGGGTGTATGTACAACTGATGACCCAAAACCATGGTGTTGAAAATAGGGCTTTAGGTCTCAGTGTGTGTTTGGAGTTGGTAAGGGAGGGTCAGAGGTTACCAGCACATAACCCTCCAGTAGCAGTGAACCTTTACCGCTCACTGTGATGATGGGAAGGTGTGGCAGGGTCTTAGTCCATCAATGGGGCAGATGGGGAGAGACCCATAACATGGAGTTGGTACTCTGGGGAGGCCTGAACCTGCATAGCACCGATGATCATGTTGTCTATGCCTTTCTTCACACAGGGGACGATGCAGCAGCAGGCAAGACCAACGACCAGCAGCACAGCCAGAAGAGGGAGACCCAGACGTAGCAGGAATTGGAACCAGGAGCCTTGGAACAGCCAGTCCCACCCGGATGAATGGACATTGGACTCGTCAGCTGACATGGCACCTTCCAGGTTGCGGAGTGTTTGCAGGGCGTCTTCGATGGACTCCGAGGAGTTATTAGGTATGTATGTACAGCAGGTAGCACCCACCATAGCACACACACCACCTGTGGAAGCTAAAATCGTATCTAAAGCCATACGGTTCTGAATAGCCATTTGCGCGGTGGCCGCTGTTCTAGCATTCATTTTGTTATTAACAGCTAAAGATGCATTAAGAAGCATGTGAAAGCGGTATTGGAGGGTCTCTACCATAAGGGAATTCTTACCCACGCCTATATTAGGGAAAAGAGCATGAACGACTTTTTGACTAGTTGACCAATATCTATGTTCGGGAGGGACATCTGAGCCCCATATTGCATCATGAGGTGTGAAGGTTATAATCTCACGACGAGAACGACTAGGCATTGTCATATGAACTATGAAAGACCCATCTGTGACTGCTACTGGTACACAAACGGCTGACATATTAATTGGAGGGGAAGGATAAACTTTATCATCGCACTTCAACCAAACACCGTCTCTAGCAAACATTGGGACAACCGTACGAACGTTCTGAACGGTAGCACAATGGTTTATGTCTACTGATGGTAGACCTTTGGTGTTAGTTGGTGGACCATTAAATCGTACGCATAAAGGATAGCAGTGAGTATAATTACCACAAGGGACATCATTCGTGTTTAGGTGTTTAGCAGCCTGACCTAGGGGTTCGAGGGTCTTTAGCACTGGTAGAACAGGAGGGCACGGGGTCGCGGACTTATTTTGTAAACATTCTAGTACTTTCTTTGAGTCAGGGACTGGAAGGGACACAGACAACAAAGTTGGGGATTTTACAGCATGCGGCAGATGTGAGCAAACATAGCAACTATCATTAGTTACTGTTCGTGCAGATAGTTCTACCATACGGTACCAAGAATTAGCGCGCAGACGATGATGGACGTGATTATTCTGTTCAGACAGTAATGCGAGTAACGAGTCAGGTTCTTCTGTTGGCATAGGTTTTGCATTTATAACTCGTATATTCTGTCTAACCTCAGGTGATAACACTATGTCCATGCGTGGTTTAACTACAATGGGAGTGGCCGGAGGTGTAATACAAATATCTACCCAAAAGATGGGATCTGTCCCTTATACGTCAGGGCCGAATCCCATAAGCAAACAAGACGGAGGTACCGCGGTGGTGTTAACGGTTAGGAGTAGGATTTTTTGTTTCTGAACAATTGTTTTTCGCAATGACAGATATGCCGCTGTAACGGTACGTGTAGATGGTGTGAGGGGCCAGGTAATAGGGGTGTAGCTTGTATGGAGGAGTACCTCAGACCAACCATGAGTAGACCATGATTGGTCTGCTCCCCGGACTTGCATGTACCATTCATAATTTACATAGTCCTTACCATGTTTCCATGGTGTGTAGCCTTTATTAGCCAGAGCCTCTAGTGGAATTGTAACGTCACTTAAAATGTCCGGTATTTGTGGTATGCACATAACGAGGTTAAAGCCCCCGGGGCATCTACCTATGTAATCATACCAAGGTGAGCTTAGAGCCCCTGCTAGCACTTCCTGGGATCCCACGAGGAGGAGGAGGAGGAACAACAGATCCATCTCTGTGTTACTAGGGTGTATCACCTGCTGTGGTGGGTTTCTGTACCTTTTTCCCGTGTGATTGGTGTATCCACGTCTGTCTTTCAGCTATCTTAAATGCAGTTGGTGTGGTTAGCAGAACTGTGTAAGGGCCGTCCCACCGTGGAGTACACCAGTGTTTTCTCTTAATCACCTTGATGAGGACCCAATCACCAGGACGAAGGGGATCTGAAACAGGTAAAGAGAGACTAGGCAGTGTATTAGCTTCAACAATTTCAGCATCTGTGAATAATTTAACCATCCATTTTGTTATTGGATCCAACTCTCCCTCCTGATCCTGCACCCACTTAGAACTGGTGAGGGGTAGGTGAAAAGGTCGTCCTGTGACAACCTCAAAGGGGGTCAAACCCTGTGTGTTTGGTGTTATGCGCATGTACATTTCTACCAGGTTAACACACTCTGGCCAGGGCCTGTTTGTTTGTTCTACAGCTTTTTTTAATCTGTTTTTAATGGTACCATTGTTGCGTTCTACCAATCCAGCACTAGCCGGGTGGTAGGAGCAGTGATGTTTTAATTCAATGCCCATGGCCTCTGTCAGCAGGAGTATTACTCTGTTAACAAAATGGGGTCCATTGTCGCTCCAAATCTGTCGTGGGATGCCATGTTGAGGTATTATTCGTGTCAAAAGGGCCTTTGCCACTGTCATTGCATCATTTGTTTTAGCGGGCACTATGGTGACCCATTTTGAGAATGAGTCCACCAGAACCAAACAATACGTATACCTCTGAATAGTGTGCAGTGTTATGAAATCCATCATAATGACCTCAAAAGGATATGTACCAGCTGGCGTCTTACCCCGAGGGGGCCTAACATTACCCTGAGGGTTATGACGACAACAGATGATACACTGACGACAAAAGTTTTTAAAATGGGTTTGGAGTCCTAGTGGTATATGAAATGACTGTTTGACTATATCTACCATCCCTCCTGTTGAGACATGGGCCAACCCATGGCTCATTCTAGCAACGACGTCAAACATACATCTAGGCAAACACGGCTTGTCATTTAACATAAATACTCCAGAGTCATTTTTAACAGCACCTTCAGTCACCCATTTTGTTTTATGTGAATCCAAACCATCCCTGCGCTGTACTATGAAGAGGAATGGAGAAAAATGCATTACTTAAATCAATTACAGTGAACCATTTTTGATGAGGTTGTAATTCATTTAACAATGTGTGTGGGCCTGGTACATTTGGAGCTCGTGATTTAACAGCCTGATTTACTGCTCTTAAATCATGTACCATCCTCCAGCCCCCCTGTGGCTTTTTTACAGGGAAGATGGGGGTGCTGCATTCAGCTGAGTCATGTTCCTGTAACACGCCTGCAGTCAGTAAATCATTAATTACAGGCTTTATTCCTCATCAGGCGTTCTAGTACGATATGGCTTTTTTCCCTGTCTTTTAAACCCTGAGCGTTCGCTCATTAGAGCTGCAGCCATGGCCTCAGCCAATACATTAACATTAGCTGACTCAGTTTTTGTTTTCTTTCTTTCAGTGACTTCATAAGCATGTTCGGCCCATTCCATTAGCTCTGGAACAGTGAGGGTACGGTGTGTGACACAGTTTGCTTTTATGAAATCTGACACGTTTGGCAACAAACCACTAATTAACCACATTTTTAGCTGTATTTGGTATGGATTATCCACCAGCGGAGAATGAGGAAGCCCGCTATTAGTCCTAAAAACCGTTTCTAAACGGGCACGATATTCCATTGGCGTCTCGTCTGATTTCTGACGACACGCACTTATTTCTTCGTGGCTTGGGGGTTTTGTGTAAGTCGCCCTAGTCACAGGTCCCTTTGTTTCTTGTCCTGCAACTGCTCCCCCCTCTTGTAAACCCCCTGCGGCCCCATTCTGTTGCTGATTTGTCTCCTCAACTCTACGCGGTACACACACGGTCTCATCAAAAGGCTGTATTTTAGCTGCTGCTAACTTCCCTGCAAACCCACAATTTTTGTACCAATCTTCTAAATAGCAACAACTACCGGGATACTTTCTCTGCATGAATTTCACATCATTATTTTCCATCAATGCTTTACGCTGCGCGTTACCCATGTTCTCAGCACGGGATTTACAGACACCGTTACAACAAAGAAACACCACAAAGAAACAACACACAAAGAAACAACACACAACAACTCCCGTCTGCCCTCTGTCCCTTTACCACGCCGTGTGAGTTTTACGTCACCCACCACGGTCTTCACTCCCCGTTGTACGTCACGGGTACTATGGTGAAAAGAAACAGCTTCTCACCTCGTCAGTGTTCTCCCTGGTTCGTGGGACCCGTCACTCCCCGTCCGGGTCGGTGCTGGAACAAGCTGTGACCACCCCTGCAAAGGAGGGGGTGCCGGCAGTTTTACTAATGGTCCGGTTGCGCCCGCACCGATCCAGACGAAAAGATGTAAGGTCCCGGGTTTCGGCACCAGTGTATGTTAGGTCTAAATACGTTAAGACCGTTGCTAAAATGTGAATGTTGGGTCTAAATACGTTAAGACCGTTGCAATCACAACTCAGGGAGAAAAACACTATCTGACTTAAAAGGCGACCAGAGGCAGAGAGGTGCGAGCTGCAGCTCGGAGAAAAACCCAACAAAAAGAGACACAAAAGTCCGATATAAGTTGGATTGCTCTGATGGTGATGCCTCAGAACCAGGTATTTATTATAGAAAACATAGACCACACCCAGAGGGCTGTGCAACAGCGCTCTGGGTGCAGGCTTAATACCATATATGGTAACACGAAAACTTTGGGGGAGAAAAAGGCTCATATGTCCCTGCAGTGGGTCACATACCCCCACACTGGCCCAAACTAGTTTAAACCAGCTATGGTGGACAATGGATATGTTTTGCAAACACACACACACACACACACACACACACACACACACACACACACACACAGTTAATCATGGATAATTTCGTATTCTAACTATCGTTTAATCATTTAACTATAACTAATAAAGTAATAAAAACCACACAGACTATAACATATCTTACAGTTACGGTCCAAATAGTATCCAGATAAACTGATGACTGGATGGACTTTTGCTCCAGGTATGGACATAAAAAGAAGTCACATTACTAGTGAATTTAAATGTTATTAATACATAAATAAATCAAAACCAAAAAATGGATGTAACATAAAACATGCACATGATATGTGGAACCAGAGGTGGTGTAATGAATCTACTGGTGCTCCTCGTTTCTTGTGATCAACTTCCGACGGCTGCCGTTAGCGGTATTTATAACGTGCAAAATAAATTTTTTTACTGCCCTCAAAAAATCTGTTATTGTTTTTGCCAAAGTGTCAAATGGTAGAAGTTCTAACATCTATTGTTCCTCACAGTTGATACCATTTTACCTGGATACTATTTGGATCGTAACAAACAAACAAACAAACGTGAGCAGCTTCTTACGAGCTAAAACATCCACAGACTGAATGAAAACATGAGCATGAAAACTGCTGAAATAAATCCTAAACAGTCCTAATGTGTGAAGAGACCTGGTCCAGGACCTGGGGAGGGGAACTAGGTGCAGCGGATTTCAGTTCTCGCTCTAATTTCCCCGCCACACAAACGAAACATGTTAATTACAAAAAAAAAAAAAAAAAAACAGTAAAACGCTGCTTATTTGGTTTTTCTGTATTTCTGTTTTGGTTTTAAATCAGTAAAACAAAATAACCACACTATTTATTTGTTATTTTGATTTGGTTTTAAAGCAGAATAACTAAAGAATGAAGGGTACACGGATTCAAAAGGAGGTATTCATTGTTAAAAACATATCGGTTAGATTGATTGAATGGTGATCAAGCCAATCACAGCCAGCAATTTGAACGACGCCGCTGTTCCAAGAAGGTAAACTAAGAGTTAACAGCGATGAATAAAGTGACTAAAAATAAGTAGCAAAAAATAGTCCAAAAGTGAACTGTAGCCACGTTTGTTAGGACTACTAATACTGTAGCCCTGCTGTGGGTGGAAAAGAATGTCATTTTAAAGTTGTCGTCTAAAAAACTTTTGGGTTTGAGGTTTCAGTTTTTCTGTAAAGTGTCTCATGCTCTGCTGCAGATCTTTGTTTGCTGGTCAGTTCGTGTCAAGTGAGCTGCTCAGCGGTTGGTGTAAAAGTTAATGGATTTCCTTTTGTGGCCTTCTCACCTGGGAATCACTGCACTTCAGCTTCTCCGTCAATAAAGCATTACTTTGTGCTGTTTGTCTCTTTTTAGAGGCACGGAGCACGTCTTTCTTTTCTCCACGACACCGTGTAAATCAGTGCAACCTTGACTCCAGCAGACATCGCATTGATTCAGATCATGTTGTTCTTGTGCTTTGGACAATCTTAAGCTTTTTTTTTTTTCTTTTTTTAACTCTCATAGATTTGCTGACAAAATTGTACTCGAGCATCGCCAGCTGAAAAGATTCATGAAAATAGATGCAAAAGAGGAAATCAGATAAATGCCAGAGGAGCTTGAGAAAGAAATCCCCTTTTTTATCTTGTGATGATCTTTCTGAGCCACTTTTACATTCATTTTGACAAGCGTTTCCCAACCAGAGGTATGCAAACCCCTCGGGGTACGATTGGGGGATCTGAAACCTTTATGGAATGATTCCAAAATATTAAGAAATTGTTCCTAATTCTTTGTAAAGAGGCATTTTTTTTGTTTGACTTTTTACTCTATTTGTGGCCAAAATGTCAGACATAAAACAAATGACTTGAATTCCTACAATGGCTTTATTTACCAGAGGTTCTAAACTGAGCTATTATTAACAATACTAATAAAATTATAGCTGACGTGCAGCAATGGTCGGGGCCAGGCAATTTTAGTCAAAGCAAGACATCTGTCAGCATGTAAAGGCATAATTAAATTTAATTCAAAAACGCAGTTATTAAGTAAAACGTTTGAAAAAACACAACTTGTATCTAGACAGCATGTTGGTAATTTAGCTTAGCAATGATTTATTGTTTCTATAAGTGAAACATTGATGTTTTTTAAAAATAAATCCAATTTTTGCAGATCAAAAATCAAAATACTCAAAATAAGTTTTTCAGATAGTTGTTTTTTCATATTTTTAAATGAAAAAATAAAATGTATTTATCAAGAATTTGCAGGTATATGTTAATGATACCGTCTACAGTCAATCATTTTGATACACTGAATTGTCAGTTTTTGATAAAATAAATATATGTGTGGACTGTTTGATGATTATTTATTAGAAGCAGCAAAAATTGTGGGAGAAGAAAAGTTTATTAGGTGTTACATAAAAAAAAAAAAAAACAGTCATGGACTTTATAATTGGCAATAGGTTTGAATATAAGGTTCTTTAGGTTTTGGACCAGGGGTGTTGCAGTGATTTTCAAAGTAAGGGTGTTCTATGGGCAGGGCAACCGTCATCTACCAATTTAGTTTATTAATTTAACTTACTAAAACCATGATAAAGCTGTGGCTCTTTATGTCTTAATTTTAATTATTTTTCCCCCGGAAAACCTTAAAAGGAGAAAACTTTTTAACCATGTTTTACCCTTTTTTTTGGCCATTTTGCAACTTCCTTTGTCCCATTTTTGCCCCTTTTCTCAAAATTTTTTTCATTCAATTTTTTTCAGATTTTAACTTCCTTTTGCCAATAAATATCCCTTTTTTCTTCATTTTTGTCAATTTTTGCAAGTTTTTTGACACTTTTATCTAATTTTTGTTGATTTTAAAACCGTTTATCACTTGTTTTCTTTTTCCCTACATTTAGCCTTGTTTTGTTCCACATTTTGGCCCTTTTTCAATATTGTTTGCTACATTTTGCTCATTTAACACTGCTCTCTCTTTTTATATCCTCCCTATAATAAAGTGTTTCTTACCCTTCCTTAGGGAGGGCTGGTGATGGTAAAAAAATGGCCAATCTTGAAAAAAGTCCAGATATTGGCTCAATATATGGACCTCTAATCAACCTCTAATCCTGATCCCAAGATTAAGAATCCCTGATACAGAAGATGTTCATCATGAAATAGTTGTGGATTAATGATGTGTTTGACATGTTGACTTATTGACCTATCATTGCAGTTGTCTCTTTCTAATTAACGAATTAAGTCAGTGATAAATAGTGTTTAGTGAATTGTGAGTTTTAGCCTTAGATGATGTCAGAGTCACATTAAAAATACTTTTAATTTTTTCTTCTCGTTTTGATACCTTAACTGAGGGTAGTGTCACTTGCATAAAGTGATGGAACCCCATACCCCAGAGATGCCAGACCAAAAGCCAAAGACAAAAACGCACATGGCCGGCACCCCATCCTGAGGGCCCCCGTGGACGCACACACACCGATGGCCAACACCCAACCCCCCAAGGTGGGGTCCAGGGAGCCCCCCACCAGAGACTTCAGCAGAGCAGCAAAAATTTTACACACTTCGCTGCTGCCCCAAACATATGCTATGAGGACCCCCGCGAGAACCCACATCTCCAAACCCCTCCATGCCCCAACATGCAAACCCCGAGGAGGGCCCAGGGAGCTCCCCATCCAAGACCCCAGCAGAGCGGCCAGGACCGATTCCTCATATTGGATGAAGATCCCAGCATCCAGTACAATGCAGTTTTGGCTCTGGGCAGCCTGGTACACAGTGAAGAGCTGGCTACGACTGCAGTGAAGAAAGACATCCGAGACCACAGTAGAGCCGCAAAAACTGAACACACCACGCTGCCGCCCCAAACACCTGCTGCGAGGACCCCACCTGGAACCCTCATCCCCAAACCCATCCATGCCCCAACACCCAACCCCCGAAGAGGGCCAAGGGAGCCCCCTATCCGAGACCTCAGTAGAGCAGCAAAAACCAAACACACCACACTGACGCACCAAACACCTGCTACGAGGACCCCACCTAGAACCCGCATCCCCAAACCCATCCATGCCCCAACATGCAAACCCCTGGGAGGGCCCAGGGAGCTCCCCATCCAAGACCCGAGCAGAGCGGCCAGGATCAAACACACTGCGCTGCCGCCCCAAACACCTGCTACAAGGAGCCCTGCTAGAACCCACATCCCCAAACCCATTAATGCCCCAACACCCAACCCCCGGGGAGGGCCCAAGGAGCCTCCCATCCGAGACCTCAGCAGAGCAGCAAAAACCAAACACACCACGCTGACGCACCAAACACCTGCTACGAGGACCCCACCTAGAACCCGCATCCCCAAACCCATCCATGCCCCAACATGCAAACCCCTGGGAGGGCCCAGGGAGCTCCCCATCCAAGACCCGAGCAGAGCGGCCAGGATCAAACACACTGCGCTGCCGCCCCAAACACCTGCTACAAGGAGCCCTGCTAGAACCCACATCCCCAAACCCATCCATGCCCCAACACCCAACCCCCGGGGAGGGCCCAAGGAGCATCCCATCCGAGACCCAAGCAAAAGAGTCATGACCCATACCCAGAGAAAAATCACAGGGTGCCCGCCAGTGGCCAGGTTCAGAGCAGAGGCAACATCATTATAACTGGAGCGTTGTGGTTGTAAACGATCATCTACACAAGTAATTAAAAAACATGTGAATAAATGTTGGATTACAAGTTTGCAGCTGTAATTTTATGTGTAAATATCACTCTATACATTTTTTCCTATCATTTGTGACATTAAATTTATTTCACGTGTGGATTTTTTATACACAAGCTCACAACCAATTCTATAAGCGCTCACATTTTGCAACATATCTATCTTCATAAAAAGAGGTTAAAAGTGACAATAATGGGTCAACATATGTGACATTAGGTGGAAAAGTGGTGGAAAGGGTTTATAAGTGCTGAACATGTCTTGAAAGTAGAAAAAATGTGCAGAAAAGGCTTTGAAATTTGATGGAGACATGTCAGAAATAGGAATAATGTAGCAAAAATGCATGAAAAGGAGCAAAAATATGGCAAGAAAAAGTGATGAAAATAGGCTAAAATGTGAGTACATTAAATTGGATTAAAATCAATTTAAATTAAAAATAAAAAGTTTGAGAACATGACTTCAAGAATTTTTTTTGTGCATCTTAATAGATTCTACAAACCTGTGCATTTTGGTACATCTGCTGCAAATGTTCAGGAGGGGCTGCTATTTTTTAAGTTCAAGGGGGAGAGTTACGTGCAGGCTGGGCCTGACAAGCCTCTACAGGTGCTGGTCATGTAATTAGAATATCATGAAAAAGTTTATTTATTTGTGTACAGTAGTCCCTCGTTTATCGCGGGGGTTACGTTCTAAAAATAACCCACAATAGGCAAAATCTGTGTCGTCAGCTTTATTTTTACTATTAACATACATGTTTTAAGGCTGTAAAACTCCTCACCACACACTTTTCTGATTGGCGCTACAATGGCTATGGAGTTTGGTTATCAGCGTCTCAAACATTTCCCGGGAACACACACACAAGGTATTTATTTGTTTATAATAAAAAGATACTAAATTAGTAAAATAAAACAAAAACTAAACAATATTTATACAAAAAGTACACAAATTGACTCCAGAATCACTCTATAATGGCAACCAAAAACAGTTATACAAAAAATGTACAAAAAAACACACAAAATGATTCCAAAAAACATGTATAACAGAAAAATACACCAAACAACAACAAAAATATGAAAATGACGCAATAAAAACAAAACTAAATATTTTTTTAAAAAAAAAAAAACACTAAAATGACAACAGAAAGGCACAAAACTACACCAAAAAATAAATAAAAAATACACAAAATTACTCCAGAATCACGACAATGGCAACAAACAACAATAATTATACAAAAAATGCACAAAAAGACAACAGAAAGATACATAAATGAACATAATGACTCCAAAAAACATACATCAGAGAAAAACACACCAATATAAAAATGAGTAAAAAACAACACATTCATCATGCGCATGTCTCATAGAACTAAACCAGGGAAATTGCACACGCTATTTTACTTTGCACCTGGAAATAAACCCCTTTATAAAAGTGGAAAAAAATGTGCAGAAAAGTCATTGAAATGTGATTTCGAAGTGTCAGAAATGGGAGTAATATAGTAAAAATACATTAAAAGAAGCAAAAATATGACAACAAAAAGTGATGAAAATAGGTTAAAATATTGAGTTGCAGGAAAACGATAAAAATATCATTTTAAAAAATGCTTTGTTTTTTGAAGGCATACTACTAAATACACCAACAGAACTCTGAGTAAAACAAAAAGTACAGGACGGGTAAGTAGTAGTGAAGCAAGACAACAATATAAAATGTGCAAGTGGTCAGTTTAAACTAAATACCTGTTTTAGGTATAACCACTCACTCCTTCCCTCTGTTCACAGCCACCACCATTATACCAAATCTTTACCTTTGTCACCATATGCACAACTACAACATCATGTTTCACTCTCACTTTAAAAAAATCAACTCTTCCCCACCCTTTACATTTACCACCTTCAGCCTCTCCTCCCTGTTCCCTTCCCCCTCACTTAGGTTTAAGCACCCTTTGCCATTACATCCTTTTTGCTTTTGGACCATTTTAGTCACTTTTCACTCTTTTCTTGCCACGTTTTTTGCCACTTTTGGACCATTTTTTCGCCACCTGTTACTCATCACTGTTAATTATTTGTTTACTTTTGATTATCATTAATATTGTATTTGTATATTCTTTTGCTTTGATTAATATTTAATATTGTATTTTGTAATATAGAGTACATCCATCATCTAGTAAGACATGAACAAATAAATCTGCATATTACTAATCATTATAAACTGCATTAAACCAGAGCCTTAATGAATGAACTTAGTGCCATAGTTGTTTAACTCTACCTGATATTGTCCTGTAATTTACAGGAGTTTCCATTTGACGTTTCATTCACTGATAATTAAAGTGTAAGGGAGTGAAAATAGATGACGACATCCATCATTTCTACTGCACAGTGAGTGTGTAACGCAGGGTGACCTCAGGAAACGCAGAGTTTTTTCTTTCAAAAAGTCTTTAAAACAACGTGCTGAAAACTTTACAACTGATGACTAAACAAAAGTGTCTGAAGAAATAAAACACTGATTTGTGTTCAAATTAAAGGACTAATTAAATATTTATTGAGAAGTCAATGAGCAGTCGGACTGTGTCACCATTGGATTCACTGGTGGAGAGAGAATAGTTGGTGGTGAGAGTAAATCCGATTACTGGAATTAAATTATTGGTCGTGTGTGAGAGGAAGGAATGGAGAGCGACTGGAATGCAATCTCGTGCACTAACTCAAAACTAATGCCTCTAAGAGCCCCGTCAGTGCTGATCTCAAAGGCAATACTTTTTAAAGTATGACTAAGGACACGTTCGATCCAGTCTGGGATTTTATATAACGTCAAATAAATAATGCCCCTCTACCATCAAATCTAGCCGTCCGTGACTGGCTGCTTCTCTTTCAATATGCTGCGTCGCTTGTGTTACTTCCGATTGGCTGATCGGAAGCTGCTGACTTGCAAATCCAAAAAAGCTGCCGATATGGCAGGAAGGAGATGCAAAAAAGCACAGACTTGGTCGTAACCAGCCACCTTCAGGACACTGCACCGATTAAAGTCAGACGCCTGATCTACTCGTAATTCAACACATGCACAGATGCAGTGTGAGCAGATATTTGTGATAGTTGAGCTCGACTAGTGCTCAAATTTTGAGTAGATGTATTCAATTTTGGTTTATTAGTGAACTTTGCTAGTGAAGTCACTAGTATTACTCGTAAGATTTATACTGTATGCTAATAACGAGGGCAGGGAAAAGCCAATAGCTTTCCAAAAATATTTCAACCAGTGATTTGGTCATAAAACCCCCTTTTTCTTTTAAATTAAGTCAACTCGTACAACTACTGAATCTTGGGGCTTTAGTAGATCTACTAGTAGACTAAAAACAGTCTACTAGTACTACTAGTGATATTTTCAGAGTACTTGTACTAGTAAACAGAAATGTTTATAAAGGTTTTTGGTGTGAGTAGACTTTAATAGTTAACAGTAGCAGCAATTCTGAGAAATTACAATAAAGGCAAGAATGTTTATGTGATTGAAGTATGATTATTCTGAATAGCATTTTTACATTGGACCAACAAAGCAAGGCAACATGATGTAGCATATTTCAGCAACAAGGCATTTAAAGGGATTCATGTAAGGCTTTGAAAACATGACAAAGGGCTCAAGTAAAAAAACAAAAACATTTTAAATTAATTTTAAAATCATAAAAACCGTAATTTGTGAATATAGAGAATACTGTATATTATTGTAAGTTTTTTTGGCATTGAAATGCCTTTACTGTCACCAACACGTGGTTCTGCAGGGTGTCATCGTTGTCAGACAAGTGACTTTCAGAGAAAGTTTGACTTTATTGTGTAGGAGCTCCGCCTCCAGGTTGTGTTGCGCCTTCAAAATGGTGCCACATCTCTTCTGTCCCCCTCAAAGACCCTAGTCCGACCCACTGTCAGCCGTGACGTCACCAAAAGGCTTCCCGACTAGACCAATGAGCAAACAGTGTGTGCCGGCACTGCTCTTGGGAGTTGTAGTATCATAGTCAGTCTTACATTATATTTGGTTTATTATTTCAAATGCCATTTGAAAAAACTACAAATGCTGAAATGAATCGGCATTTGCCCGGTCGGCTGGTGTTAATGTCAAGCCCTGGTTACTAGTTACTAGTATTACTAGTAAGTTATGAGTAAAAATTCAAACCTTTTCTGCTACGTTACTAGTAATATTAGTGAAACGTTTTGTTTCACTAATACTACTGAGTACGCATGCATGCTCAAACGGCTTGTGTGTGCGTGTCTATGTGCAAACATTAGGTACACAAAAAGCTATTAGTATTTCCTAAAACCTATTAATGAATAATTTTATACAGACGTCCATCATTGTCAACAATGTCAACATTGGTTCATGTCCTACATGGAGACGGCACCTGTCCACAAACTGACACACACAATCGTATCTGACACACCATTAAAACCATCTTAAATCTCACATACACTCCACCACTGAGCGCGTTTATCCAAACCCTGAACCCTCCGAGCTTTTAATAAATGTCTCTGTCAACACTCATAAACGGGAGATCAATTAGAGTTGATTTCACAGTCGATACATTTATTAAAGTGACATCCATTTATTCACACGTTCACCTGTTCTATCAGCCCTGGGTTGTACAGAAGAGCCGACTTCATTCAAAGTTTCATATTTCTGTTGCTGAGAAATAATTGCTACATGTGCACAACGACTTTATTTCCCATACTGGTTATTGGTCATTTCTTAACTCTTTACAGGAGTGGTTCTCAAACTGTTTTGGCTCAAGTACCCCCTCTCTCTTATTTCTGAATCCAGGTACTCCCTTTGTCTGACTTCAACATTTTGTTTAGAAAATTATTTAAAAACAACTATAAATCATAATGATGGAATGAATTAGTGATAACACATATTTTAAAGAAGCTAATTTTGTAAATAAGGTGAAAGAAACAGTATTTAGTGCAGTGATTCCCAACAAATTTCTGGCGACCCCAAAGAATCTGTTTTTCATCATGTTTGAGCTCAGATATTTATTTATTTATTTTATTTATTATATATATATTTTTTACTGCATTTTAGTTGAAGTAGATTTATAATTCACAAAGTGAAAGTATATAAATACAGTTGTTTAAGATTGTGTTTCAATTCAAAAATAGAATAATAATGACAAAATTTCCAGAATCTTTTTTATTTTTTTAGAAATTACAGGTAATCACGATTTTAGTGGCTGTTGAATAGATTTACTTGTCTAGTTGTTCATAATTTCATCTCACACTTAATTTTCCTCTCTCTCTCTCTCTCTCTCTCTCTCTCTCTCTCTCTGAAGTACCCCCTGTAGTGTGTCATCCCGTAGCCCTAGGGGTAAACCTACCCCCATTTGAGAAACACTGCTCTCCAGGACCTCTGAACAGCCTTTATTCTTTAGTATTGGATAATGTAGTTTTAATAACCTGAGTACTGTCCACACGTATAGGGTATCTTGCAAAATGGAGATATTTTTCTCCGATTGGCCCCATCGTCTACACACAACCAGAGTTTTTTTCATGAAAAGAAAAAATTTATAAAAACTCTGACCAAAGTATGAACTTGAGGAAAACGCCGGCTATGTGTTTGGGTGTGGACATCAATGCCCGGCGTTTTAGATTATCCTGTGTCATTTTACCATGACAGAAATGCTCTGACATCACATGCGCGACTTGTGTTTACATGAAAGATATTATGGGTGCCCACAAAATTGTGTTGATTATCTCCATTGTCCAGGCGTTGTTTGTATACTTGTCTTTGCAAGCCCAACTACTTTGCCTTTGCTCTTGTCGAAGAGCAAAGGAGCACTTTAAGGTCAGTTGTTTTCCACCAGATAACCAGTGTACGTCCAAGGCATGTTCGCCGTCAAAGCTGCCGACGCCGGTTTTGGATCCGACCTGGATGGACGGCCGGCTGGTGGGACAACTTTGAGATGGAAGTCGTTATCCCGGAGGAATGGCGTGAACATTTTTGAATGTCACGGTCCTCGCTGCTGTCATTATCGTAGCTATTACGCCCTCACATTGAGGGGCAGTCCACAGTCATGCAGTCACCCGACAGCGTTGTGAAAAAAGTTGCCTGCACGCTGCACTACTTGGTTGACGAAGGAAGACTACGAAAAAACGCAAATGCGTTTGGTTTGTCAAGGCAAGTCGTCTCCAAAATTGTTAGGCAGGTGTGTACAGCTATACTGTAACAGTGCACTTGGAACCGCAGCGCATACAGTCACCAACAACTGAAAGTGCGGTGCATTCACTTGTGGAAAGATTTGAACAACTGCATGGTCTGCCTCAGTGCCTTGGTGTTGTGGATGGTACGCATGTGGGAGTAAAGCAACCATTGGACAATTCCACTGATTACCTGAACAGAAAGGGACATTTTACGTGAACCATTCAGGCTACTTGTGACTATAAATACTTTTTCATGGACGTGGTGGTAAAGTGGCCAGGAAGCGTACACAACGCTCATGTTTTCGCGAACTCGGCTATCAATGACTCTCAAAAGTGGAAAAATCCCTCCTTGTCCAAGACAAATTGTTGATAACGAAGCACCTATTCCTGTTTACATTTTGGTTGACCCCGCCTACCCCTTGCTGCCGTATCTAATGAAAGAATACGCTAATGGAGGGAGTACAGTTCAGGAACAGTATTTTGGGCTTTCTTTGTGCTGAGCGCACATGGTAATAGAATGTGCCTTTGGAAGGTTAAAGGCCTAATGTGGAGCTTTGAAGAGAGCCATGGACATCAATATACGTGAACTGCCTTTTGTAATTTATGCATGTTTTGTGCTGCATAATTACTGCGAGGCCTCTAAAGACACAATAGATGCAGACGCCATTCAACATGAAAAAGACAATCAGCCAGATTCAGAAGAGAGAGCTTGACCAACGAGGGAAAGAGGGTCAGGAGAGTTCTCACCCAGTACCTTGATGGAGACAAACTAACGCAGTGGTGATAAGTACTCAAATCTTGTGCCTAATCAAAAATGTAGTGAAGTAGAAAGCATAGATATGTAACGAAATAAAGTGTACTTAAGTAAGTGGTTTTTTTTAACTTGTTTTTGTTCTTGTACTTTTCACATTGTAACTTTCCACCACTGAACTTATGTTATCATAGTTGCACACCAAATTGTTTAGTGTCATAATTCCATAAATTGTTCTCAATGTTCACATATTATGTCAAAACAATATGTTCATACACCAGTGAACTTATGTTATGTTACTATAGTTACACACCGAATTGTTTAGTGCCATCATTTCATAAATTGTTCTTAATGTTCACATATATCAAAACAACATGTTCATACATTTTGCATATACACATTTCTTTGCAAAGATGTTTTGTCATTTGGAGAAATAAAAAACATTGTGCTTGTCACTGAACACAAAACTTGTAGCGTTTCTTTCACACCACAAAACCCACACAAAACACTTGGCACTTAACTTTTCAAAAACAATCTGAACATGAACAATTTCAAGGATTCTTTAATCTCTGTAAAGGTCTTGTGTGTATGTGAGCCCTGTGCTCTCAGCAGGTGGGCTGGGATGGAAAGTCTCTGTGGTGCTGGTTGTATTCCGTGGAGTTCCTTGGATTGAGGGTGAGTAGTTTGGAAGTGAGTGAAAGGCTTGATTTGGGTGGGTTGATTGTAGAGATGGTGTGTGTGAATAATAATGCTGTCTTGCTTCATGTGGCATGTAATGGAAAAGTTGTGCAAGGAGAGGCTGCATGACTTGATTTAAAACAGAAAAACCATCAGCAGTGGATGTGGTCAGCGTTTTCAGAGTATTTGTCATTGTTGTTAAATTTTCCCCAGCTTGTCGCTCGGATGATTCCAACACTTCCACTAATCTTGTTTTTTTTTTTTTGAAGCTGATCCTCTTCCACTGTTTGTAGTCACTGTGTCTCCGCGGGCAGCTTCCACTTCAGACAGTCATGCCTGTGTCCCCTCAGTTTATCCTTTATAAAAATAAAAAGACAATAGGCTATATGGTTAACAGTTTATGTTAAACCCTTCGAATAATATTATGGTGGCAAATTAACAACTTAAATGTGAGCCAAACAGCCAAAGTTTATTTTGATGAGCACATGCAAATACCAGAGACAGCTAGTAGTGTTACTTTTTGTCAATTAGTTGAGTAACTTTTCGAAGAAGTTAGTAAAAAATTTGTAGAATTTACCTTTTAATACATCTACTAAAGAAGTACATTTGTTAATATAGGTCTATGGGTCAGGTAAGAGCCAAAATCATATTGACCTGTTTGCTGTTGTGACACGCGGCCTTGTTTCCGTGCACAGTTTCTATTTCTATAGGGGTCTATAAGACAAAGGAGGGACTTACTGTATATATAATAATGTATATGAATGTCCACCGGCAGTAGACCATAGCAAAAGACTAGTTAGGTTTTTTTACGCATTTCAAAAGAATCATACATAAACATATATTTCTCAGAAACTCTGGATATCAGCTTTAAGTTTTATTTCTCAAATGATACTACTGAACATAAATCATTTTTACGCTAAACAGTTACTCTGTGTACACAATACTCAAGTAGCATGTAAGTATTTTTTATTCTTACTCAATTATTTGGGATGCTGTTATTACTTGAGCCAAATTAATTTTATGTAAGGTTACTCTTATATTTTTGCTACTCTATCAAATACATACTTCAAGCAGCTCTCGCCTTTATTTTACTGCGGGTGTACTGCTACCCTGCTTGGTGTCTGGCCCAGCATCACACAGCTTGAAGTTGGATGAGGACGAAGTACTGGGCGAGGGAAGGGGTTGTCCAAGTTGAGTGTTTGTGATGCCATAAGATATGGTGGTAGTGGCGGGGGAGCCACCCCATATTTGTTCAAACAAGTTGAAGTAAAGAAAAACGACCGCTCTGAACGACCGTATTTGGCTCTGATAGCCTTCATTTTTGTGGTGATGATAGTCCGAGTTAGCTCACCCCTTCTATGATATCCGCAGAATACTGCTCCAGAAACAGTGCCAATAGCTCCACATACTTGTTTGTACGCTCTCTTGGATTTTGTTGACTTTATACTGCAACACTACGTTTAGGAGTAATTCTGACTCCTTGTCGGTCCTTGTCGGCACCATTCTTCAGGTTTTGAGGCAGTGACGAATTTTGAAAATTCTGATTGGACAGGATTTGACAAACTACTGCCACCCAAAGGCCTGGCATGCTTGTATACGTGCAGAAAAATGCACTTACGTGGTTTGATGTGGATGCTTTGGTTTTGGTAGACGGAGTAGTGTGGACTCAGGTTTTTTCCTAGACGGATGTGGAGGATATTTGGTTTTAAAAATACCCTGCTATGTGTGGACTGGGCCTTAGAGTATTAAATCTCACCAACATGTTATCACTAATGTAATGTGTTTGTGTAGTCCTTCAACACTTCTGTCAAACACACCTAGTAAATACCAACCATACCTTCTAGGATCCATCTTGTGATGTTTTATTATTGCAATATCTCAATACCTTCGACTGAAAAGGTCGTACATGGTCAGAGGATTAGATTAGAAGTAAAATACATCTTGAGCCACAACAGCCAACAATGCCTCCTACATCCACCAAATGTCTTTATGTATTTTTGATGTGAGGAATTGAGTAGAAACAGCAGGATTCGAACTACCAACACTCCAGTCCCTGTAGCACCCACACACTTTATTGGTGTGAAACTTTGCAGAATCAAACATGAAATCAACTTTTGCACTGTTTCATAATGAATAAAGAAAGTTGACTTTAAACCAGTGGACCCAACCACGCAAAGGTATTTGGTCAGAGACCGGTTTGTTACCGCCCACAAAGTCCAGATGCAGTTTTTCAAAATATATTGTAGCAGAACTGCTGCTTAGGTAGGGGTTTGAGACATGACACAAGTCATATGAATGAGTTCATTTAGCCTCAGTTTCCAACAGTTAGCTATCTCCTCTGCAGGAGTCAAGAGTCCCAACTGCCCTCTGTAAATCTCTTGTTCCGGCCACTTCTAGCCCATATCAAACAGGTGTGGTCAATCACGATGCATTATACCTGTGATTAATCACACACAGAGTCCCTCCCTGAATCACCTCCCAACAATCCTATCTTCCTGCTTAACACATGCACTTATCACATGAATATAGGTTATTTGCATGTTCTGTTTAATTGCCATTGCTTACAATTGCTTAATTACACCTTATTCAGTCTGTGAAAACGTGCTCCAGGATGATATTGACCAATAATGACAGTGTTTCCCAACCTTTTTGAGCCATGACCACATATTTTCCAAGTACACCACCGAAAAAAAAAAAAAATTCACAAGAAATATGTTTTGAAACTTGATAAAAAATCTAGTTTCAATTTACTTAGTATGAAACTTCAGCTCTGAGTCTGTATCTTTTTCTGTCTTTCTAGCAGTTATTCAGGCCTAATTGATTTGTTTGCCAGAATGGAGAACTTTTTGTCAGAAGGCAGCCAAAAACTTTCTCAAGGTAGTTTTATAGTGGTTGCTTCCCCAGGGCAGATTGACAACCTTTTCTTTTCAAATATTTATTAATCGCTATTACTTGCAGCGTTATCTTACTTGCTGAATGACTACGTACTTTCGTATTTAGCCCGATATTGCCCTCAATTAGACGAGCATGTAATTGTTCCACCTTACTCTCTAAGGCAAATCAGGTGAAATTGGAGAATCTTTCGCGGCACACCTGTTGATATCTCTTTGCACACTTGTGTGCCGCGGTACAGTGGTTGGGAATCACTGGTTTATAGCACACAAAAGGTTTGGGGATACTCCTTTAAATAACAGACATGTTTGCTTTGTTAGTTTTAGTAAACACACAAATAATTCTTGCATATATTTCCTACATATACAAGGCTCCTGGGACCTGAACCCATGACATTCAAGCTGTCAGACAGACTGTTTGATTCTGTTTTATTCAGGAAAGGCTGGATGGATGGCCATTCAGGAAAAATAATAACTTTTATGGATTATATCCATCCAAGCATCTATCCTTGAGGGACCATGATTGACTTCCACACAAACCAAAATATAAACTCCCACAGGTTTTGGGTCACGTCTCAGTGGGCCTGATTTTATTCACTTCCAGCGGGAAGCAGTCACACTGCCTCGTAGTCAGGTGACCAATTCCCCTCAATGTTGAGTTTCTAGTGAGAGCTTTATTTAGCCCTTAGACAAATCGTATTTTCCTGGAAGATGAGAAGAAAAAAATAATCCAAAATGCTACATTTTCAAAGTTAATGGGGTTACAAAGTCCCCAGTCACCGCAGGGTAGATGACAAACTGCACACTGTCCTCATCTGTCAGTGAAATGAAACCTGCTTCAGAAAATGTCTATTTTTCTTCCTAAAGCAGAGATGGATAAATTGGAGCGGAGTCAAAAATGCACTCATCACATCTACATTATCTGTCCTTTCTATGATTTTACATTTGACTATTAAACAACCTCTGATTATCAGAGCTAGACGCTGCTGCTGTTTCTAAAGCCATCTGCTATGTGCACGTTTGGATTCATCAGTAGCTGTGTTAGACTTTCATTTATGCTGATGCCTACAGAGTTGTGTGTGTGTGTGTTTTTTTTTTTTTTAATTACACACAATACCACATGACAGTTTCAACACAAGTGGTACATATTTTTGACTTCAAGGCAGATCCACTCTTTTCTTACTGACGGAGAAAAGATGTGATGTTTGGATTCACTTTGAAAGCCTTTAACCAAAAACTGAGAAAATGGTTGGGTGATGGATTTTCAATGTTGGAGGCTTAATTTGAATGCAGTCCACTGCACAAGCATTGGGTTTCATTACGTAGGAAAAGCCTAAATGACAAGAAGCTAATGAAGAAAAAGGATCAGTTTCAATCCCAAAAATTGGAATTATAATTATTCTCTCTTTAATAAATCACATTCGCCTTATTGCATTTTCCTCTGGTCCCAAAAGAAATTTAGAGGGAGAATCTAAGATGAAAATAACCAACGTTAATGTTATTGATGCAAAGATTCAACAAAGAGAAAAGACTGTGATTTCTCTCCTTTATAAAAACTATTTGTTGTACCCTGTTTCCAAACAGGGAACAGTGGAATTTTCTCTGCTTTTCAGAATCACTGCCTGGATATTCTCGGACCTTTGGGAAGCATTTTGTTAAAGCAATGACGAATGGGCTAAAATGCAAATGCAAAGTTTTAAAATGAAATAAGGAATAGTCCTGTTGCGCCTCATACAAAAGTGCATTTAAAAGTTGGAACTAATTTACGATAGATTTGAATAATGCACCCATTCCTTCCTTATGAATAAGTGACTTAACATATCATGGAGACTTACCAGAATACATTGTGAAAAGGAAATTAATATGCTTTTTAAAATCTGATTTCAAGCACTGCATTATTAGTACATCTGTTTAAAGAAACAAACAGTTGTTGCTACATTGCCTGTCAGCGGCAGAGCAACAACATAAAATTATGGCTCCAAAGTTAGAATAATACATACATTTGCATCCTGAGGAGTTTATTAAAGTAGAAATAAAGACACCGACAACCTTTTGATGCAAATCCTGTCTCCACGTAAGAGAAAAATGACAAAACCATTTGCAAATTTGTCACAAGCATCACGACAAGCAGAGATATGAATGTTGTATTTCCTCAAGATCTTTATTTTTACCTTAGCAACAATATTACAATTTCCTGCAAATTAGTGACAGTCATGATTGGTGACGTGGCCAGAGTAAAATGCCGTGGATGGCAACAATCACCCTGAGAATCTCGTTGGCCAGCGCAGACCTACGTAGCTCTGATTTGTAATTGGTCAAGTCCAATTTGCATTTGGATGATTTGCAATTGGCACAACTGATTGATTGTCAGTGATGAAGTAGTTTCTCTCTTTCCTCATGTTCTGATTGCCTTACCTCACTATTTAGTCTGTTCACTGTTGCGTTGTCTGGAATGTCTTTTTCTCCCAGTTGGTCTTTGTCTTTAGATGGTTTTTAATTTCTAGTGTCCAGTGTTGAACTATTTTCTATTTGATTGTTGAGTTTCAACCTTTGAGTTTGTTTTTGTACTTTAGACTGAGTATGGGATTTTGGAGTTACGTTGAAATGAAGTTATTGAATGTAATATACTACCACCAGTAAGTCAACAAGATAGATAGATAGATAGATAGATAGATAGATAGATAGATAGATAGATAGATAGATAGATAGATAGATAGATAGATAGATAGATAGATAGATAGATAGATAGATAGAGTTATTCATGATAGTTTGTTTAGGCTCCTTCTCTCCAGGACAGTTTCCAGGATATCAATAATTGAGCTGGCCTTGTTTTTTTTCTGTTTTTTTTACCTCTGTACACAGAGGTTGTGTTTTTTTTTTGGGTTTATTTATTGGAGGTTGTGTTTTTTTTAGGTTTATTTATTTATGTATTTGTCTGTGAACAATCTCTCTCAGAAACCAATGGACCAATTTTTATGAAATTTTCAGTAAATAGGCTATGGGATAATAAACAAGTGGTTACATTTTGGGTAATGATCCTGATTAATATCCCGAATCAGGATCAGTTAAAAAAAAAAAAAAAAATTAAGAAATTGAAAAATCCCTATGTTCATCTCTTTGAGCTCATTGTGCAACACCTGCTGGTGACTTTGCACATTACATGTTTTAGTCAATTTCACTTTCACATTGTTTATAACTGCACAGCTACATGCTAGATATTTCTTTAAAGTCTTTAAAGTGTGAATGATCATGGTACCGTGATCAGGCTCACTGATCCAGATAACTTCTAATATCTGGCAAAGAGGATATTTGGCATTTGGCAGATTTTGCTTTCTAGTTGATCAGTTTGTTCACGTTGTTAGCGTCTCCGTTTCCAAAGTTGGCCAACAAAGACTAGTACAACATTTCCAACCTCTTTCTGCACACATTGGAGTTTCCTCAGGAAGTAGAGTTGACTCATCTCCTTCTTGTTCACAGCTCAAATGTTGGACTTCCAGTCCTGGATGTTGTTGATGGAGACACCCAGGTATTTGTACTTGTATACGTGTACATTTTAGGACATCCTCAGCTCTCAGAGTGAGGTATCAAGTACCAAGGAAATAGCTGTCATTTGTCAGACCAAACGGACCTCCATCAAATGACACGGCCTCAGGCTTCAAAATAAAAGTCGTCAGACTCAACGGTTTCAGGCTTGATATATATCTCAACTTTTGAAAAATAAAAGGAAAGAACGGCTTTTCAACTTACTTTGTCATGTGTACTTTTGGTTCTTTCAAAATAAAACGCCATGTTGTGTTTTACGTCCCGACTTTTATTTTGAAGCCTGAGGTTGTGTCATTTGACGGTGCTTGGTTTGACAAGTGAGGCTGTGTCATTTGACTGAGGTTTTGCTGAGTCATGAGTCCATTTGGTCTGATAAATGAGAGGTTTTCCTGAAACCTCACTTTGAGACCTGAGGATGTCCTAAAATGGACATTGTACTTGTATTTGTTTGTCCAATTTGGTTTATTAAATTAATTAACAAAAACCAAGATGAAGTTATTAAGTCAGTGATACTCAACATGTGGCTCTTTATGTCAGAAAACCTTAAAATGGAGAAACTTTTTAGTCCCTTTTTACCTTTTTCTTTGGCCATTTTGCAACTTCCTTTGACCCATTTTTGTCCCTTTACGAAAATGTTTTACACTGTTTAGTTTTTTCAGATTTTAGCTTAATTTTGCCAATAAATATCCCTTATTCCTAATTTTTGCTTCCTAATTATTTTTTACACTTTTGTCCAATTTTTGTCAATTCTTTAACCATTTTTTTTTTTTTGCCACTTTTCATCTAAATGTCACCCTTTTTCACTTTTGTTTGACACATTTTGCTCATTAAAGCTACCTTTTTTATGCCAATTTCTTCTGCCACTTCTGACTGCTTTTGGCCCATTTTAGTCTCTTTTCACTCATTTCATGCCACGTTTTTGCCACTTTTGGACTATTTTTTGCCACCTGTTGCTCATTTTTTGTCACTTTACTTACACTTTTCTCGTTGCTGTGAGCTCTTTGTTTACCTTCTCAGACGTTTGCAGGGAAATGACTCACGGTGTGTTGACTTCACTGTATGCTGGATTATGAAATCATTAAACTTTGTCACGCTGCCCCGACCTGTGCCTTTTATGAACCACTTTGTCCGGTAAGGTTGATGGTGATGGATGTTTTCCCACTCTGTTGACCAATTAGAGGCGAACTGAGGTCATCGTTTTCACCCTTTAGCTGAAAAAAATAACTATGGTTACATGCAAGCCTGAGTCAAAACAAAACATCCAGACATGAACGCAGTGATTCACCAAAGCCATTAGGGTTTTTTTCTTCTCTTGCGTCTGTTAAATGTGTCCAAACTTTCAATAATTATAAACTGCAACAGCGACATCAAAAAAGACGAGATTCTGCAATGTTTGGAAGCTAAAAGACGAAATGTCATCGTTTCACCAGATGGTGATAAAAGTCTTGATGTTGTGTAGCTGGGGGCAAAAAAATAAGCATATTTTTTAAATAAATTTTCCCTGCATGAACCTCCTACATCGACCACAAGCGAAGCCAGAACAGCTTTGTCTTTGAGCTCCATCCTTTGGTCACTTTTCATAACTGCATCAATACATATGGATGTTAATTTGTGGGTATTTTGTATGTAGGCTTTTGGGCTTCTCCGCAGATCATTTAAAGAGTTTCTGGAAATGCAAAGCAAAGCAGGTCTAAGACTTTCCTCCAGACTCACTTATGTTTCCCATACAATCAAGCCTGACACATTAACCAGCCATTGAACATGCTGACAAGAGCTCATCTACAAACTGTACAATATTGTGCCTGATTAGATCTCAGACATCACTCCAAGGGACTTTTCATTTTCCAAATGACTTACCCCGCCTGCACAAATGATGTAGACGCCTGACATCAAGTGTTAAATAAGCTCTAGACCAAGGCCATCCATTCTATTTTGGGGCTGTTTTGTAATGTCTACTCCACCATAAAAATCGTATTTCCCAAGCACTTCAGGTAAATGATCTCCTGGGATATCGGTGTGCTTTTTTAGCTTTCTAATATCAGACTCTAAAGACATGCAGATGGCAACGCAAAAAAGGACCATCAAGGCCTTCTCATGTGCATCCTGGCATGAGAACAGTTTGCTCTAAAAATGCATGAGAATCAAAAAAACGAGACTTGCTTTCCAGGAATAGGTGATGCCTCTCGGATGTTTTTAAGATATCTCTCATTTGTGGAGCTGCTACTTCGTTTTAGTATCAACTAAATACATATTATGCAAATTATGTGTGTTTAGTTCAACAGTTTGCTTATAGTAGGGTACTCTAAGGTTTTATTTGTTACAGTCCCAAGTAAAATACACACACAGGTGGCCAGAGGAAGCCTGTGTCTCTCTATGTCTATATGTCTCTCTGTGTTTCTCTATCTCCATCTGCGTCTGTCTGTTCAAAACTTTAAAAAAAAAAATTTGCAAAAAAAACACATTTAAAAAACGTGTGATTTCTTTTAATGTTACTTTTGACCAGATTTACAGCAATATTTGTGACATTTTTCATATTTTGTTTCTCGTAAAAATATAATGTCAATGTTAAATAAAATTTTAAATATGAAATGTAAATATATATGTTAAATATAAATGTTAAATCCAAATGTTAAATCTAAATCAAAATGGTAAATCTAAATCTAAGTGTTAAATCTAAATGTTAAATCCAAATGTTAAATGTTAAATCTAAATCTAAATGTTAAATAAGAAATCTAAATGTTAAATCTAAATCTAAATGTCACGGGTGAAACTAAATATTTAGCTAATATGCAAATTCAACAGGAGTACCAAAATAAAAGCTCATTCCTGTGAATTAGCATATTTGCTAAATATTTAGTTTCACCCGTGACATTTAGATTTAACATTTAGATGTAACATTTAAAATTTACTTTTAACATTTAGATTTAACATTTAGATGTAACATTTAAGATTTACTTTTAACATTTAGATTTAGATTTAGATTTAACATTTAGCATTTAGATTTACCATTTATGTTAATATTTAATATTTTACATTTAACTTTTAACATTTAACATTTACATTTAACATTTAACATTTAACATTTAACATTTACATTTACATTTACATTCAACATTTACATTTAACATTTACATTTAATGTTTACATTTAACATTATGTTTTTCGGAGAAAAGAAATATCACAAATTTCACAAATATTACTGTAAATCTGGTCAAAATTAACATTAAAAAACTCACGTATTTTTAAACGTGGTTTGTTTGTAAATGTTGCAAAAAGTTTCTGTTTATTTTAGCCGGCACAACTTTACAATCGACTCCCCATAGAGGTCACGTGAGAACAAATCTTGTGTGAGTGTTCAAACAAAAGCAACATAGTGTCAAAGCTTATGAAGGACAAACATAAAAAAATACTGAAAAAAGAAAAAAAAAAAGAAACCTTTCAGTTTTTTTTTAATCTGAAGGGATATTGTAACTGTTACAGAGACCACATATGAAGATAAAAAACAACCGTTTTGATGGTGCTGTGTTTGTGTGTGTGTGCTCCGATAATATCAACACACACACACACACACAAAAGCATTCTGTCCCACCACCAATCTTCATCCAAGCTAGAAATTGATTTTACGACCTCCTACTTGAAAAAGTGACCTGGAACACCTCTTGAAGTCAAAGCTCCTTCTTGGTAGAGTCAGGGGGAAAAAACTGATATGATACCAGTCAGCCATGGTTGAGATCTTTCTATATGCTTTTGCTGAACTCAGTTGAACTGGGAGGTTGAGATTTTCCGTTTAGAAATGCCAAGTTCCGAGTTCCCTTGAACGCAGCATTACATGTTGCTCAGTCAGCTCGCTTCTTGATTGGCTACAGTCACAAATGTTGGGGTCACGAGGCAAGAGTTGTCGGCTTTCCACACACATTTATTTATTTATTTATTTATGGGTTTATATAACACGGGCAGTGTACATTAATATTAATACTGAAAATATAGCAGAATTAGCCAAAAGGGAATTTTTCATCTGCAGTCCCTGGAAAGACTGTATATTTGTCACCATAAAAGAATAACAACTACACAAAATACAGGAAATATACGATAAGATATACAGTGAAAGCATGCAATTACATAATAACATATAACACTTCCAGTTACAATTGAAACATATACTGTAAGTCCAAAAATAAATCATTAAAAAGTCACTGAGAGGCACACGCTGTTAGAGGGGGCACAGGTCAGCGCATGAGTTTTGGGCATAAATATTTAATAAATTGTATATCTTAGATTGTCGACCCCAAGTCTTTTCAGAGCTGATTAACACAGGGTAATCTTATAAAGCAGTGGTTCTCAAACTTTTTTGGCTCAAGTACCCCCTTTCTCTTATTTCTAGATTCACGTACCCCCTTTGTTCGACTACAACATTTTGCTCATAAAACTATCTAAAAACAACTATAGAACATAATAATGAAATGAATGAGTGATAACACACTATTTAAAGAATCTCGTTTTGTAAATAAGTGGAAATAAACAGTATTAAGAGCAGTGGTTTCCAATCCTTTTTGGGATCGTGACCCCATTTTGATATTTTAATGCATTTTAGTTGAACTGGATTTATATTTTATAGTGAAAGCATAGAAAGACAGTTTGTGTGTTGTTTTACTTAAAAAAAAAAAAAAAAAAAAAAAGAATAATAGTTTAAAAAAAAATGACATTTAAAAAATTTTTTCACATTATTCAGAAATTTCAGGGGCGACCCCACACGGGGTCCCAACCCCAAGATTGAAAAACACTGATTTAGTGGCTCCTGAATATATCTATTTCTATAATTTGTATAATTGCTGGTGATTTTACGCCTGGGGTGGGACCAAGTCTGACATATTAATAGTTGATTTTTCACTCTCTCTGTCTCTCAAGTATCCCTTGTAGTGCTATCATGTCCCCCTAAAGGTACACATACCCCCATTTGAGAAACCCTGTTATAAACAGTGTTGGGAACGTTACTTTAAAAAAGTAATTAGTTATAGTTACTCACTACTTGTTCTAAAAAGTAACTGAGTTAGTAACTGAATTACTCATTATCAAGGAAAGTAAATATTAGCGTTACTGTTAAAAAAAAAAAAGTTGCTATGTGTCAAAGAATTCAGATTTTTTTCGATGCGTGTGTCGTTGTGAGGCGCTTCATTATATTTGAGGTGTTTACAACAGATGTGGACAAAGTCTTCTCTCTGGTAAATAATGAACACTTCACATGTACGTTCTTGTCTTTAACCACAATTAATATAAAGTAGTGTTTGTATCGCCATCTTAAAAATGACAACTTTTCATCAGATTGCTCCACGCTCGCCATCTCTGCTGATTCATCAAATCTGTAGTGGTTGTGTGTGTGTGTGTGTGTGTGTGTGTGTGTGTGTGTGTGTGTGTGTGTGTGTGTGTGTGTGTGTGTGTGTGTGTGTGTGTGTGTGTGTGTGTGTGCTGGCACATGTGTAAAAACACTGGCTCTGATTGGCTACCATGAAACATGACGCCGCCTTAGCCAATCATAATCGCCCACCTTGTTTCTAACCCACCTCCTCACTACAGCTGAGTAAGAAGCCAGGGATGCTTTCAGATAACAGTTTATTAAATCAATGCATGTAACGCGCCACATTTAACGTTCAGTAACGTTAACGACGTAAAAAGTAATTAGTTAGAATACCCCTTTACTGAAAAGAAAAACGCTGTTACCTAACGCCGTTATTTCAAACACTGATTATAAAGCATAAAATAATCTAGTATTTGCCGTCTTTGGTCAGGAAGAGGGGAAATTGGGGAAAAAATTGCCCAATTATCTTCGCGTGTGTGTACGTCGCATAACTCTCTTTACTGCTGTGCACACAATCAAGTGCTAGCATAGCATGAACTTCCACTTCTTACGTTTCACGAGCCCCAAATATTTGCTTCAACTTATGTTTCCTGGTATGAATTTAGAAAAAAAAAAAAACTTGGATAAAAAACAAAACAAAATGTGTATTTTTACAAACTAGCGACTCGCTAACGGCTACCTCCGCTGCTGCAGAGGAGTTGTAGCCCATTACTGTTATCTGCTGAAGAGCAGCTGTGAAGATGGTGGAAATTGTGGCTGAAAAGATGTTTTTAGAGATTGAAAATTCTTCCGGTTGCCGCATCTAAAAAATAGGAAGAAAATAATGCTAGAATATTTATCATGTAAGACATAACTTGACATGTTCTTCCAATTTTCTAGAATACATGATGCTATTTCCTTGGAGCGCAGTGAAAGCCCTTTTAGTTATTCCTGCTCATAAACCCAGACTGATTGTGTCACATGAGCAGTGAAACTAAAGCGATTGAATGCCGGTACAGATGTGCACTGTCATAGTGGAAGGAAGAAGGTAATCATATGGGAATCCATAAATTCAATAGCAAAATTTAATTTGCCTCATAAAAAAAAGCGGCCGACTTGTATTTTATCTTTAGTGTTCAATACAAAAACTAGACACAACGCAAACGAATCCAGCGCAACCTAATATTGGAGATATTATGGAACACCAGAGAAATAAAGATAAAGTGTCCTCATTGCCCAATCTGGTGACTTAAACTGAATGTGCACTTCTTTTTTTTTGCTCATTTATCATCCAATTTTTTTTTTTTTTTTCCCATGGACAAATTATAATGAGAATCCTCTTTGAGACAGTGCCTCTAACTATGATATACTGTGCAATTCTCTGTAGGTACCACACTCACATTCATCGGCTGGGATTGATGTTAACAGTTTACACAGGTCCCAGTAAGTGATGCCAGAGCAGCACACACACACACACACACACACACACACACACACACACACACACACACACACACACACACACACACACACACACACACACACACACACACACACGCACACGTATTGCGAGAGGAAGCAAAAGCCAACTGTCTTGCGTTTTTGTGTTAATCAGCAGTTTGGGGCTCGGGTGCAGTTCCTCTAACAAATCGTGGCATATCGCGAGTCTCGAGTGGATTTCAATGGTTTTATTCAATTTCTTTAAAGTTTTCTTCATCAGGAACTTGTCACAATACTGTGTGGCTCAATGATGCAGCCCCTTTTTTTATTTCCTCCAGCAAAAGCTTGAAAGCGCACTGCAGAGGAATGCAGCTCAGCAGTTTTCTATTATCCATGTTAGCGTGACCTTGTGTGCCACCCACTAAGTAAGAAAATTAATCCATACGAAAGGTGAGCCGTGATTATTAAGTAAACATTTGCTCGAAAGATCATTTTGATTTTATGTAAATACTTATGTCATGTTGAGAAAATGTTGCACTTAACCTTTAGTGAGTGTGGTACATACCTGCTGTTGCTTCTTACATCCGTGTATTCATTTTATATCATGAATATTTAGTTATAGGAATCATAAAAAACAATAATGGTGAGATAAAAATTTTTGTGCATCAAAAATAATAGTAATAATATAATGGGACTAATGGCAATAATAGTTCGTTTTTGGAGAAAAAAGCAAAGAAATTGTTTCCTAGCATATTGTACTAGAAGCATATTGATGAGGTGTTCAGAAGTAAACATCTTTTTGAATAACTTTTCAGAATTTTCTGTCCATTCAAAAATGATGTGATATGAAACCTGTTGAGATCCACTACCCTACAACCAGAGGTGAAAGTAATGGATTACAAGTACTCACGTTACTGTAATTGAGTTGCATTTATGGGTTCTTCTACTACTAACAAAACGCATTGTTTTGCACCATATTAGTTTTATTAACTTTTTAAAATGGGACTAGTTTACCGTTTGAGAGCCTGAGTGCCACCATGTTGAAATGACGTAATTGATGACGTGATTAGTCCCTTTCAGTCCATTGAGTTCTATAGGAGGAGAAGCATTCAGGATCATTTAGCAGCCTTTTCAGTCAAAATGACAACTTGTGCTGCTTTGGGTTGCTCTAAAAAACACTTAAAGTTTAAAAAAAGTTGATGTAAACCTCTTTGTTTACTGAAATTTGATGAACAAAATTCGTGCCCTGAAAAAATCTGTGATTACAGGCGGCGACAGTTGCAACTCTGCTGTTTCGTAGATGGAATGAAGAAGAGAAGAAGAGCAAAAAATCTGGACTAAAACCGTTAAACCAAACCGAACCATTTCTGACTAGAACAATGGTTCTTTGCAGCAGACAGAATCTACTTGGGTCGGCATTAATGAGCAGCAGTTGATCCTGGTTTCCTGTATTTACATGCACGGAGCTCTTCTTCTCTTCTTCATTCCGTCTACGAAACAGCAGAGTTGGACCTGTTGCCCCCTGCGGTCACAGATGTGATTGTAATAGCTGGGTTTAAACCCATAGAGGGCAGTCACTGTCACATTTTTACAGCCAAATACACCAAATATAAATACAGTGGTCCCTCGCTATAACGCGGTTCACCTTTCAATTTTTTTACATTGCAATTTTGGATAAATTTTTTTACAGCGTATGAACGTTGTGTTCTGCGTCCTGATTGGCTAATGCTGCATTCACCCACCAGCGACACATCCAACTTGGTGAGTTTCACTGCCTGCTGAAGCGAGGAGCTGTGCTCCTTTTTCTCCTCTCATAAACATAAACCACCAGTGAAAAAAGCCGGTGTGATTAGCGGCTAATGCTATCCTAGCTCAGTGCTACAGAGAGAACGTTTACCTGCTACTACCACCTCCTCACTGATTCTCCTCCACGCCTAATCCGTCCTGGTTATAAATACAGCTCTAGGTGGTCACACACAGCTTCTACTCCATGGTTGAATGGGTGAAAAGACCGGTGTCCGTGTTGACGTGACATCATCGTTTATGTTTTAAAATCTACGAAGGTTTGAACTTTGAGAGTGTTTAAACAAGAGAGAAATGTTAATTCCTGTCTGAGAAAAGTGTATAAAGTGTGTGGTGAGGGGTTTTACAGCCTTAAAACGCATAATAATTGTAAAAAAAAAAAAGCTGACTACATTGCGGATTTATGTGCAGGTTACATTTGGTCATTCTAATAATATATCCATCCATATATTTTCATACCCGCTTATTCCTGTTTAACAGGGTCGCGGGGGTCTGCCGGTGACAATATCCGGCTCTCATAGGGCACTGGGCGGGGGTACACCCTGGACAGGGCGCCAGTCCATCACAGGGCAACACAGACACAGACAACCATTCACTCTCATTCACTCCTATGGGCAATTTAGAGACTCCAATCAACCTTACGGTCATGTTTTTTTTGGATTGTGGGAGGAAGCCGGAGTACCCGGAGGAAACTTACGCAGCACGGGGAGAACATGCAAACTCCACACAGAAAGGACCCAAGTCCACCCCAGGGCTTGAACCCAGGACCTTCTTGCTGTGGGGCGGACCTGCTAACCACTAAGCCACCGTGCGCCCTCTAATAATATATTCAACTTGCAATATTGATCGTGAGAAACTGCAGAGCTGCTTAGTCTATGGCTCCCTGGGAGACCTCCACCCTCAAAACACACAAACCATCCGTCTACATCTGCACGTTTTAGTCCAAATCTTCCCAATACAGTCTAAAAACAAATGTACTTTAGCCCTCGGAGATGTACAACACTTTCTTAATAGTTTCAGCATTGCAGTAAAGTATTAATGTATTGATTTTCTTTTTGGGAGGGTTAGAAAAAGTTTATTTTTGTTTTTAGCACAGTTTAACACTTTTTTATTGAGCCATTTATTGAAAGTTATGTTGGTTATGCTAGAGTTGCTTGTTAACTACAGTTCCATCCCATTTCCTTTTTTGGTTATTGTTAAGTTAAGGGACTTCCTGTAGAAACAGACCTGGTGAAAACATTAATAGCATCAAAGCTCATAAATCACGATTATTACCTCTGATGAGAACAGAGTCGTCCGTAATTTGCTGATACCAGGCATTAAGTGTCATTTATCACTGAGCAACAGATAAAGAGGTTTTTTACGTGGCAGAATTAGACTAATTACATCCAATTGTTAGTGTACATTACATGTATTGAAATTATCTCCTAATTACTACAGTTTAAGTTTGTTTTTGTCAGACGAGGGGTAGTTTATTGCTAAAGTAATCATGCATTTAAAACAAAACTATTTTTAAAATGATATATTTTACTTGTAAGGTGTGCATTACAGGAGATGTTGTGACGTGAGCTGTTTAATTTTACAAATAGAAACTGAACGCAGAGCAGCTTTATTCCTCCGGTCTGTATTTTTTTAACACTACAACCTGCTCACTGCACATTATTTACAGGATATACTTTCTATGCTCCAAGTGGTTGAGTGGTAAAAAACCTGAATCCAAACATTATGTGTGATTGCTACCTATGTATGACCATTTTTAAAATTCTAACCATTTTCAAACTCAACTGTCATAAATTCAGCGAATAATTCTGCTTTGCTTGTTGAGAGCCTCCTAACTCTTGATTTACGAGCAGTCCTGCCTCTGCTCTGACCCACACAAGATGGTTCCCATATGGCCATAGGCGACGAGGTGTCTACCTATGTAATGTCTATGGGTATAATGCTCAATATTCACGAGTAAAATGACTGAAACATATGATAAACACTGTCTGCCAACTGAAAACACTTACATATATTGCTTCAGCACACAGAATTAGAGGTTAACAAGCCATTTCTATTCAATTAAATTGAACTTTATTTATATAGCGCTAATTACAACAAAAGTCATCTCAAGAGCTAAGTTTTAATTCTAGAAGACTAGACAGTATTGCAAAAAAACATTCCAAGGCTATGTTCGAAATGGCATTAAACCCTACAAACTCAATGAGTATGTACTGTCTACTATATAAGTATAATTAGGACGATGACCGATGATGAGCATTCCCACTAAAGTATACTTCCAAGTTTCCCAAGATGCATTTAGAAGCTACAACGACAACCTGAAGCACACTGAGGCTAAATATCACCGTTGATTTTCCACCTTTGAAATTTGATCAACACGTCATCAACAGCCCTACTGTATTTACAAAATTGTTAAAAAAAAAAATAATGGAAAACAAGAAGAGATGCTTTTGTTTTGAAAAGGGAATGTTTGATTTTTAGCTTGGAACCCACGTTTTGCCACTTTTTCGAAAATAGCTGTTAAAAACACACATATCGTTTTTTTTAAAACATAAATCTATATATTTTCCTGTGCAACATGCATTTAACAGCATGCCTGTCAGAAGAAAAGTTTCTTTCAAAATAAAAGACAAGTCCAACATGAGAGACATTAAGTATATATGTATTTTTGACCAGCTGTCCACAAACCACCCAGTTGAGATCCGCTGATCTAATGTGAACACACTACATACTCATTTTGACGTTGTACGTTAGTATGAGTATTGAAACGTCAGGTTGGGAAAGATTGTTTTCCACCACTAGTTATCACTGTAACACCATAAATACAGTAAAACCAGTAACACAAAGCTCAAACAGAACAATACGGGTTTTTTAACATAAAAAGCAAAAAAAAACAATGTAAAGCGATATTACATTTTATGCAAATATCAGCCAATAATATTGCCCATCTCTAACCTTATCTAAATGGTCCAAACGTTATCTAACCGTGCTAAAGTCTCCCGGGTTTGGACAGAAGTGAAATAGAGTGCAGCCTCGCCTGTAGATGCTCTGAAGGCACAGCAGCAGAACAGTGATTACTGAGCAGTAACAAGTGTATCAGGCATCAGATGATTACTGCAGCAATGCACACAGAGTATAAGCAGAGGATCACTGCTGCAGGAGGAATTGATTAGTTTCTTAAAGCAGGCTGTCTATGATGTCCCTCCAAGCTTGTTTAACTTGCTCGTAGGAATGGGTTTGAAAGGGCTTGATGTTGTGCAGTCTGACACATCACATTTTCAGCCTGACTCAGCCTGAATCTTCTTCTTCTTCTTCTTCTTCTTCTTCTTCTTCTTCTTCTTCTTCTTCTTCTTCTTCTTCTTCTTCTTCTTCTTCTTCTTCTTCTTCTTCTTCTTCTTCTTCTCCACTCAGCTTATCAACAACCCTTCAGGGCTGTACAAAGGACCCTTGTCTTCAGAAGCTGTTGATCACCTGCCATGTCACTGTCTTTACTGCAGCACTGAGGCATTGTCTAAGACCTCTCGTTACAAGAAGCACATTGTTTATTTAATCGCCGGCACCTCTGCAGTTTTTGCCAGTTCCTTCACAGAGAGGATTACTTTGCTGTAATCCGGCTCAAAGCAGCTCCTGCACAGCACGCTTTGGTCCTTTGGCATCAGAACGAGGCAAAGGTATCAACACTATGGCTGCTAAGGCTTTGATGTCCAATGTACGGCCAGTATTGGAGAGGGAATGGAGCTTGACTGAGTTATTATGATCACTGGGTACATTTCTTTACAGAGTAACAAGAAAGCATGTATCCATCGTTTTAGGACACGGTTGTGAAACTCGTTTTAGGTCAGGGGCCAAATACAGACCAGTTTAATCTCAAGTGGGCCAAGATTAGAAATGTTAACAACAATAGGCCCTACTATGTACTTCCACATTGAAATGATGTACAAAAGGATGTAAGACACCGACAATATCCCAGCAATAAGTTACATCTCACCTAACTGTACTTAATTTTGTGATTAATTTGTATTTATTTTGGGGAAACTTTAAGAAAGAGTTGGAGAAAAATTGGAAGATTTTGGACAATTTTCAAAAATTTGCTAAAGTTTCATTGAATTTGTGTATTTTGAGGTGCTGTGATAACTACTATCAAATTAGTTGATAATTTACATTTTACACTGATTTTTCATGTTTCTTCATGATTCCTTTGTAAAAGTCATGTTTCATTTTCTCTTGTGGGCCAAATTGGAATCTGTAAAGAGTCGGAAATGTGATTTAGGGCATAAACCAAGAGAAACTCTGACACCAGAGATTTAAATGTTATGATGCAACACATTTTCTACATTGCATAACATTCAGCTTTGTAGTGTTGACATTCTGCAAAATCTGCAAGCTTCGTCTTCTTCTTCTTCTTCTTCTTCTTCTTCTTCTTCTTCTTCTTCTTCTTCTTCTTCTTCTTCTTCTTCTTCTTCTTCTTCTTCTTCTTCTTCGTCTTCGTCTTCGTCTTTGTCTTCGTCTTCTTCAGAATCTGCAATTCGTTGTTGCCATTTCAATTCAAGGATGATATTGGTTCATTTGTGCTTAAATCCAATGAGTTATTTCCTTGTATCCATACAATTGATTGATTACCGTTTAAAACGATTTAAGATCAATTAATGCCATCCGGAGGGTCAGCTTGCCGAGCGCAAATCAATGCAGTTGGAATGTAGGAATATAAATCCATTCATTGATCTAATGGATGAATCGTTACATAGGGTGACCATATTTTGATTTCCAAAAAAGAGAAGAAGGGCCGACATCGCCATACTCAAAGTCTGACTAGTGACTATTTTTTTTTTTGACCTCGTAACAGCAAAATACAATATAGTAGATTAATAAGTTGTTATTGTCCATAAGGTTTAAAAAAGCATCTCTGTCTTTATAACAATGACTCAAGTCAATCCCCTTTATTATGCTTTATAACAATCTGTCCTTGAAAAATCACATATAAGCCTTCTTTATATCTCTCAATCGTTGAAACAATGAAAACATCTCCTGGAAATAATAATCATTAAAAATACAATTCAATCAATAACTGCATCACATGGTCCATGCTAACTCTGAGCTTTATTCTGTCTGTTGTGTGAGGAGACTGCCTGCGAGGTCATGAGGTCTAGACCAGATGATGGAAACTTTACCTTAACTTCCTTCATTCTAAGTTTCTCCCAGTGTCTCCTTCATTTTCAAACCCTCTCTGAACCTCCATGGAGGTTTTATCATCCAGGAGGATCTTCCTGCTGATATCTTTTTTATTAAATCCATCAGTATTTGGTCTCTTTTAATCCATCATGGACTTTAGTCTTTTTCTTCTCTCTGTTGCATGTGTGACGATTTTCTAAAAACAAATGAACAAATTCCCCAAGATGCGTTCAGGGTCCCTGGGAAACCCGGTCATTTGGTTTGTAAAATCTGGCCGGAGGGTCCGGACAGAACTTGAAAAAAGGACATGTTCGGGTAAATCAGGACGTATGTATGCTCACCCTACAATACACCCTTATATACACCTAATCTTTAGTATTACAAAAATGTGTTTGTAATCAAACCAAGACTTCAATGCATGGAATTGACTGTATTGGGAACTTGAGTGAATTAATCAGTCCTAGAGTTTGAGTAGCACATTTTCATTTTCAGCTTCTGCTTCGTGTTTTCCAGCCTGGAAGGCAAGGTAACGCCCTCTCCTGGTAACACAGGTAACACCTACAGGTAACACCTAACAGGTAACACCTTCAGGTAACACCTTCAGGTAACACCTAACAGGTAACACCTAACAGGTAACACCTACAGGTAACACCTAACAGGTAACACCTTCAGGTAACACCTTCAGGTAACACCTAACAGGTAACACCTAACAGGTAACACCTACAGGTAACACCTAACAGGTAACACCTTCAGGTAACACCTTCAGGTAACACCTACAGGTAACACCTAACAGGTAACACCTAACAGGTAACACCTAACAGGTAACACCTTCAGGTAACACCTAACAGGTAACACCTACAGGCAACACCTAACAGGTAACACCTACAGGTAACACCTACAGGTAACACCTAACAGGTAACACCTACAGGTAACACCTACAGGTAACACCTAACAGGTAACACCTACAGGTAACACCTAACAGGTAACACCTAACAGGTAACACCTAACAGGTAACACCTACAGGCAACACCTAACAGGTAACACCTACAGGTAACACCTACAGGTAACACCTAACAGGTAACACCTACAGGTAACACCTACAGGTAACACCTAACAGGTAACACCTACAGGTAACACCTACAGGTAACACCTAACAGGTAACACCTAACAGGTAACACCTAACAGGTAACACCTACAGGTAACACCTACAGGTAACGTGAGGGACCTGGAATTTCAGGTCCCTCACGTTACCTGCTGACTTTTTAGAGGCGTCACGCCGACATTGCTGCTGTGACTCAGAAAATCTATTCTCTGCTAATTTCCCTTTTGGCCTTTATAGCAAAAAAACCCATCTCCATCCTAACACTCCTTGGTTTTCGCATCAGTAAACACTGCGTGTGTTTTCCCTACTGACACAATCAGGTTGAGTGGTGCTGACACAGTGACATTTTGCAGTAATAGTCGACTGATAATCCTCACAGAACTTTGCACAACAGCAGAGGTGGGGGGGGGGTCACACATACAGAATGCTTCTGCAGAAGAGCAAATTCTGTATGACGACTGTGAACGTTACAGCCAAAGCTTCATTCTTTAACTCGTATCGCTCTGTGGAAAACTGGAGACTGGCAGAATCAAGCTGCAATATCCAGGGTTGGGGTCATTTACATTCTTTAGTTACAATTACGTTTTTAATTACTCATGTTCATTTACAACTCAATACAATTACAATGAACAGCATTTTTTCCAATTACACTAGAGTATTTGCATTTCCTGAAGAAAATGCAAATGAGGATGCAGGTGCTGGCCCACGTCGCACTGCACTAGCTAAGCATTAGCTCGCATTCGCCTAGCATTAGTTTAGCATTAGCCTAGCTTCAACATTAGCCTAGCTTCAACATTAGCCTAACAATAGCATTTGCTCAACATTAGCCTAACTTTAGCATTAGCCTAGCATTAGCAATAGCCCAGCAATAGCATTAGCCTAGCCTACCATTAGCAATAGCCTAACAACAACATTAGCACTAACCTAGCATTAGCATTAGCACTGACATTACTCTAGCATTAGACTAACAATAGCATGAGTTCATAACCTAGCATTAATCTAGCATTAGCATTATTCTAACAGTAGCATTAGTCTAGCATTAGCACAAACCTAGCATTAGCTAAACATTAGCAATAAGGTGGAAACAGGTTTAACTTGTATTGCTCTGTGGAAAACTGAAGAGTGACAGAATCAAAATACAGTATCTGGTATTACATTTTTCAATTACAATTATGTTTTCAATTACTGAAGTTCAATTCAAATCAGTCACAATTACTGAGCCTAACATAAATAATCTAATAAAAGTGTTAGCTCTCTGTTAGCATCTCTTATGCTAGTGGATCCTAAATCAGCTGTAAAATACACTAAAAACAAATATCTATGATCTGATTTATTTCCTATCTGTTGGTTACCGTGTTAGGCTTCTTAATCAATGGTTTTATTATTTTGGTGTGGGCGTCTGTGCCTGTTTTGTGTCAGTACAGCCCTAGATCTATATCATTTTTTAATTGTAAAATGTAGAAAAACTTGATATAAACATATTTTGATAATTGTTAACTACATATGTGTAGAAATGTAACATGGTTACCCAGTTTAGAGTTAAACTATAACTGACAATTTCTAGAGAATTTTCATGGCAATTACAATTACAAAGACAATTATCTAAACTCAATTACAAGTTAATAACAATTGACAGCAGCATATTCTTAAAATGACAATTATAATTACGCTATAATTGTAATTAATTATTAGTGAGGTGATTAGTATTATAATTGACCCAAACCCTGGCCAAAGCTTGACTTTTTAACGCACATTCATTGCTGTGTGTAAAACTACAGACTGGTAGAACAAACTATCTCTATAACTGTGATGGATGTGGAGCAGAGGCCCAGAAGAAATAAACACAGAAATATATATTTTTTAAAAAAAAAAAAAAAAAAAACTTCTACACTTAACAATGGAGAGAGCCTTAATACCACTTGGATTTGTAGACGTGCAAAAACAACCAATGTGAAGATTTTAATTGTGTTCTGGAAGCTTTGTACTTATCTGCAGTGATTCGATTTTCTTTTCTTTTCTTTCTTTTCTTTCTTTCTTTTTTTTTTTTTTTTTTAATTAGAGCATCTGTGTTGCACAGCTTAGCACATTTAAATTAGAGTTTCACAAAACCTCAAACATCCATCAGGCAGGTGCCATTAAATAGTTTCTGGGAAGCAAAATTCCAATTAGCATATTTCTATGCAGATATATTCACATCTGTCCCTACGATACAACCTACAACACCTGTTCTATGCTATTCTATGCCACCCATGAGAAAATGTAGATGAAGGTGTTGATAAAATGTGTATTTAAAATCCTCAGTCATGTTTCTAAAATGTATATTTTTCATTTATTTCACACCACTTCAACCCTCAGAGCAAACAAAACCACACTGTTTCTTTCTGGCATTTTAGAAACTCGTTGCTGCCCTCTTATGGTCACAGTGTTGTATAGCAGTGGCCATAATGGTGACGTCATAAATCACGCTGCGTGTCAGTAGCTTAAAGTGTGATAATGGACTTAGATTCAAAAAAGCTGATTTATTATGAGTCTTGCTATTGTTATTTATGAGTGTCTTTATTATTTTTTGTCTGCATAAAAATCCCTTCTTTACTATGTATTGTAAATAATGAATTTTCATATCTTAGTATTAGATTTCTGTGTAGAAAAAAATCCACTGCAGATATTAAACCTGAAACAATTGAATAAAAAGAAAAATAATAATATCTCCCTCGCCTCTGCACAGCCATGATGTCCACACGCAGTGACGGGTTTATTTACTTTTTAATTGCCTTTCTACGAACAAGTCACATGACCAGTAGAGCAAAACTGATTGACTGCATGTTGGATGATAAGAGACAGGAAGGTTTTTTTTTTTTTGGTTTTTTTTTTATTGGGGCCAAATTTTTGCTGTTGATCTTTAATGCAGTAAAACTTTTTTAATGTTCATTTTTTTTTTTTTTTGCTGTAATTTTTGTCATTGTTGTTGATATTTTGCATTAATTAATTAATGTATTATTTTTATTTTTTGAATTGAAATGATTTTGATGTAGATTTTATTTTAGATTTTGCAATGAAACATTTTTTTTTATATTTCTTTTTTGTTTTTGCAGTAATACTTTTTGATGATTTTTTTTTTTTTTTTTAATGCAGTAACGTTTTTAATGTGAAGTTTTGTTTTTGCAGTAAAACTAGTATATTTACTAAGTATATTTATTTTATTTTATTTTATTTTTTTGCAGTGATTTTTTCTGTGTAATATTTTTTCACAGTAGAACACTTAAGGTTTAATTTTTGAAGTTTGATTTTTTTTTCACTGAAATTCAATGCTAAACTAATTCAGCGATACAAATTTAGATTTAAAATCACATGGCACATGTTTTACTTCCATACAAAGGATTTCACACATGAAAAGAAAAGTTAATCTACATAAATTGCAATTTAATAATTTCCTGTATAGCAATAACTATTATTCAGACCAAATTAACATTTTTTTAAGGATTTAACAAATAGAATAATAGAAAGTAAAGTTTTCAATGTAACTGGATTAGGTCATTTTGATCCTGGAATCAAGGAATTTAGGTTAAATGGCGACTTTTTTAGTGCAACAAACTCCATTTTAAGGCGAAACTTTGTCATTGTTTTTTTTTTTTTTTGCCATTACATGGTCTTATTGTGCAGATGATTAACCATATTGATCTATAAAAGTTATCAACGTTTCAGAGTGTTACCCAGCGAGATCTCTTACCTATCAGAGTGCATCTACTCGCTCGGTCTCCTCCCTTAAAAACCTGTAAAACCCTTCACCTCAGCAAGTGCTCTGTTGTTCCACATCACTGCTGCCAGTAATTGGAAACAAGTGAAAAGGGATTTGAGCTGGAACCATTTTCATCTTCCAAACTCACTCACAAACACACATTTGCTGCAGATATTTGCAGTTCGTTTGCAGAACAATGAGTAGCTGTGACATGGCAGAGCGTTTCTGTGTTTGATCACATAGTGTTAATCAGCTCTTTCTCTCTATGTGTGTGTGTGTGTGTGTGTGTGTGTGTGTGTGTGTACCGTTTCCACATTTGGCAGCATCTCTCATTGTGTTATCTTTAACTTTCTGCAGCAACCCTGTGGTGCTGAAATGAGTTTTGTTCTTGCGGATCACTTCTCTCCCCACTTTGAACTGTCAAGTAAACATAAAATAACAACGAATACACACAAAATGACTCTGACAATATACAAAACGACAAGAATAACACAAAATGACTTAAAAATATATTGAATAACAAAAGAAAACACAAAAAATGACTCCAAAACTAAACAAAATAACAACAAAAACACCCCAAATGCACAAAATGACAACAAAAACACACAAATTGACTAAAAAAACGGACGTACTGACTCAAAAATGTACAAAATACCAACAAAAACACATAATGACCCTGAAAATAAACAAAATTACTCAAAAAACTCAAAAATTACTCCAAAAATACACTACTTAACAACAAAAACACACTCACTGACTCAAAAATGTACAAAAACACACAGAATAATTACAGAAATACATACAAACTGAATTCAAAAATACTCTAAATAACAAAAACACACAAAATAACTCCAAAATATACAAAATGACAATAAAAACCAGACAAAATGACTCCAAAACTATACAAAATAACAACAAAAATACACAAAATAACTCAAAAAATATAGAAAAACACAAAAATATGCATCAAAACAACAAAAACATGCAGACTTCAAAAATACACTAGACAAAAATACACAAAAAAACTCCAAAAATACACTAAATAACAAAAAAAAAAAAACACACAACAAAAGGACACAAACCTTTTGCTTTTTCCTGTGTTAATGCTCAGAACGCTCATTATTCTAAATGCATGACTTGGATGTTGATATTGTGGCCCTCAGATTAAACAATCACAGTTTTGAGGCCCCTGTTGTGATTAAAGGTTAGGGTTAAGTTTAGGAGCAGAGGAAGGCCCTTAGTGGCAAAAACTTAACACGTAAAAAGAAAAGTTGATAAAATCACACCTTGAAGCTGGATTTACAGGTTCTTCAGTTTAATATGTTTGTGGATTTTGTAGCTGTCAATGATATCCTTACACCATGGACTTCTTTTCCCCACTAACCAAACACAGATGTGCTTGTTACTAGAAAGATCTCAAAGTCCTCCTCTGCTGCCGCCCCCTGCTCTGATTGGCTGGAGGAGAGACACACACACACACACACACACACACAAAATCACTGTTTCAACTTTCTTTTTCTTAGTCTTCATCTTTAAGAAATGGCCTCAGCCAACGACAGAGCTGTGCTCCAGGCCATATTCAACCCCAGCACCCCGTTTGGAGACGTCCCTGGACTCCACCAGGAGGAAGTACCAGATGATGGTGAGTTTCTGATTCTTTCCATCCTTAACACAAGCATGAGAATCCAGCTGTGGTAGGTCACGTCCTGTCCAATGTGTTCCTGCTGCTGTCAGACAGCTGCTTTGACCCAGAGCTGTTGAAGCAGGTGAAGGAGCTGGAGAAGCAGGGAGTGTGTGCTGCAGAGTCTGGAGATTTGACGTCTGCTCTTCAACTGTTCAGCCAGGCCATCCACATCCTGCCTCAGAGAGGATCAGCCTACAATAACAGGGCCCAGGCCCTCAGGCTGCAGGGGGACGCAGCAGGTACACAACAACAACAACAACACAGGATTATTATTTCTTATAATAATAATAATAATAAACAGGCACTTTCTGATTTACCTGCTGTTTGTCTCAACGAGGGCAGAGCTTTAAACATTTATTTGTATTTGTAATATGAGCCATCCATCCATCCATCCATCCATCCATCCATCCATCCATCCATCCATCCATCGTCTATTTCAGTGTTATTAGACCTCTGTGCCAGGGCTGTATGAAACTAAACATGTATATACTGTAGCTAAGGATGAACAAAAACAAACAATTCAAAGATTCCCAGCTGCAGTATGCATATATATATATATATATATATATATATATAAGGTATTATAAGCTTACCATCTGTAGTTTATTTAAGTGTGTTAAATAAATAATAATAAAAATGTTTTTATCTCATAATTACTTTACTAACTTATAATTATGACTTTCTATCTCATATTTATGACTTTACTAATTCATAATAATGATACATTGGTGATTTTTTAGTGGCTGAAACGGGCTTTCGTAATTGTATTCCAAAATTATGACTTTTTATCTCATAATTATGACTTTTTTTCTCATAGTTATGACTTTGTCTCATAGTTATGATTTTTTCTGATAATGATGACTTTCTATCACATAACTCGTATGTATTTTGTTCTCATAACTATAATTTTCTTTCTCATGATCATGACTTTAATATCTCATAATTATGACTTTACTAACTTATAATTATGACTTTCTTTCTCATAATTATGTTTTTCTATTGTATTTTATGACTTTACTAACTCATGATTATGACTTTACTATCTCATAATTATGACCATCTCATAATTATAACTTTACTCACTTATAATTATGACTTTCTATCTAATAATTATGACTTTCTCATAATTATGACTTTCTATCTCATAATTATAAATTTTGTTCTCATAACCATGACTTTCTTTCTCATGATTATGACTTTACTATCTCATAATTATGACCATTATGACCATCTCATAATTATGACTTTACTAACTTATAAATATGACTTCCTATCGAATAATTATGACTTTATCTCCCATAATTATGACTTTATCATAATTATGACTTTTTTTCTCATAGTTATGACTTTGTCTCATAGTTATGATTTTTTTCTCATGATTATGACTTTCTATCACATAATTAGTATGCATTTTGTTCTCATAACTATAATGTTCTTTCTCATGATCATGACTTTACTATCTCATAATTATGACTTTAGTAACTTGTAATTCTGACTTTCTTTCTCATAATTATGACTTTCTATTGCATTTTTATAATTTTACTAACTCATATTTATGGCTTTCTATCTCATAATTATGACTTTACTAACTTATAAATATGGATTTCTATCGAATAATTATGACTTTCTTTCTCATAATTATGACTTTACAAACTGATATTTTCCTTGTAATTATGACCTTTTCTCATAATTATGACTTTTTAATTCAATTATCATGACTTTCTGTCTTGTAATTAATTTACTAACTCATAATTATGACTTGTGGTGATTTTCTTAGTGGTTGAAACAGGTTTCTATAATTGTGATGGAATGCTTCTTACAGAAGTTGAATTGAAGTTTCACCTGTAATTTGCAGAACAAAGAAAGTAAAGTGTGGTTACCAGATGTGTTTGTGTTCTCTGTTGTTCCTCAGGAGCTCTACTGGACCTGGACCAGGCTCTGGCTCTCACTGGCAGCACTGGTAGAACCTCCTGCCAGGCTCTGGTCCAAAGAGGCCTTTTACACCGACTGCAGAGCAGAGACGACGAGGCCAGAGCAGATTTTGAAAAAGCCGCAGCTCTCGGGAGTGAATTTGCTCGACAGCAGGTCGTGGCCCTGAATCCGTACGCTGCAATGTGCAACAAAATGTTGTCAGAGGTGATGAACAAACTACGCAATCCTCAAGTGTCTCAGCTCAATGTTCTCTGAGCCCAATAAAATCATTTCTCTTTTTTTAGTTCTTACCTTTTAATGTTGTTGTGTTTGTTGTTGGGTTTAAAACGTTTATTTCTATTGTGAATTCTACATAATTGTGTGATATCTGACGTTTAGCTTCCACTTGTGTGTTTTTACCTTTATTCTGTTGTACTACTGACATTCACCACTAAGTGTCAGTGTTGGAATGTTAATTCAAAATGGAAAAAGAAAGAAAAATAAGAAAAGGAATGTCAAATCATTTAGCATTGTTAGCTAATTTTAGTCAGATTTAGTTTTAGTCAGACTTTTAACTAAAATGCAACTTGGCTTTAGTCAAAATGTAGTCATCAGAGCTATTTCAATTATAGTCCAAGTTTAAGTCTAAGTGATAAACCTGATATTGGATAGCATTAATGTTATATGTATATATAAGTATATATATTGATATAGTTTTTGTCAACATGTAATTTTATAGTTATAGTCTAATTATATGTTAAGGTTTTGTTTATTCAGACAAGGACTTGAAAATATATATATATATATATATATATATATAACTTGTTCAATTTATTTGATCTTTAGTGGGCCGTAGATTTTCGGTGGGTGTGCCCTATAGTTTTCAATATCAGTTCAATTTGCTTAAAAAAATATTGATTTTGTAACCAATTTTTGTGTAATTTAGAGCAAGGGTTTTCAACTGGTCTCACCCTGGGACCCACATTTTGCCACGGTCATTAAATCACTACCCACTTTTTTTTTTTTTTTTTTTTTGAGAATTCAACCAACCAAATTTGATTTTTCAAAAATAGCTGTTGAAAACACACATATATAGAATTTTTTTCTCAACATAAATCTATATATTTTCCTGTGCAACATACGTTTCACAGCATGCCTGTCAAAAGGAAAGTTTCTTTCAAAAATAAAAGACAAGTCCAACATGAGTTGGAGACATTAGTTGGATATTAATTTATTTTTGACCAGCTGACCCACCTAGTACAGGTCCGCGACCCACTATTGGGTCCCAACCCACCAGTTGAGAATCGCTGACTTAGAGGAAGTTTGTGAAATTTTTTGTGAGAAAATTGAGAGTTATTTCTACAATTTGCAATTAAAAATAACTGCATTCATGTGAGATAAACAAAGAAAAAATGCAAGCCCCTCAAAATATTGTGGAGTGGGTGAATTTGAGATATCTACATCTGGATTATTTGGTAGTTTACACAATAATTCATGTTTTTTTTTTTTTTTTGTCATTGTTGTTTTCTCCTCCAGGCCGATTTGGATGCTCTATAGGGCTGGATTTGGCCCCGGGGCCTTGAGTTTGACACATGTGCTATAGCGGATCAAAATGTCAAACAAAAAAAACAGCATTTTTATATAAAAGTTCCTTGATGGAGAACGAAGAAATGATGGGATTATAAATATTAGAGAGATTATGTCTGTAATATCTTTGCTTATTGGATTTCTCCAATGTAAGATATTAAGGAAAACCTCATGTCTTTTTGCCTCAACTGATCAACCAGAAACAAGTAGTATTTGACTTTATGATTAAATCAACTTACATTCACAAACATGTTTACATGTGGGTGGAAACATTGTCCAACTGACTCCCCATACAAACTAAAGTGAGAATTATAAAGGAAGAAGGTTAAGTTATATAAATGTATATTATTTTTTCAAGACTGCACATCAACAGTGTTTTGCTGCCATCTGTTGTTCAGTTTTGGGCATGTCTGTTACTTTAACAAAAGCAAAGCAAACCTTAATTCAATTCAATTCAATTCAATTAAACTTTATTTATAGAGCTCAAAGTACAATAAAGTCGTCTCAAAGCACTTAACAACATATAGAGTTCATAGTAAGAAAAAAGAACCCAACAAGATCGACATGAACAAGCATTCAGCAACAATGGGAAGAAAAAAACTTCCCTTTTTTAAAGGAAGAAATCTCATTTTTGCGATGCCTGTTTTAGAAGACGCAATTCAGATTTATACCAGGGGGTGACCTTTTTATGAAATATCGTCCTCTTTTAAAGCGGGGCAACAGCATCCGGAGTTGTGTGCAGTGACAGCATTACACTGTTGATAAGATCATCTATTTTCTCTGTCGTAGGACATTGATAGCTACTCTCTGTTGAGATATCACATGGATCAGAGGTCAGCAGTGATGGAACTAAATCTTTAAATCTAGTTTCAGCTTTTTCAGACAGTGATCTACTATAGTGTACTCTTCTCTCAGAATTTAAAGCTAATATCTGGAGTTTCTGAGAAATCTATGTTTATGTATGAATCTTTTGAAATGCAAAAAAAATACCTAACTAATATTTAACTATGGTCTACTGCCGGTGGTCATTCATATACATTAATGTATATAAGCCCCTCCTTCATCCTATAGACCCCTATACAAATGGAAACTATTGCCGAGTGTGCCCAGCCAATAGGCTTGGACTTCCTGTTTTTGAGTCTGTCAATCAAAGTGAATGTGGAACTGTTCACGGAAACAAGGCCGCGCGTCACAACAGCAAACAGGTAAATATGATTTTGGCTCTTACCTGACCCATAGACATATATCAATGTGACCCGATGCAACCTTGTTATGTTCCTTGGTGCACATGCAGAAAAGTAGAGGCGTGGCTTCTGGTAGATTGGCAGAGGCAGTGGGAGGAAGTGAGGCTGTTTAAGGCGGGACATCGAGACGTTTCTCAGAAACTCCGGATATCAGCTTTAAGCAGGCTGATATTCTAAATTCAAAGGATAACAGGAAGTGATCCGAAAGAATAGGATCGTGAGGATATATTGTCAGGTGATCAATATCTAAACCATATGTTAGAGCAAGGTTCAGGGCATGATGAAGCTAATAAGTTGGTTTGTTTACATTTTGTGTAAAGCCGATTGAATTTAATAGTGAGGTAAATAATTTATTTAGGCTGTTGTTTTCATCATCAACATGAATGTTAAAGTCACGTACTATGATAACTTTATCAGTGCTCAGCACCAGATCAGTGAGAAAGTCAGAGAGACTTACACGTGTACACTTTCTGAATAATTTCACATATTATATTTTCACATGTTGGCTAGTCCTCACAAATACTCGTGGCTTGTTTACACGCCGGATTCATTGCATAATCCATTGTTCATCCTGATTGGTTAACAGTCCAGTGGTCATTCTACCCATCTTTACTTCATGATTCCTTAACTTTTAATATCAAATAGCTGTTTAAAACTTACTCTCAGTAATGGACTCAACCAAAGGTTTATCAATATTTAAACTACAGACAAATATTAATACTACTATTAATAATAACACAGTTCTCAGGCACCTTTCAAAACCTCATTGAAAAAAAATCAAAAAATCAAATATGATTGAATACAACGGAACATACCTGATAAAGTGGTGACCTCTCGCCTCTTGATATGGGTTGTGGATGGAAATAAGATGTATTTATTTTTAGCTGGATTCTTAAAAAAACTCAGCATAAATATCCATGTGGATGTTGTTACTTACATTTTACACTTTTATGATAGTTGAGCAGAAATTCAGAGAAATCCTATTAAAGTACTGTAGACACTTTGGTGTATGTGATAAAGTTGGGTCGCTGGTTGCAATCAAACCCAAATAAAAGTGCGCGCGCACACACACACACACACACACACACACCAATAATGTACTACTTTATTTGAACATGAGGTTAAAGAAAACAATAACTTAAACACCTTTGGGTGATTTCATGTCATTTCCACATTACAAAATTCTTACTTTTTTTCCAATTGTTCTGTGATTATTCAATAGGCACTGTGTCAATGTTTAGTTTGACTGGTCGAATACTTTTTCAGATATGGTCCTTTATTGGGCAAGTGACTGTTTTTGGTCATTTCCACACACATTCCATTTTGCACACATTACATCATTTGGCACCAGTACTGTCCCTACTGGTGACATCAAGAACCATGTGGTCTTCACCCAGCCAATCAACAGAGATTACTCTACACCACAGAACACATGATTGTGACATTTTGACCAATCAGCAGAGTCCTGGGGAGGCCTCCAACTTCCTGTTTTCTCTGCAATCAGAAACTGGTGGTCATGTGGCTCAACTTACTGTGCATTTATGATTGAAACATCCAAACTAACCATGGTAAGTTGATGAAACTCACACTTTTTTTTTGTTGACTAGTTGTACTAAGTGAGGAGATGTTTTTTGTTTCAGTGAAGTGAGTGAAATGTAGGTGCCATATTTTAGTTGGACATATGCACGAAGCATCCAACAGGTACTTAACACTATTTCTCTGCAAATAAGGCAATAAAACATAGGAAATTATGTTTTTAAATGTTGCCAATTGTTCTTTATAACACTATAAAACCTGCCTCTCAGTGATTCAGACTATTTTAAACCATTTTCTTTAGAAATTCTGAAGCTATAATTCGTAAATATGTGTGATTCTGATCATTGATTACCTAATAACAGTTCTATTGCATTTGTTTAGTTTTTAGCAAGTGTGCGAGTGCGTGTTATATCATCCAATAACACTCTAAAGGGAAATAATTTGATTTACAAGTATTTCCATGAGTGCCCTATAAAGGGTTCCTGAGGAGGTATGTGTTGATTTTTGCACATTTTTATTTTTATTCCATTTTAAGCTTCCAATATCTCAAAAACTACATCATATAGGAAACTGATATTTGGTTTAGTAATACAGCTTCACCTTCTCTCCCAAAATATACAATAAAATCTGTTATACATCCTATCTGGTGGACATGTCAGCCCCTTAAAGTTGGAAAAAAGTTTGTTAGGGTTTGGGTTTGGAACATGTTTGGTTCCATATGCTTCAACTCCCTGTAATTTGATCAACTTAGAGCTATAGACTGTTCACATCACTAATGATTAGTCACATATATGCATTGGTTCTTAGGTGACACACTCTTGAAATCTGAAAAAACATGTTTTCTTTACTATTTTCATTGGCCCATAACTGCATGTGGTAATGTAAGAAAAAAATCTGATCTGTTTTAATGTATATTAATAAGATTACTCTATCTTGGGATATACTGTACATCCATTTTTCTTTATGTGAGAAAAATGGTTGTATTTGAGTTCTTAATTTTTATTTTGCACCCCAACTTTGGGTTATTTCACCACTTCTTGATATTGAAAATCCTTTACATGAGGCCATTGTAGCTTGCCTCTGTGTTTTATAATCATTTGTTGTTTATTAGTTTTTCACTAGTAACATTAAAAAAGCAACAACATTGCATCAGAAAAAAACATTTATATTTGAAAACATATTGATTTTGAACAACTTTCTTGAAAATGTACAGTGAATTGAATAATAGGCACGAAACAATTAGTAAAAATGTCATAATTTTTTGGCTATTTGTTGGAATGACATGGAATGGCCCAGTACTAAACCCCAAAATCTTAAAAACTGACTTTTAAAAAGTTACCAATTTAGTGTTGTTACCTATACATTGATGCAACACTTTTTTTTAAGTGATGATTTTATGATTTTTTTTTGTAAATAATTTCTGTTTATTGCAGCCCTAAAGGCACACATACAACACCAGAGGTGAAAATAATAGTGTACGCGTACCCATGCTACAGTAATTGAGTTACTTTGATTGGCATTTGTACTTGTTTGAGTATATTTCTAAATCAGTATTTGCACGTGTACTTAAGTACATTTTAAAAAAAGTAAAGTAATTCATAACACTTCCACACCCAACCATTACTGACTAAATTATTATTTTTTTGTTCTAAAATGATCAACAGACAATGTCAAATGCATCACATCATAGCCGACCAATCAGATTAAACGCAAATTTATTTGCATAGCGCATTTCATACACAAGGCAAGTCAATGTGCTTTACATGATCAAAAAGTGCAACAGAAAACATTTAACAGCTTAAAAATCTATAAGAACGTTAAAGTCGGCAAAAAAGACAATTAAAATCATCAACAACATGACCAAAAATCTACCTCTCAATCAGCAATGAATGCTGGTTATTTTCTCAGTTTTAGAGTTGATAAATGTAGCTATACTTTGAAACTTACATTTTTTTTTTTTTTGTTTTGAATTGAATTAATTGTTGTTTTATTTTTAAAATAGTTGTTCATTTGACATGACAAACCTTTTATTTTATACAGATGCCTTTGTAGAAAATAAATGAAGTTTCAAATTGTGCAACATTTGGTCTCTTCCTTCTTACTGGGCGTCTCCACTGGATACGTCTCCGCTGCGCCACGGCACCGATCTGGTTTTGCTCCGCTGTTCGCTGTCCTGTAATCCCCACCAGTTGCGTTTTGAGTGCGCCACGTTGCACTCCGGTTGGACGACTGTGACGTCACAAGACGAGAGGAGTTCTCACGATATTTATATACTGTAATTGATAAACAGGTCAGTGTTCCTAACGAAGGACAACAAGAAGGTTGGATTCTCTGGATTTGTCATTGCCACATTTTTTATCAACAGCCAACAGAGAAGAGATAAAACTGCACCAGTAAAACATGAACTAGACCAGGGTTGGTGCAGTTTACAGCGCAGTTACAGTGTGAGAGGAAACAATATAGTGAATTACTTGAAATAAAAACTGAAGTGTTTTATTTTGAAAAGTAACCGGATATTTTATTAGTACGTGCTTAACTTCCTGTTTAGCTTCATTTGCTCTGTGCTGATTGATGCGTCGTGTTCTGGTGTCTGCCAGAAATAGAAGTCCTGCGTATATCTGGAGGAGGGCACCGGACTACCGCAGCTTGGAAGGAGTAGACACGCAGCGCAGCGGACCCTGTGGAAATGAACACATAGTGGAAACCTATCAGCTCCGGTGGCGCGGTGGACACGTAACGTAGCGGAGCCGCATCCAGTGGAAATTGGGGGTTAAGTTTCTACATGAGATGTTTACTGTATGCAAGGGCAAGATTTATTACCAAAAATAAACCTGGGGGTGAAAGTAACTCGTAACTTTTACTTTAAAGTACTATTTAAATGAGCTACTTTGTACTTGTACTTGAGTAATTTATGTATGATTTACTTGTACTTGTACTGTAGTATAATTTCCATTAAGTAACAGTACATCTACTTGAGTAGTCAAAAAAAAAAAAAAAAAATTTTTTTAGGTTTTTCTCATGAACTATTCTACAAGGACATGAAATCAAACATGTGACTTCAGAGACAGTGTAAGTATCTTTGCTGCAGGGTTTCATTCTTGTCTGTTCTGTAGTTGCTCACCCGTCACATCTCAGTGACTCCAAACAAAAGAACCCATGGGTGCTGCAGGACACTAACATCTCTTGAGATTTCCTTTTCCCTGCACGCCTGTGACCTCTCCCAGGCCCACCAGGGCCACGGGATCCCTGCGTCCCTTCCTCTGGTAGAACACGCAGCTTTTCAAGTGATCTGACATGGAAGGAGCACTGCTGAAGCTCCATCTGTCCACGGTGGAAAAGACGGAGCTGAATTTCCAAACCTGTGAAAACATAAAGTGGCTGAGCAAAGGAAGGGTGGGAGGTTTGCTGTCAATAGGTTTATTCCTATACGACTGCAATACTTTAATCACACCATCACATTCCCACATCGTTTCTAATTCAGACACATTTTTCCATCCAGCCTTTGCCGTATGAGTGACCACATGATATGTTTACGTGCTATAAAGCCATTCCACATCCCTGATATCATCGGCACACATTCTGGTCCCGTGATCGCTACAGCTCAGATGAAGTATAAATAGAGTCAGACAATGTGTTTGTGTTTACAATCATTAGCCTGAGCCAACAAGAGATTTTCACTGTGCTAGGTTGTTGGTGTAACAAAGCAACCAATCAAAATCAATTCATAGATAATGAGTCCATAACCAGGGGTGAGGGTCTTCTAAGGGTATTAGGGCAACCGTCAACTCTCAATTTATTTTATGAAAGTCATTTATTTAAACCATGAAAAAGCTGTTAAGTCAGTGATACTCAACATGTGGCTCTTTATATCCTAATTTGAATATTTTTTCCCTTAGAAAACCTTAAACGGGGGAACTCTTTAACCCCTTTTTACCTTATTTGACCATTTTGCAACTTCCTTGGTGCCATGTTTTTCAGATTTTAGCTTCTTTTTGCTGATATATATACAGTATATCCCTTTTTTGCCACTTTTCATCCAATAAGCTACCTTTTGCCCAATAAACACTTGTTTCCTTTTTCCCTACATTTTACCTTTTTTTTCCCACATTTTTTCCCTTTTTTATGATTATTTGCCGCATTTTGCTCATTGAAGCTACTTTTTGCCATTATATGCCACCTGTCTCATCTGTGTTGTAATTTTTTTTGCCACTCTTGACTGCTTTTAGTGCGTTTGAACGATTTTTCACTTTTCATTCTTTTCTTTCCATGTTTTTGCCACTTTTGGACCATTTTTTGCCACCTGTTACACCTTTTTTGTTACTTTAGCTTTCTGTATTTAGTAGAACCAAGTTTTACGCTATCTTGGAACTTTGGTAAAATGCATCGCCCCCATGGAATACTGATTACCAGAGACAGAGAAAGTCGACAAAAACAAACCCATAATCCTAAAGTCGTATGCGGAGTTTGCGGGAGGCAGGGAGATCATTGCCCCTCAGTGGTCAAAAATGTACATTACAATTTTCCCAAATTCATTCAAATTCTTTTTTTAAATGATGTAGATAATATACAAATATTTTAAGTGCTATAAAACACAGTGAAAATATGTATGAATTTGTTGTTTTAAAAATAGAAGTTGTTTGGACGCTCGGGTCATGTGACTTGGTTCTTCTTCTGTTGTGCAATTTTTCCTCACAATGTAAATGGAGAAGCAACACTGTGCCCCGCTGTACATGTATGATACTACAGCAAAAATGAAGCAGAAAGCGGCCGCTGGCCTGATTATATCATGAATTTACAACATTAATCTAAAAAATAAGGATTTTTAATGACACGGTCAGCCTCACAGAGTTAAAATTGTAAGAAGAAATTAGGGCGGAGCTGCTTTGTTCTTGTAATTTAGACTTTTTATTTTATTTTTGGACTAAATGCTGGGATTCAGTGGATTTTTTAATGTCTTAGGAAGATTTTGAGACCACTTTTGATGGAATATATGATGTCAGTAGTCAGTAAGACAGTAAGACTTTAAAAGTGAGGAGAGCTAGCTTGTTTAAGTCACCATTTTTTTGACAAAATAATTGACTGCTGTGATGGTTGTGTCCTAGAATGGTTTATATAGTTAAAAGCGGAAGATTCTGAGCTTTCAGACGGTTTTTGATACTTGTGATATGCTGCATTGTGGTTGTCGCGAATCTCAAGATGGTCTACATATTCAGTCCCCCCACCCCCCACCCCCACCCCCCCGGCAAGAATCTCAAACTCTGCCTATGGCTAAAGCCTTACTTATAACCCAAATATTATGAGAGGATAGTAAAGGTCTAACCGACTTCAAAAAGACTTCTTTCTTAAGAAGATCAACATAATTACTCAAAAAATTGTCCTTTGCTTTGCAGTGTTGCCTTTCCTTATGGGTAAAATATCACCTCATTGTATTACCTTCAATTGGTTGCCTATAGAGTTGATCTACTATGTGTGGCAATGCTTGGTCTGTTTTCACAGTAAAAAATAATCTCAATATTTTCTCCTTTGGATCATTTCCTAGACATTACACTCCATGTGCTTCCTCTCCCTGACATTGTCTGACCTTGGAGGCAGACAACTTTATTTTTATTGAGAGACACAGAAACCCATTACTCGTCGCCAACACAGCAGTGATTCAGTTTAGCTGTATTGTAGTGTTGAGTCTGGAAAGTGATTCAAAATGCCACAGCTGTCGCACTGCAGGAATTACGTGAATTTTCCAGGGAACAATAAACCGAAAATGGTTTGTACGGAAGAGCAAGGAATTGTTGGATTAAATGTGATTGTCAAGTATAAAAAGAAAAGTGTTGACACTTGTTTTAACCTCAACAATAACTATTTCTAGCTACATATCATGGTTTATTGTCATCTCTAGTGTCGTACACCCATTTACCTTTTGTTTTTTCTAAAATTAAACCAGGTTTGGTGGTTCAAATTTGCATAAATTTAATTGCACCCAGCTTGACCGTTGTGGTAGTTCTTGTATCTAAGATACAAATATTGAATACATTTGGATTTTAGCTGGATTATTTGATCTTTCTTGATTTCAATTTATATTATTTTGGTTGATGGGCAAAAAAAAGAGATGACAAACCACATTTTGAAAAAAACAGGCAATCTCTTCCAAGAAAAAATGTAAAGAATTCCAAGTAAAAGATCACCTCTACAAGTGTCTCCATTATATTTGTCTATATCACAGCATTGCATACATTCAAACACTTTTTACGCATTTTACCGACAATGGACCCCCGTTAGAAACATGGCCTTTGATTTAAAATGCAAATATTTTAAAATGCACTTGTAATCAAGGCTTTGATGTTCTTCCTTGATGAAAGACAAAACTAAAACTTAAAACAAAGCTTAGTTTGGTACAGGGTTGTGGTCAATTACACATTTTTCAGTTACAATTGCGTTTTTAATTACCCATATTCAATTACAATTCAGTTACAATTACAGTAACCAGCATTTTTCCCCAATTACAATTAAAGTCACTTACAATTATCTTCTCAATTACAATTTATCACAATTACTGAGTCTGAAATAACTTACCCCACAAAACATAAATTTCCTCTTGTGTTAGCGTTCTGTTAGCGTCTCTTAAGATAACGGGTCAGTTTTGACCCACGTCTTAAATCAAAATTAAAATTACACTAAAAAATATCATCTATAATCTGATTATTAGCAGATGTTATTGCATTTTCATGCCAATTACAAAGTTTATTATTCAAACTGAACAACAGCAACCGATTTTTCAAACTACAATTATATTTACGCCATAATTGTAATTAATTATCAATTACAATTTTAATTTGCCCCAATCCTGGTTTGGTACTTGCTTTTTGTGGACATTCCCAGGAAATTCTCCCATCGGGGCACGTCTTCTTTTCCCACTTGAGGGACACCATTCCTCTCTGCTGCAACAATGTGGCACACACTTGTCTCATCAGATGAGAGACCTGGGACAGCTGGGACAAAGCAAAACTGTCCAGGTAATCAATAATCAGACGAAGGATTTCCAGGGGAAGCTCGCTCAGGGGGTCCGGATCATAAAAGCCCTCTCTCTGTGAACCAACAGGCTTTTCTCCTCCACAGGGGAGTGGAGTCATGACCTGAGGTTGGAGGATAAAAGTGTTGACATCTTTGCAGAATTTGATGGTAGCCAGATGACCTGCAGGGCGAAACCTGGCCTGAGTGAAGGTGCAGCCCAGATATGCCAAAGGGCAGCGCTGTTGGAACCAGCCACACAGGGAGGCCTGGATGTCACTGTGCACGTTCCTGAAGTGAGACGGGAACTCGTCACGGCGAAAGTGCTGGCCACACATGTAGCTGAAGGCTGAACATGTCCTGTTGTGTCGCCTGGTGACAGATTCTTCTTCAACATGCACATAAAGACCAGGAGGTTTCTCTGCCATGATGTCACTCAGGGTTGCTTCTGGTTTGAACGAAGCCGAGGTAAAGTTGTACGTCTGCGTTCCGATATCTATATAAACGCCATCTACTGATGTACTCTGAGAGATCAAATGTCCTTTGAGTTCCTTTTCCATAGAACACAGGAGAGCTGTGCTTATTTCTTCACTCTTTGGAAGATCTTCAAGCGACAAGCCCAGATCTGTGGTGTCCACGCTCTGGTTCAACATCTGGGCCTTACAAGCTGCGTCCTTCAGAAAACTCCGTTTGGCTCGATAACTGGTCGGAACATGGAAGGTACGGACGGTTTTAACTTCGATTGGCTCCAGATTCCCATAAACAAAGTCCTTCTCTCGAGGCGTGCAGGCGGAGAGTTGGCCAAAATTGATCAGCATTAACCCGTTGTGAGCCAAGTACATGTTGTACTCAGCGATGTGGACTTCTTTGCCGAGTCTTTCAAGGACTCCGTCTTGCCACGGAGCAAAACCAGTAGCACCGTCGAAGTAGGAGGAACCAGCAGCATTTTCAACGGAAGCCTCAGACTTTCCTCCTCTGCACTGACTGTCGTGCTCATGTCTTTTCTCTCCATTCTCCTTCTTATTCAAGTTTTTGACCGTTTGCTCACATCCATCCTTCTCTTGGTTGAAGATTCTCTCGAATGTGCTGTAAAACTGAAGACCTGTCATGTTCCGACTTGTTACCGTCTTGTCTCTTTCCTCTCGACTCATTACTTCCTCATGTAGGTCTACATCTAGATGGCTAATACTCTGCTGTTTTTCACAATCTAAGGAATTTAGTACCTCATGTGAGCTGACTCTAGAAAAAGGTTGAGATTCCTCTAATATGAGCTCAGGGAAAATATTCTTCATTTTGATGGAATGAAACAACAGATCTTGGTCCCTGAGAGCCAGAGCAACATCCAGGTCGCGCTCATTGCTTAAAGCAAGGCTTTGTGAAATGTTCTTATTAAAGCTGTGATCAGTTTCAGTAATGGGCCAGCGGTTCCACTCATGGGAGCAGCAGACTACACTGGCTGGGCAGACCTTCAAGTGTTTGGCCAACATGTGACGAAGCATGCTTAAAGGGCAGCCGTTGTCAATGTTAAGACAAGGGACGGACTCATTGGGACAGAGGAGCTGGTGCTCTTCTTCTTTGCACGCGTGGAAGGCGGCTCCGCAGTTGTTACTGCATATGATGATCAGACAGGATACAGAGGACTGGGCCGGAACTGAGCAGTGGATGTCGTAGCATGTTCCACAGTGCTTATGTTCGTCCTCTGACATGTTTGTGGTTTTTACCTTCAGAAAGAAATAATGCACCAAACAGGATAACATGCTTAGCATCTTCATATTTTTGCACTGGTATTTAAAACTGCTGGAGACCATAATTTTTATCAGATAGAGATGTAGTGTAGTTTCAACCTTAATGTCCCCAAATGTGCACTTTGACGTATAAATTATATGCAAAGTATGTAAGGCACCAACAACATCCAGGCAAAAAGTGACAGATATCAGTCTCTGCAGGATTTTCCCTTTTAAATTTCATTGATTTTTCGGACCAATTTCTATTTAATTTGTGGAAATTTGAGATTTAAAGTTACTGCAGTCATTTAATATATATATATATATATATATATATATATATTTGGTAATTTTCACAATAATTCATGCTTTTTCTGTCTTTTTGTACTTTCTCCTGTGGGCCGAATTGGATGCTCTAAAAGGCCAGATTTGGCCCCAAAACCTTGAGTTTGACACGTGCCGTAGACGAATGCATAGAAATATTTTTCCTTTGTTCTTAGTGTGATTTCTTGTGTTTCTTCTCCAGACAAGGATAGTGATTGATTTGGAACCATTTTTGTTCGAGATTATACCGGTATTGCACATGATGATACCACCTCACTAAAAGTAATATTCAATTCCGTATAGATTTAGATCTATCTGTGTAAACCTGAAAATAAACATCTGTCATTGTTTTGCCACAGATTTCAGTGAAAACACCAGAAATGTGGTTGGAAGTCACTTAGAATGAAGGAAAAAAACTTCTCTGCATTCGTTTACTGAACTCCATATCCCACAATGCAATGCACAAAACGTTTCCGACAAAGTCATTGTCGAAGACATGTTTATAGTAGAGAATGTCTGTTTGATTAATAAAAAAAAAAAATTGTCTCCAGCAGCTTTAAATACATCAAGCACTAAAAAGCAAGCAAATCTGGGAAAGACTTCAGATTATACACTTTGCCTTTGCCCAATGGGGCCCAAAGCTGGTCCTGGAGAGCCCCTGTCCTGCATGTTTGTAGATGCTATCCTGGTCCTCCACAGTTGTTTGTAAAGGCCAACTCGTTGTATAGGCTATAGACTCTCGATGACCAGACTTGAACTTGCCTTGCCTGACCTTTTCAGTTTTACATGTGTTGATGATATATCTGCGTAGATACATTATTTATATGTATATTCTATTTTCTGCAGCTACAGGACTGACAAAAAACTGCAAATAAACTTAAGAAATACAGAAAAATAATGGTACTCACCATTTTTCAGAGTCTGTGTCCAAGTCTGAAAAACTATTAGAAAAACAACGACAACATAAAAATAGAGAGAAATGTTTTAATTAACAAAAGGTAAAATTCACATTATATTAATACCTCACAATATAAACACTGACAGACCAAAAATAAAATCTTGTTAATAACTACAGTAGGAGATCTTAGAACACATTTCCTCACCCTTTGGCTCGCAGCTGCTTTATCCACACCAGCACCTCTGAATAACCCCTGCACTGTGTCTGGATATTATAAATAGGCACAGCGGTGAGGGCACACAGGCCAGTGGGCCGGGGCACTATTGTCACACAGCCATTAAGAGCCAAGGTCGAGTTACAGTCTGGGCCGCAGCACCACAGTGAGATCAGTGATAATAGACACAAATCCTTGCTTTCAGCTACTGTAAAGGTGAAAAACAAACATTGTGTGTATGACGTAAACACTTTCTATTGTTTTTTTTTTTGTTCCCTCATTAATTAGGCAGAATTTACCCAAAAACATCCATTAAACTTATATTTTAGCATTTGAATTTACTGTCAATTAATAAACTTGACTAATGTTTTCCAAAGCATCAAGTGAGTGTACCCCCATTCATTTTCCACCAGATGTCAGACACACACTTTCAGAAATGCAAGGCCTTTCTCCAGCAGCAGTTTGTCTGCTTTACAGAAGGTTTTGCTATACCTACTGCTTATCTTGTTTAGGGTTAATAGAAGCTGAAACCTACTGAGCTGCAGGTGCTGTTAGGGCTCTGATCAAACAAGGACCCTCCACACGGCCTGGCTTTATTCAAAGAAAAAAATGACATACAGTATATACTATTATTTCAAGAGTCTTTTCATGTTTAGGGTTACAGAGGTCTGGTGGCGTCTGATACTTATCTCACACATTCCCATTCACTCCTACAGTGAACTGAGTAAATCATATTTTTATGGCTGGCCAGAGAAAACCCACTGAAGTAATGGGAGAACATGCAAACTGCACACAGAAAATACAGGACCTTTGTGCTGTGACGCAGACACGCTAACCACTACACTGTCCTTTGTTTTCACGTGACGTCATAGCTGATTTATATAACAATTGCCAACTGGATGTCAGCCATGTTGGAGAATATACACAAACTGACGTGTAGCTTTGAGCTTGTGTGGTTCAGTTGTTACGCTTAATATGTTTTGCTTTGTTTCTTAGTTATAACATGAACATGCCCACCCTTTGTGCTGTTGTTGGATGTGGAAATAATTCTATTCGAGACAAAGAGGTTTATAAACTATTTTGAATACCAGCAATTATTAAAAAAAAAAAAAAAAAAAAAAAAAAAGGTCAAAAGCTGATAGAATTGTCAAAGCACCAAAGACATCTATGGCAGTCAAATATAAAAGATGCTTAGAGAAAGAAAAAACTAAATATACACGGGTTTGCAGTGACCATTTTATCAGTGGTAGGTAGTGATAGACCGATACATCATCCAGCCGATAATATCGGCCGATTTTTTTTTATGTGCATCGGCATTTACCGATGCAGGCTGATGCTTTCGCCGAACCGCCTTATTTACAGAGAGCAGAAATATGTTTTCATTGTTCTTGTTCTACATCACCTGTTTTTAATATTTGTTAAATATTTTTTACTTTGTGTCGTTCTACCTCACCTTTGTTAATTTCAATAAATATTCCTTTTTTTTTTTTTTTAAATTGAGACTTGTAGCATTTGTTATCATCATTGTGTAATTTTTATGACGTAAATTGAGGGAGCAAAAGTAGTATCGGCTCAAGAAAATCGGTAGTCAGTATCGGTCATCAGGCTGATGGAAAAAAAATCGGTATCGGCTTCAGTCCTAAAAAATCCATATCGGCCTATCCCTAGTGGTAAGTACTATAATGGTCTAGCATGCTTACGAGATCCAAAGATGATGTGAAGTTGGTTTTATTTTCATCTGAATGTGCAAAAAACTTAACATTTGCAAAATTCTAAGCCTTTGTTCCGATTATCATTTGCTAGGGAAACCTGCTGCACCATAAACCCTTGGCCATGACAAAGTAAAGGAAACATTAAAGTCACTTGATCAAAGTTATAGACGTGTCGAGAGAGAGAAAAACCAGATGAAAACTTGCTGCAGAGGAGTCAAAAAACACAACAAGCTTTGACTCCCCACGATGAGTTTTAACATTCGACTGTGCTACACCGGCTCATAACTATCATATTGACTTTAGCTGTCATACTAAATTACAATTTTGGCCCAAGCGCCACGATCTGGCGAAGGGCCTCTTGCTCTCGTAGTTGCCCACTACAAGGGAAGGGGTGGAGCCTATGCAAACCCCACATGCGTTGACCGGGGACCCTTGTCATGTTGTAGGCATGCCCCTGGGCTTTCCGAAAATGTATACTTCATGATACTCAAAAAGGGGGAAACAATGTCATTGGGTTGGATTATTTTCCTTTCTTTTAGCAAAGGCAAGACGGCGCGGCGAAAGCGAGGGGCGTTTATCGCCACTTGTGGCTATATTTATTATTTATTCTTTTGCAATTGTGGAGGGAGGAGGCAACCATATACAGTAAATGTCATGTAAATAATCTAGTAATATACCTGGTTACCGTAACAAATATCATTTGTTTCTTTCTTATTTTTGCAGCCATTGATAGTGTTGGACTTTTTTCGACTTTTTCTATGTATCTCTCATTCGAAAGACCATTGAGAGTGGTGAACACATTAGTATGATTGGTTGAAAACGATCAATACCGTGCCACAACAGTAGCTATAACAAAATAAATAATTCAATAATATAGTCAAACAGTTAAAAATTCTTTCACAATGTAGAACATGCAAAAAAAAAAAAATTGTCAATAATTTGAGAATAAAATCATGATGAAATTCAAAATTAAGTATCTCCAGCACTTCCTTTCCATTAGTGTCAAAGCATGAATTCAAATACAGCCTCCGTTTGGTTTTGTGTTTAGTAAAATTAACGGTAAAAACGTTATTAAACATAACACCATGATAATGAACTTCATATATTTCTTTCTCAATTTAAAGTATTCATTTTAAAAGGAGAGTTTATTCAATGTTCCGAAGATTTTTGATGGGATTATTGCTAATAAAATAGGACGTATGCTCCCCCAGATTAAAATTAGTTCTACACTACAATGTTTTTTTTTCCCCATTATTGTCCAAACACTGCAGCGCTAACTGGAGCTGAAGAACTTTACGAAGACCGAACCTGAACCCGACAGATCGCTTATGGATGCTGAGGAGGTGAATTGAAGTCTGGCTTCTAGCGAATTAACAAATGATGTTTAAAAAATGCATAAATGACTCGTTTTTGACAAAAGGCGAAAGAGTTGTGAGCGTGCACGGGTTTTGGCCTAGAAAAATCTGCTTCTTTTGTGGTTTCGAACCTGAATTCAGTCTGGATCTTTTTTCACGTTTCACTTTTAAAGCCTGATTAGAGCTTTCGCCCTAACCAGCGGGTGGGGGTCCACTTAGAGAGTCATGTTATTTAATGACTGTAACCCAGTGAATAAACCATACACTGACTGCAGCGTGCACTTTCTTACCCTGCAGAAAGCCTCAAGCATTTGGTCTCAATAGTCATGTCACCATTAGTAAAGTAAGTATAGAAACTTAACTGGAGTTAAAACACAGTGACATCACAAAAGTTTTCAGACTCTATGACTTTACCAGTATTTACCAACATTCAAAACAGTTACATGTCAAAACTAGCAAGTGCATGATGAGGATGTTGACATGAGTGAGAAATAATTCCAGAAAGTACATTTTGTCTTTTATTTATTTCATTTATAAGATTTATATTTATTTATAAGGTTTCATTTATTATCTGGACTCTCTTCGAGTGACAGGGGGGTGTGACAGAACTGTCAAGTATGGCCACGCCCATAAAAAACTCATAAGCACATATTGAGGTCATCAGCAGATGCCTCCGGTTGGCAGATATGTGTGTGTGTATATATATATATATATATATATGACTAGATATATCATAGAATTATATATTTAAAAAAAAAAAAATATATATATATATATATATACATATATATATATATATATATATATATATATATATATATATATTCTGGTTTATTTTTTCATTACTTTTTGTTTCGAATGACCATAAACGATAAAGAAAATGTTCTGGGGTTTTTTTTTCCATTACTTTTGTTACAAATGAACATAAATGATAAAAAAAAAAATATATATATATGTACTGTGTGTATATGCACTGTATATGTTTGTATAGTATTCCTTTGAATATGTGTTATGTATTGTACATAAAATGTGTTTTTTATGTTGCTCAAATAAATAAATAAATAAATTAAACATAAGAAACGTGTAGGGAGATCTAAGTCAATTTCAAAATAAATGCCCTGAAAAAAGTTGTCTGAAACGCTTTGAGATGACTATTGTTGTATTTGTGCTATACAGATAAAGTTGAATTGAATAAATGAAAACTTAACATATAATGTGTGAAAAGTGCCTACCTTTAGCATCGAGCTATTACAGGACATGCATTTAGGCTTCAATATTAAAATAAAATAGCTAAATACGTTGTATATGCCAAGTATTATAAATAAAAGGATTGTTTTATTGTCTAATGAAGCCTCCAATGATTCCTCTGAGGCTCTGCTGATGGTTGCCAGGCTGCAGTGGTTTATAAAAAGTGGTTCACAAGAACAAAAAGCAGGAAGTCAGCACTAGGGGTCGTTGATGAATGAGGGGAGTAAAGGTCGGACCGTGTGGTCTGATCCAACAAATGAGCTACGAGAGCTCAAGCGGTCAGTGCTGCTGGCTGGTAATTAAGGATTCTGCCTATTCTCTGAATGCTATTAGGCCTGAATACAGGGGCACAGCCAGAGGAGGGGGTAGAGGGGGGCAGAGGTGACCAAGGTCAATACCTCCACAACCAACCAACCAACCAACCACCAGTGGCCCTGATTACAGACTATTATACCATCTTAGGTGGTTTTACTTCAGCGTTAAGTATTTTTAGTCATAGGCTGTTCTATACATATATACTGTCTACTATAAGTATGGTTAGGATGAAAGTATACTTCTCACTGAAGTATACTACCAAGTTTTTGGTTTCCGTTGATTCTCCATCTTTGAAAGTTCTGAAAACATTTTAAGTGAGAAAGTGACCAAGTAGAAAATTAACATGTAGTCATTTGATCCACAAAACTCACGTATACAAATTTGGGGATTCCATATTGTGCGACATTTACTACTGACGAAACCTCTGGTTAACTTCAAAACAAGAGCCCTATTAACAAATGCGTTAAAAATTAATGGAAGATAAAAGTAGATGCTTTTATATGTTTGATTTTTAGCTTGAAGTCGGTCCTAGAAAATCTATCTTATATGAAAGCACTACATACTAATTTTGACGTCAAACTTAGTATGAGTAGTACGTTACTAGTATGCCATTTCCAACATTGCCAAAGTCTTTGGACTAAAATACAGTTATATAGCTATATACCGCTCCAGTTCGTGCCGCTACAGGTACACGTGAAGCACCGGTGCGTCCGTCGACTCAGGAGAAGGTTGGGGTGGGCTCTTGAGCAGTGCCCGTAGGAAGTATGTATAGCTATAGAAAAGTGGGAGGTCAAAGGTCACATGTCATGCTATTTTTCACCCATCTCCATTTGTTCTAAGAACCCCAAGAACATAGTATTAGAGGTTAAATTTCCCAAACTCGACTGTTTTCCACAGTTTTCTCCTCTGAAAAGTCACTTTCTGAGCAACTCAACACAAACAGGCTGATTTGTGGCCTACTTATGCATATTCCTGAGTGGGCGTGTCTATAGATGAGACACTGACTTCCTCCTCCCCGCATGGTGACGTAGGGCCAGAGGACGGTCCGCCCTCCTCCCACCCACTCCGTAGCCGAGCTCATGCTGCTTTATAAACACACGACAGAGCGTGGGGGCGGGGCGTTTACCAATACATACATAGACTATAGAAAATACATGCATAGCGCTGTGCGAAGGACGCTGAAATGCTCAATTTCATGGGCGTGTCTGTTTACATGTCAATCACAGCAGAGAGCTTCCTGGAGGCGTGGCTTCTCCAGCTCAGTGCCGCGTCAAATTAGTCATAAAGGTGGGAACGCGTCATCAAATTGGAGCGAGGTGTTTGGGCTCACCCTGTAGTCAGAAAGGAGCAAATCACCCTCTAACTAATGATCAAGGGAATCAATGAAAAAAAACACATTGTCCATGTGTTTGAAGCCCTAATAGCACTTTATCATGTTTAAAGCACAGAAAAGTTAATTTAGCGTAACATGGGCCCTTTCGGTAGCTTTTTCATGGATGGCCAAATGAGTTTGTGTTTGAAGATGGGACGTCACCAACATTTAGGTTTGTTGTGAAATGTTTAGAGTGATAACTATTGTGTTTTCATATATGACATCATCACTGAGTCCGTGCACTCAGGAGGTTTGACTCAGGGCGTCAAACAAATCCGACGTCGCACACCCTTGAACCAAGCAGCAGCCATGTTGAAACTCTCAGGACAGTCTGATCCTGATCCGCAGAGATATTTGAGGAACATGCGCACGCACACACACTTGCTTTTATAGATCTATATATATTTATGCTACTGTGCAACATCAATTACACTAATATCTTTCATATATCTCATTCATGAAATCTGAATGCTCACAACTTTCTTAACAATTCGTATTATTTAAGGATCCACGATCAACCTTTGTTTTTCTGCTCCACCTGGCATAGATTTCAACTAAGAGCGTATCAGAAAGCAGCTGCTTTGCTCCCCATAGGCTCTGCTATCAGCATACATTACATTACATTACATTACATTACATTACATTACACACTGAGCTGTAGACAGAGAAAAAGAGAGGGAGAAAAATATGCATTACTTTAATATTTAACTGCAATATCGATTCCCTTTGGTGCTTTCACATTATTAGAGATTGCCTAATATTTACTGGCAGTAACAGCAGTACTTTAATTTTTTGGGGTTTTGTGCTAAAAACTGATTAATTATAGAAACTCAACCCAGCTCTTTATTTACTTTTATTAAATACTATGCCTGCAACCAGATGCTGGTCACCTTATTTTTGCAAACACTTTGGAAAAACGATGCAAATCAGGTGGATTAAAGGGATAATGAAATAGCTTTTTAATAGCTCCCCAGAGCAGTTTTATTTTTTCTGTATGTCAGATAATTTTAATGAGTTGACAATTCAGAAAAACAAATTAATACAAACCTCAAAATAACAAATGTAGAACAATGTAAATAGTTTTTTGTGTAATTAGCTAAAAGTAAGTAAGAAAAGCTTTATTTGTGCACTTAGTGCTTTAACAATAATTGTAAATACAGACTTAACGTCCTCCTAAAACACAGAAGCTCACACTTAATTCCTGTAGGATTTCATCATGAGCAAATCAAATGCCTGTTTTATGTTTTTATTAAAGATCCCTATTAACGTATACCCAATGTTAAAATAAAAAAATAAGAAATACTAAGAAACACATTTAATAATAAGTGCCATCCTGCAGCTCTGCTGAGAACCTGACATCAAACATGCAGGACAGGAAAAATGGTATTTTGTGACATTCATTGGGAGTCAGTGTTTTACATATACAGTGTACATGCAACTATTATTGTTCGTTGTATTTGGGAATGTTTTCTATGTAATATATATCTGATAATTAGCAGATAATCATGCTGTAAAGTGGAAAATGGGCAGGATTAAATAAGTTTTTGAACATTTCTATGGCTCTAAATTGCCCATAGGAGTGAATGTGAATGTGAGTGGTTGTCTGCCTGTCCCTGCATTGGACTGGTGCTCTGTCCAGGGTGTACACCCACCTAACGCCCAATTAGAGCTGAAGATAGACACCAGCAGACCCCCGCGACCCTAAAAAAGAGCAAGTGCTTCTGAAAATGGAATAATGGATTTCTATGGCCTTTTAATGCAATGATTTTCAAAATAAACTTTAATTCTTTCAGTTTGGAGATGGCTTATTGTAGAGCCTAGGTTCCCAAAGTGGGGTACGGGTACCACCAGGGGTACGCCAATTGTCATAGGGGGTACGTGAATTAAATTTAAAAACAATGACAACATTGGAAATGGAATATAAATAGAGCAGTTAATGTTAATGCTAATGCTAGGCTAATGCTATTACTAGGTTAATGCTAGGTGAATTTTCACGCTAATGCTAGGTTATTGTTATTGGTAGGTTAATGCTAGGTTAAAGCTAATGCTAGGTCAATGTTAATGTTGGGCTAATTCTATTGCTATGTTAATATTAATGCTAATGCTAGGTTATTGCTATTGCTAGGCTAATGATAATGCTATGTTAAAGCTAATACTAGGTCAATTTTAATGCTGGGCTGATTCTATTGCTATGTTAATGTTAATGCTATTGCTAGGCTAATGATATGGTGAGGTTAAAGCTAATACTAGGTCAATTTTAATGCTAGGCTGATGCTAATGCTATTGCTATGCTAATGTTAATGTTGATGCTAGGTTAATGCTATTGCTAAGCTAATGCCAATGATAAGCTAATGCAGTGCAACACGGGCCAGCACCTGCATTCTCACTTGCATTTTCTTCAGGAAATGCATATATTGTAGTTATTATTATTATAAATTACTCCTCAACAGGATCGGTTAAATTTACTGTAGGGCTACATTGTATATGACATTACATTATTTTGTTATGTGTGCAGGAGTAGAGGGTTAAATGTCTGAAGGGGTACATGACTGAAAAGTTTGAGAACCACTGTTGTAGAGTGACTTAACATAAACCAGATGATTACATAGTCTCGGCAGTGGTTCCCAAATAGGGGTACAGGAGCACATTGCAGGGGGTACTCAGAAAAATGTAACAATTCATTTAAAAATAATTGGGATTTTTTTTTTTTTTTTTAATCTTTTGGACAACACAAACTAATAGTACTATTGTTCAATAAAAAAGTATATTATCTTGTAATTTGTTGAAACAGGATTATTTTATGCTGTAGAGGCCATTTCATTACACTTTTATTAGCTACATTTTTCAAAAGGAGACCATATTTGCTTACTGTTGAAGTAATCACATAAAAGTTGTGAGCTATTTAAAAAAAAAAAAAAAGAAAAGAAAAATCCACTTTAAATTCCACTCGTTGTTTTGAAGTTGTAGATTAAGCAATGGGGAACCAATGTTGGAGACACAGTTAGAGGTTTGGGAGAGCCAGCTGTTTCAAAAATGAAAAAGCATATTCAATTATGGAGAGGGTAATTATGATATGAAGAGGGGGTACACATGATTTGATAAAAATGCAATGCTGTACACTGGACAAAAAAAGATTGGGAATCATTGGTCTGGGTTAAGTATTCCCAGTTCTAGAGAGCTGCCATCCTGTATTTTTACATTATTCCTATATTACAACACCCCTGAGTCCAAAAGCTGATATTAGGCCTGCTTGTTCAAACGAGGGGTTAGCTACTCTACACCATACAGAACAGAGACCCTTTAGGACCATAACGGCACAGCATGAATGTAATTCAAATGCAGTTTTAAGCTGATGCTATGGTTATTGTTTTATTCCCTGTTCTCATATATGAACAGCCTGTGTTATTTGCCCTTTGAATGGGTGGTTGAGCAGCACTCAGTCTGTTTGCTCCTGGGTGTGCTCGTCATAAAACGTGTAAGACAAACATGGGAAACTGGCGGTCCAGGGGCCACATGTGGCCCTTAGTCTAATTTTTTTGCTGCCACCAAAGCAAATCCCCAATAATAACCAAAATAACTCCCAAAATCGACAGCAAAATGCACAAAAGTACACAAAAACACACACACAAAAAAAAAAAATACACAAATCGACTCATAAATCAGAAAAAAACAAAGCAATAAAGACAGACACAGCAACCACTTAAAGCAGAACTAAGTAACTTCCGCATAGCGCTCCCCCTAAAGGTCTCTTTTGGTTATGTCACTGTTGTAAAAACTCTGCACCCCCCATCACCTGCCCCACCCCACCCCACAGCGACATGCGCACCTTTGCTCTCCCAAGACAGTAGCAACCGATCACTGAAAAATCCTAATACAACAGTGACACTAAGGGTGCTTTCACACATATAGTCCCATGTGACCATGTAAACAGTATGAGGAAGAGAGAAAATAAAATAAATGAATGATGTGGGAGTAATACAGAAGGGAGTGTGGAAATGTGTGTGATGTTTGTTTGTGTGCTGACAAAGCGGCTTTGAAAATGGATGGATGGATGGATATTTGTGTGTGTGCTGCCTGATGGAGCGCTGGGTTGTGTGTGTGTGGGCGCGTGCCTGTTGCCGTGATGACAGTGCATGTGATTGCTGTGTGTTGCTGCTGAGCTGTCACTGCATGGAGTTGCTCTGTTCCTCAGACAAAGGTCTTCTCTCTTTTTTTTTGCTGGCTACGCCATAATATAAATTTGAGTAAAGTTAATCTGTAGAAAACCGTGTGCAGCCATGGGGCTGGTCATAATCTAGCATTAGTTTGTATTGGGCTACCGTAAAGCAGTACGTCTTGCCACGGGGTCGGAGCCAGGGAAAGTTGCAAGTGCTGTTTTCTGGCCAGAGACAGCAGGGGGGATGAAAGACCCCCCAATCACCCCGTAAACACTTGTATTACCCTCACAGGGACTATGAGAAGGATTTATTAAGGTGAAAAAGTTACTTAATTCTGCTTTAAGCAGACAAAACTACATGTGCCTCAACAGGAAAATACACTAAATTACAACACAAAAACAAAAAAATAACACACGTAATGACAAATTACCAAAAAAGACAAAACCCTTCCCCTCCCAAAGCAAAATACAGAATACATGACAAAAATACAGAAAGTGAACCCAAAAATGCACAAATCGACTGCTAAAATGCAGAAAAAGACAGAAAAATACACAGAATTACAAAAAGAACACAAAAAATAACAAAAACACACATAATGACAAAGGGCCTAAAATGCACACATCGACAGCAAAAGGCACAAATTACACAAACACACACACAAAAATTCCAAAAACACACAAATGACAGACACTGCTACAACTTTACAAAATTACTAAAAACAACACTGAAAAACATCAACACATTCCAGAATAGCTCCGAAGACACACAGAATGTGAACAAAATTACTCAAAATTACAGAAAATACAGAAACTGACCCAGAAAACATTCAAATCAACAGCTTGAATGCAGAAAATGACAGTAAAATACACAACGTTACAAGAACACAAAAAACCACACATAATGACAAATGACCAAAAAGGCAAAACTCTTCCCCCTCCCAAAGCAAATCCACCAAAATTGTAATTTAAGAAGTTAGAAGGAATATAAAGCCTAACATTAGACGCAAATAAGTCCCAAAACACACAAATTGACAGCAAAATGCAGAAACTACACAAACACACACACAAAAATTCCCAAAACAATATGACAGAACAGAAAAGGACAAAAAAGACACACACAGGAACCACTTAAACAAACAAAATAACTACAAAAACACTCAAAATCATCAACACATTACAGAATAGCACCGAAGACATGCAAACTGTCAACAAAATCACTCAAAATGAAAGAAGATTACAGAAAATTACAACAAAATGACAGAAAGTGACCCAGAAAACGCATAAATTGCAACAACACAAAAAGAACAAAAACACACATAATGGCAAATGACCAAAAAAGACAAATTGTTCCTAATTGCATTTTTTGACGTCTAAGAAATATGGCTTTCAAACAAACAATTCATCTTCTCACAAATAAAGTTTGCATACAAACTTTTAGATTTTTTGAAATCCTTGAGATTTCTTCTTCTTTTTTTTTTACCTCTAACTTGAATGAGCAATTAGACGTATGTGCTCTCATGCAACACTGCCAGGTACAAAGTGGTGGGACATAATTACAGCTTGCTACCCTTGAGTTTAAACCATTTTCAAACTCAATTTAATGTGTCTGGGAAGCTTTAGCTCGTCTCGTGGAAAGATGACAGCTTTATATTCATTGCACTGAAGAGCTGTGAGAAGGTGGTGGGGGTTAATTTCCAGCTTTATGTTGAAGCTTTGCCAGTTTCTTTCTACCCCTCACACAGAGTTCACCTCATCCCCTTTATAGAGCCTCTTGTAAATCTCAGCTAATGCTTCTGTGGTCTTCTTCTTTTCCTTTGTCATCCGCCCTTAAGATTACGCGCATTTCGGGACTTTCCTGTGGTTTAATTACACCTGTAAAAAACATTAATTATCACAAACCATTGGGGCGGCAAAAAAACAACAACTGATGCTTTGATGACTTTTCGTGGACAATGGAAACCGTGCTGATACAGGGTTTAATACTGAGCCCAGCCCAGATGAGACTCGTAAATAAAGCATGAAGTGCTCTCATAATAGGAGAGGAAAACAATGCAAGAGCTTAGTGAGCATGGGTGATCTCAATAATAATATCAAAAACAAGTGGTATGTTTAAACTTTTGCTTCTACAAAAGATTCTGGTTCTTTAAAGCTCTTAAATTCTTTTTTTTTTTTTTTTTCAAGTAACCACATTCATCTATAAAAGTTCCCAGTATGTTTTATGAAAATAAAGCTAAAATGCATTGAGGAGCGATGTGGTTCACTGACACCTCTAGTGATTATGTCGGCACATTTAAAAAACGTGTGTACAAAAATGTATTTTGACATTTTTGGATTGATAAAATCAAATATTGCGATACATCGCCAAATCGATTTTTTTCTTCCACCCTTAATCACCAGTTATCTCTTTTTGAACCAGTGTTAACTTAATAATACTAAACATGTCTAAAAGACTGAAATGGGGACTTGGCTGCATTCACAGCATCCTCTGTAAAGCAGTTGTTTCAATGAGACCAGGAAGGACTCATCTTATATCGTAAAGATCATTTAAAGCAGAAATAAGTAACTTTTTCACATTAATAAATCCTTCTCATAGTCCCTGTGATGTTAATACAAGTGTTTATGAGGTGTTTTAGGGGTCTTTTATCCCCCCTGCTGTCTCTCGCCAGAAAACAGCACTTGCAACTTTCCTGCCTCTGACCCGGTAACAAGACGTACTGCTTTACAGCAGCCCAATACAAACTAATGCTAGATTATGACCAGCCTCGTGGCTGCACTTGGTTGTCTACAATTTCACTTTTCTCAAACTTAATGCCAAAAAAAGGCACAGGAGACCTTTGTCTGAGGAACAGAGCAACTTCATGCAGTGACAGCTCAGCAGCAACACACAGCAATCATACACACTGTCGTTGCGGCAACCGGCGCGCACATACATTCACAACCCAGCGCTCCATCAGGCAGCACACACACAAATATCTATCCATCCATCCATTTTCAGAGCCACTTTGTCAGCACAAAAACAAACACATCACACACATTTCCACACTCCCTTCCGTATTACTCCCACATCATTGATTTATTTTACTTGTCTCTCTATATGTGTGAAAGCACCCTCGTTGTATTAGGATTTTTCAGTGATCGGTTGTTACTGTCTTGGGAGAGCAGCATGTACCTGTGGGGTGGGGCAGGCGGCGGGGGGTGCAGAGTTTTTACGACAGTGACAAAACCAAAAGGGACGTATAGGGGGATCGTTAAGCGCTAGTTACTTAGTTCTGCTTTAAAGGATTGTGAGTGCAAAGCTTCCAAGACTGGACCGAGTCTATACCAGCATGGCTCAAAACAAAGGCCAGCAGAATCATCAGAAACCACATCCAGCTAAGAAGAGGTGTTTTTAGTAGAGATACTGTAGGCAATACTATTGCACAATATTTGCAATTAAACTTAATATTAGTTGACATTGATATATTGACTTCTCTACTGATATTGAAAACTCAATAAGTGCTGCTGTGCATCAAGCTTTGTGTTACAAGATAGGCGTACAGTGTTATTTCCATGGAGATGAAATGTATAAATAAAATGATGTAAAATGTGACCTAAAATTAGGTTGGGGGAAGGGAGTATGTGTATATACAGTATCATTATCGGTTAATATTGTAAAATTAGTGTTGTCGGCCAAAAGCTAATACCGAACATCTCTAGTTTGTGTCCCACCATGAATGAGATGATAGACTATCATTCTAGCTCAATAAGTTTATCTCACTCAGTAGCTTTTTATCATATCTTTATTCATCTTACATTAGTTCCTCACAAACGTACATTCAAGGAAGTTAATATAAAAGTAGAGTTTTCATAAAGTTCGAAAATATCTTTATCTTGTTTTTCTTTTTGATGAGTGCTCCAAAGGGTTTTCATAACTGCCATTTTTCCTCTAAAAACTAATTAAAATAGGTCATTAACTCTTAAATCTATACTTAACATGACGCTGCACTTTGCCTCACAGATGCAGGATACATTAAATGGTTCAGCTATACCTTTAGCTTGGTATTACACCCCACGGGGCTTCTAAACTGCATATTGTAGCATATGGACATTAAGATTCAATGGAGAAAAAGTCTATACTTAACTGAGTGTTCTCTTTCTCATAATGCAACCCTTCTTTTTTCTTTGAGTGTTGCGCTCGCTTTCTCTGCAACCCTCTTCAGCTCCAATCTCCTCATGCCCGCTAAGACTGTTAGGTAAGGGTGACCAATATGGGCTACTTATAAATGTCTATTACTATCAATTTAACTTCCAGTCTTTCAAGGCTAATTAAAAGTTAGGTGTAATGAACTCATTTTTAATCATTGTGTGGAATAAGCTGGAGAATGACTTCAATCTGAAGAGTTGTAAATGACAATGAAGTCGGACACTGCTAAGAGCAAAATGGGAAACAATGTGTTGGGGGAACATTTCGGTATCTACTCGTTCCAGGCCCCAATATATAACCATAAGAGATGACAGATTATATAAAATTCATGGAAGGAGTAAAACAACTTGTTGAGGGTGAGTTAAATAGAAAGTTTGCAGGGCCCATTCATCATGTTTGTGTCATTCCTGCTAGAGGAACATTATTATGTATGATGCAGGTATTGGAAATTCATTTCCTTCCTTATTGTTCCAGTCAGCTTGCACAGCAGTGCTGCCTCGGTGTGTTACTGCACTGAGTGATGAAACGGAAAGCCTTTTTTTTTTTTTTTTTAGATAACTTGCAGTTTTGGTTGTTTCGTTGGGTGCAATGGTCCCCCCCCTTTTTTTTTTTTTTGCCAGTTGATGTTTTAGATCAGGACGTAGGAGATGTTGATCTTCAATCAAGTTTGATCTTCGCTTTAAGGAGATAACTGATAGACATGTTGCAGTACATCGTTATCACTGCATTTGTGTAAAAGTCATCAAGGTACAATCGTGGTTATGTCTGAAATATGATTATTCAGTTTACGTGTGAGTTTTCTGTGCAATGCACCAAAAGAAGAGCATTCAGAAAGAATACGGTCCACAGTAAGCATCTGTTCTTTTGCCCGTTGTAGATGAATTGCTTATACTAAAAATAAACATGTTTTCAAGTGGTTCCCTATAGTTTAAGCTAACGGCTGCTTTACCACACAACTAGTAAGTTGACTATTTTTAGTGATGTGCGTTATTTACTCCACAGAATGGTGCGTTTCATGGGAATGGTGGCATGGAACTCCCTGTCACTTTGTTTTGATTTAATAGTTTCCTTTAATGTTTGTATTTCTATATTGTGTGTATTTCGGTTTATGTGGTAATGTATTATGTTTGCTTTGGTTATTGTGTTTTATTTTTGTTATTTTTTCTTTTTTTGTGTGAATGTTGTTTGTACATCTTATTTAATCTGTTTGTTGTACTTCAGAACTGTCCTGCGTATCTAGTCTGTGATGTACGGTAGACCCCAGGGAGAATATACTGCTTTTGCAGTATAGCTAATGGGAATCTAAATAAAAACAAACCAACACAACAAGGTCAACATGTAAGCCATTTTAATGGGATGCACAGTGCTATTTATCACTGTACCATTAGAATGTCATTGTAAAGGATTTTATAGTGACGCAGCACATTTAATTTGGAGCTTTAAATAAACTGATTGAGTGAATATCAAGTTAGAGATAAATAACTGTCATTAAAACATGTACATGGATGAAACATTTTCCATTATATGATCAGCCCTTAAATAAAATTCTAATTGCACCTATACATTATGCTACTTTATACTTAACCTAAAAGTTTGTAATTAGATTTTAAATCATAGGAGACCTTTGAAATGTAAATAAAGGAGGCAGCAGCAATGTTTCAACAGATGTAAAACAACACAGCCCAAAAATCTGTAAACAAAGTGAAGAATACAAACAAAACAAGGGGGGGAAAAATAAATCAAAATAATAAAAAACTAAGTGAAGTACGGACAAAGAAGAACAGAAGACAACCAGCAATAGCACTGTAGAGTACACGGTACAGAACGCAATGTCCAGACACTCTTTAAATAGTGGAGGGGGGCAATCAGGAGATGTGGCACACCTGAGTGGAAACAGGAGAGAGCCTAATCCTTTTTTCAGCACATGCACACTGAGAAGACCCAAACAGGAATATCAAACCCACAGACGGAGGCAGGGAATCCTGAACAGGACAGTGTCGGAAAATAAAGCCCTCAACAGGACTTCAACTCACAACCTTTCATAGCAATGCAGATGAAATAACAAAATTCCACCTAGATAACCATAGACAGTGACACATACCTGTAAATGCTAGATGAAGAGCATTTCATTTTCTATCTCTTGGGCAAAGTACTGTATATTTTGTTTAGCTGTTATTTGTGTGATATCCATGAAGAAACGTGCATTCATTATCTAAACTATTTTTACTTCTCAATAATAGGTAAAAAGTTAATAAATCTGCCGCTCTGCCACATTCATTCTTAACAGTACTTACTGGGATTCAGCCTTGAATGATTTTTGTCATCATTTGTCTTTTAAGTAAAAACAGCCATTGACAATCTCAGGTCACATGAGTCTGTACATTTGATGTATATTTCACCCAGAGAGCCCCACAGAAAGGCACGTGTTTAAGCTAATCTCTGCACAACGCATTTGCACCTGTAAAGCTGAGAATGTTTGGTATGCAGGTTTTATCTCGCATCCACCGGAACGCAAACAGCCAATGGAATGTCAAGCAACAGACATCGAACCCGATCGTTTCTTTTCAGGTGCGCCTAAAACAGTCTGTGTGCTTTCTGTCATTGTGGAGCTGAGCGATAAGCAGCACCCACTGATAAGAGAGGCCTTCGCGGAGCCACAGGAGGCGACTCCCACCGCTAACCTTTTAGCTTTCCTACAACCCTTTTCCTTGTGCAGAGTGATGACGTGTGCACATCGTTCAGCTATCACCAAGATTTGAAAATGTAACTAACTTTTTATCATATCTCATTGCTGATTTGCTCATATACATTGTATTTGATTGTGCAAAGCTGCAGTATCTTATGGTACCTGTGGAGAGAACATGCATTTATTTATGCTCATTGCTCCCCTACGTGAGTGGGAACCAGTACTGTGGACCTGCGTCAAGGATTAAAGTAAACATGATATCTTACATGGAGCTCTAAATAATAATTATTTACATGAATGTACATAAATGTGAATAATAAAACTTCAAATACAACATAATACTCCTACTCCTTATTGCATGCATGTAGGGCCATGTAAGACGAGGTACCTCCTGGATTTCGCACACCTAGGAATTTAATATCTGGAGACATTAGTTTTGTGGTTGGTGCCACCCCATATAAGGTTTGGCCTCAGTCAAGATTTATGTTGGTTCTTTTTCATATTGCTTCGTGCTTGAGTTTGATAGGCCCTGTTTTGTTGTGATTGTTTCATTTATTTCCCATCCTCACCTTCCCCACTCGGGACGTGTATATCTTCATCTGTGACAAATAAATTATTCTAAATGTAATTTAGTGGCCCACTTGGCATAATTTTGTTGCTATCCAGGTGTATTTTCAGCATTCGGAAGGTAACAAGTGGGGGCTTGTCCGGGAATTGAATCTAGGACCTCTCGCACTCAAAGTGAAAATCATACTCCTAGACTAGGCATCTCCATTTTGGAGTTTTCAGCCAATTAATGTTCAAATTTCATGTTCTCGTCATAATTGATACAGATTCATATTTCTGTTTAAATATACATAACTCAATGGAGAGATATCTTTTCAATCTTGCATTTTAATGCTATTCCAGTTCTTTGGGTGTTATGACATTATTTCTAAGGACGGGCAGAAGAAATTTGACGTTGCACTAAACAGGAGTTTAGCCAGATACATATTTGGAATACTGAGCCATGAACGCTTTCCAGCTAAACAAGTCGAAAACATCTCGGACAATGGTCGAGGTTTTCTATATGGGGTGCTCCATAGAATTTCAACCAGATTTGGCCTATAACGGCTTATGCTACATTCAAAACACTTTGGAAATCTGCATTTCTAAATTCAAAATTCCGACTTAAAAGCATTCCAGTAGCAGCACATCAAAATATCTCCAAAACACGCCTCACCAACATACAGTAGTCTTTACATTAAAGACATTGTGTGATTTGTGGCCTTCCAATGCACTTTTTCAAGTAGGAGGTCGGAAAATCCAGCTATAAAAAATGTCCATGAACGCATCATTGCTGTTCCTGAGGTATTGCTCCGTTTCCACACATTTGCATAACCCGCCCTCTCCAAGACAACCAGTTGTTTTTATTGCATATGCAGCCAATAAATCACCTCTTATTGCTATAAGTGAAGTTTACAGAAATAGTCTTTCATTTGAGCTGCTTTTATATTTTTGGTTTAGTTTCTCTATAAGCAACATTACATAGAAAACTCTGTCACTATATAACAATATGACCTGCACTACATGTACATAAGTTCATATTAATTCTCTGTATTTATTATTAGGCTTTACACGATCAGGATTTTTGGGCCAATCACCGATCAGTGACTTAAAAAAAACGATTACCGATCCGATCATATGAATTCAGGTTGTTTTTTTTTTTAGGTACCGACCGAATTCCTTTGGTTCTACCTGATACAAATATGCGAAAAATGAAACAGTACCATGTTTTAGGACCTAAACGCAACTTTGTGACTATGAGGGAGTGGAAGAGTTGAAAAATTTCCATGCAGGACCTGAACATAACATTTGTAGTCTGAGTGTGTGAGTGTGAGTGTGTGTGTGTGAGTGTGTGTGTGGCCCTTTAACTGCAAATGAATGCACTATCCACTCGACCAGTGTGCGGAATGAGGGAGCGCGTGTGAACGGAACAGATGGTTTATAAGCTGTATGCCGTTTTTGAGTGATTGGCAAAATAAACGTTGCAGCTGTTGAATTAAACCAGAGTCCGATGTCATACTCAATGACTGCTGTGAAGCAAAGGTGTTAACCTTGAAGTTGAGGATAACTTCAACTACAAGAGAGTTGGAGATGAAGCTGTGGAGACAGACTACAGTGAAACTCCCTGAAGCCTCCATCAACATTAGCATTAGAGGAGCAAAGATATATTTCCTGACTGTGGCATTGCAAAACTCGCTGTTGCCTATAGTCCGTATTCTGTGTCCGCCACAGCCCTGAAATGGACAAAAGTGGCCGTTATGAAAGCGAAAGTAAACAGGAGAGCATCGCTCAGCTCTAGGACTTTCTCCTATATTCATGCTCGAGCTGAATAAACAAAACAAACAAGCACGCACACACATACAAACACGCACAGACACTAACAGCAAACGCTGTCCCTGCTTTTAGAGCCAGGCGACTGGGGAAGAAGTCCAGCACTCAGCCGCTTCGCTCCAATCGATCGACATTTGCGCCGTTTGCTCATAGGTTTTCACATTTGTGCACAAATGTGAGTGAAATAAAGCTGTGTCACGTAAAGCAAACAACTCCTCGGTGTAAATGAGAAGATAAATCAATGCAGTGGGAGCATCTACAGAAAGTTTCATCACGACAATGATGTCTTTGATCAGATCAGCGAATTAAGACATTACAGCCGATCACATTAATTGCATAAAATGCAAAATATTGGCTGATCTGATACAGGCAATCATATCGGTGTAAAGCCTATTTATTATTACAATATAAAAGAAGGTGGAGTCTGATAGTCAGAAGTGTTTGGTCTCCACAGCAGCCTGCTGTGATTGATTACATCTATTAGAGTTATTGATTACATTATGCATCGGCCATCTGCTTATTAGGGCCCTATTGTAATGCACCTTATGCTATTTTAGTTTTTTGCACCATCCACCAAGTCAAATACTGTTTATCGTGAAAACTCTACTTGCCAATAAAACTTCTGTGATTCTGAAAACTGCACATGAATTTCCAGAATATAATGATGACCTCAATTTTGGCCTCAGGACCATCAAAGAAATTACTTTTTCAACAACGATGTATTTATTGATCGCTAATGGGTAAGAAATTATTTGGATCCCTGCAGTTCAATCTCCAATTACTGTCACTGATGTTTAACTCTGACTTTCACAGCACGCACTGCTGGTTTGCTTCTCACTCAACGGTCGCCTGCAGCTTTTCTCCAAACGAGGGCGTGACTCAGCTACACAACCCAGAGGAAAAATGTGACTCTCATGCTCCATTAGTCCCTGCGTCCCCAGTTCTTAAAGAGAAAAAAAAAAAGAGTATTTAATGTCTGAATACTGCTGCCAGATATGTCTAAGCACCAACCACTTGTTCTACTGTCTGGCCTTTGACTGGAGGCACCGACGTAGAATAATCAGTGTACTGGAAACTGAGTTTAGAATCACAACGTATCAAGATCAGAAGTTTGACAGTGATTGTTTTAGTCTGTAATTGCTCTTAAAAATGAAGTAAAGGTCATTCAATGCCAACACGATATGTGCTACAGCATCAGCTTGATTATTTACAATATCAGAATTGCATGTGACATGAGGGTTGCCAGGTCTGCGAAAAAACAACTCATCTTTTTCCAAAATCTAAATCAGGGGTGTCAAACTCATTTTAGTTCAGGGGCCGAATTCGGACCATGAATCTCAGGCGCGTCACAGATCATAAAACGAGCAATTTTATCAATAATTTGCCCTAGTTTTCACTTTCACATATATTAGTATTTAAATGATGGCACCAACATTTTCCAAGCAATAAAGGACAGATATCATTCCCAGCAGAATTTTCACTTTTGTGACCAAATTTGAATTTCATTTGGGAAAATTTTCGTGAATAATTTGAGGAAAACTGTAGGATTTTGGACCAATTGAGAGTAGTTACAACAATTTTTAACAAATTTTCTACAACTGAATTAGTTGGTGATTTAAACAATGAGTTATGTTTTAGCTGTCACTTTTACTTTCTCCTGTGGGTCAAATAAGAGATTTAAAGGGCCGGATTTGGTTTACACAATTTTTTTTTTTTTTTTTTTGTCGGAACGTCTTCTTACATCCATCCATCTCTCTGGTTTGTTCCTGCTGTCGGCACTAATCTCGCGTAAACAGCCACTCTGGCCTTTACAGGTGGCAGTTCTCGTAGGCTAGTGACAGCGATCAGTTTAGTAAGGCGGAGTAATGCTTTTATTTATTCATCTTTTAATTATTATTACATTAAAGTTCAGGATATCTACGGGAAAATACTAATACAGGACGATGGCGGGAAAGAGGGGTCAAATACGGGAGTTTCACGGCCAAAACTGGATACTTGAAAGGTATGTTTATTCCCCCTTTCTTTTTCTTTTTCTCATGGTCCGACCTAGCAGCCCACCTGCCCACCGGTATCCCATCCCACCAGGGAAATCTCCGGTGTCCCCGTATGCCAGTCCACCCTTGCCTGTTACCATGCATTAAGATTAATGGCACGTCTCACGCGAATTCCAACAACCGACATGCTCTGTTCAGAACTCTATTCAGAATTATATTCCGATTCGTTAATAATGTCAAGAATGATGGCAAAAAATATATTTGTAAAGCATCATAGTTATGCGTAAACCCGGCATGAAAGCCCTCTATTAAGGCCTAGCCCTAGCTAGCAAACTATCCATAGACATTTCAGTCATTACTGAATAAATTACCATTTAAATGTTGGCTAATTCATAATAAATGTCGTAAAGTCATTCAGGAAGAAATAAGATCCCCAAAATACACAACCTACCATTAACGAAATGTCTACTGCAAACATACAACCACTTTGACTTTGGGTTCCATGTAGTTCCGTCGTCATATGTTCGCCTCAGTGCTTGGATCCATAATGTCCGTTTCTGGCCTTTTTCTGTAGGTATTCTGTAAAATGATATATTTTCGTTCAGTCAGGCGTGTTTATGACAACCAAATACTACGCAGGATTTGGGCATTCTACAAAAAAAATCTGCCTGATTGCAAGATCTCCACCGTGTTGTCAGCGGTCAATGGTGGTTGTCAAGCAAAAGCATACCCCTCTTGAAATGGCGGCGTGCGTTGCTAGGTCAAGTGTATAACCGAAATAGTTCTGATGACTAAATTCTGATCAATACTAGGTTGCATTTTAGTCAAAATGACTAAAACTAAATTAAAAAATGCTGTCAAAATATCACACGTGAAACTTTGATCTATTATTAAATATCAGGTGTTTTTTCACAGTGTTGCTAATGCTAAGCTACTTGTTGCACAATTTATTAAGATAATAAACAAGTCAATCACGTTCTAACAGGTTTCACGACTATGCAACTATGTCAAAAAAGGACACTATACCATTTCATGTGAAGTGTCAAATTGGCCATCTGGTGTTTTTCGGGCTAAGTAAATCTCTTAAAAAAACAGATTGAAGAGAGTTCAGCAGCAGTGTGCACATTAGCTCGCAATCATGTCAATTTTCTACGCTTCTTCTTTCCAGCAGGAAAGTTTTGACTGTCAGACGGACGTCTCTGCAGCTCTAAATGAGATGAATCACAGAGCAAACGCTCAGGTCACTGCTGCAGTATTGATTACCAATACTAGATGTCTGGGGTTTTTTTCCTTTTTTTTTTTTTTTTTTTCTTCTTTTGCTGCTCCACCACACACACACACACACACACACACACACACACACACACACACGCACACACAAAGCATTCATATCTAGCTGTTGTATTGCCAACAAAATCCATATATAGTCTACAATAAATTTAGCTGTCAGACAGTTTTTGAAGAATAAACTAAGTAGAAAAAACAGTCAAACCTTCTGCTCAGGTGTTTCTTTCCCTTTTGTCCCCCATTTAAATGTATTTATTATTCCTATTTATTTATTAATTTCTTCCTTTGCTTCACAATTATTAATCTCAGTCATTCATTAAATGATCACTAAATACATATTAAATTGAAAATGTAGTCCCTCAGAGATTGCTAACAACTAACGTTGTCTCCAGTGATTGCACAGTTATTTAAACGTTGCCAAAAAATATGTAATTGTCACCATATTATGATGTATTTCAATGTCTAAGTAAAAGCCTTTCTATTATTAAAGCTCTGTGGGTTTCAGAACAAACTCAATTTTCTGTCTCATCAAACAATCATTTGAGTCGATAGCTTTTCGACAACAACAATTATTAATATAATAATATGACTCATATTTATATTTATAAAGTGGTATCCTGGTGGTAAGAGAATAATGTTACAATTTAGTGGTTGGCGGTGATATGTATTCATTTTAATTTTGTTAACTATTGGTTGTAGGTTCAAGTCTTCCTTTTTCTGCATCTTTCAGTTTTAGTTGGTAATATGTTCTGCAAGTTTTTTGGTCTTTGTTGGTAACAAGGGATTCCAGTCTGCGTCATCACACCCACTCTTCTCAGTATGTGTTTTGTTCTGTAAGAGAGACAAAGTGGCTGCTGGGTTAATGTCTCTACAATAACTGCGTTTCCATTACCCTCAGAAACGTGCAAAACACCTGAATTTGAAAAAAAAAAAAAAAAAAACACTCAAATATCAGAGGTTTCTTAGATGTTTCAATATTACAAATGTATCGCAAAAAAGCGCAATGGAAACACTTTTTACACAATTACACGCCACAGGATGTGACGTACTTGGTCACATGACATGACCACTTCTTTCAGAGAAAACATACCATCATATGTGTGGACAGAAGAAGAAACCGAGACATGTTGCATTATACTTAGGGGTGGGAACCTCTGGGTACCATACAATACGATACGCGATGCACAGCTCATTATAAACGATTATCTCACAATATGACGATACTGCGATTATCAATATATTGGTCGGAAATCAATCTACAATACTCTGACATAAGAAAAAAATTAAATGAAAAAATACAATTTTTGTTTTATATCTCTGAAAGACAATAAATTGAAAAAGTGTCACTATTTTAGTGCAACATTTCTGTAAGTAAGTGTCAACATACCAAAATAAACAAATAAGTATCTTCAATAGTGCTTCAATAGGGTCTTTCTGGTTCCTTCAACAAACAGTGGCAAAATTTCTGTGAAGACGTATCTGCCCATTTTAGCGAAAAAGCAGAAAATGTTTTGAAAAAAAAAAAAATTAATTTAAAAACAAAAAACAAAAAAACATATCGATAGTCAATCGTGCGAAAAAATGTCACGATATATCGCTGTATTGAGATATCGTCACACTTCTAATTATACTTCAAAATGATTGCTGTCATATTAGACAGCAAAAAACAAAGGAATGCAGAGTATTATAGGGAGGTTTTGAGTGAATATGCACAACTGTAACATCACATTGCACTCACCTTAAGACAGTGTACTCTTTCCCACATATTCTACTGTCCTACCCTGACTCCCTCTTTCCTGTTCCCTTCCCCCTTCACCTAGGTGTAACACTGCCCTCTCTTTTTATATTCTTCCATTAATACAGTTTTTCTCACCGTTCCCTAGAGAGGGCTGCTGATGGTCACAATTATGCAATAAAATACGTTCATTTATTTAATTGCGATAATAAAACATGCTTTGCTGTCGTGAAGAGATTGCACTACTTATAGTGTTGACCTTCGAAGAGAAAGTGTGATTATACTTCAAATTTCAGAAAATATCACTTTTATTTTGCAAAAAAACTGTAATGGAAACACAGCTAGTGTCTTTTTTATTTGTATTATCAATCATCATTAATTCATACTTGATGATTTTGGTAATTTTGTCAGGAACTGGAATTGAATTTCAATCTACTCCTGCATCCGTTTCTGCATCTAAGTCACCATTACCCCCATCCTGGCAGATACAGTATTAAAGGTTAATCATTATTAGTCAATACTTATAGCTAATCCAATTAGGATCAGGTTGCAAAGTGTAAACAGGTTCTTCCTAATCGGAAACTTAATGGAGGAGTCATTAAATACAGAATGCTAAGAAGCCTCTAATGTGATCACAGAAATTTAACATCAAAAATCTACATTGTAGCAGAGAAGCACCGGACTAGTTTACAAAAGAAGCAGTAAATGTTATTGCACACACTGTGAAAATAACTTTTACAGCAACCCTCGCAGTATAAGGCAATTGCTTTGAAAGGTATTTCTAACCTAGCGATGTGCTGCTCTGCGGCAGCGGCTTGTTGGGCGTACGGTATCATTCATTGGGCAGACATTAAATGTGAAAGCTTGGTGGGGTGTTTATTGAAGTCCTGACCCCGTCCCTTGCTCATTAAATTGATTCATGGATTCAATAAGTGGGGCACGGGCTGCACGTGCGCGCGTCAGTGTGTGTGCACAAGACTCTCGGGCATCCATCAAACTGATCAGGTGTCTTCAGTTCATTCTCTGTGCTGCGTTCTGGCAACTAGCAGTGCAAACGAGGCAGAGCAGACGTTTAGCACAGCGTGACCGCAGGCTAAACACACACACGTGCATGCATGACAACAAAAATAAGAAATATACAAGTATTCCACTGTGTGATCAGGTTCCACCACTAAAAAGAGTTTTTTTTGTTTTTAATTCAACTGGACATAAAAAGTTCACATTTAATATGCAATTTTGTTTCAACACCAACCAGAAGACCGCAGGATTTAATTTAAAAGCATTATGGATTAAAATACCCCACTATGGATTAAAATACTGCCCTGAAAGCATAAACTCACGTTCGATGCCAGACAGATTGATTTTAATTTGTAAAATCACTGCTAGTGAAATGCTTGAAGCAAAAACTATTTAGAAATTACTTTGTTTCAAATACCAGTTGGAATTTAAAGCTTAAACATTTTTTTGAAAGCGTACTTATGTGTTTCATTCATTCCAGAAGTTGTTTCTATCCACAACTAATGCCAGTGTTTTCACAAAATGACAACAAAGGTGGATAAGGTTGATATTGAGGTTTTTATGGAATCTAATGGTCATTTCTCCACCAACTTTCAAGCGATTTACTTTATTGTTAAAGTCAAAATATGTGCTATTTGATGAAAATAAAAACATAAAAAAGGAAGGTTATGAAAGGTTATTCAGAGTTTCTTTGTTCAAACTGTACGTCTTATTGTACAACCATATGCAGCACATTTTTAATGGGATTCCCAATCCCACAATGCACAAGTTTTTTGTTGTTGTTTATTTTTTTATTTATTCTAAATTGTCTTTTTTTCTTTTTTTAAGGGGTTCTTTCTTTTTGTTGTGGATAGTTATGTTGAACCTTTTAGTTTTTGTCGTAAAACATTGGATTTAGTTTTAAATATTCTGATTCCTTTGTTAAATTATTCCCAGGATTTTTCTTTTTTTTCTTTTTACCTTGTATGGTTAGAAACTAATAGTGACAAAAAGCTAATCACCACCGCCAAGGAGCTAATATTTCCACTGGCTTTTATTTGTTTGTCTGTTTGCGGGATTTCATCATAAGTATTTTGAAAATAAAAAAATCACTATGGAAAGTCATAATTATGAGTTAGTAAATTTGTAATTATGGGATAGGAAGTCACAATTATGAGAAAGAAAGTCATAATTGCGAGATCGAAAGTCATAAATATCAGAACATTATTTTATGTGAAGTTGCAAAGAAACAAAAATGTGACAGAATCATGTTGTAATAAAGACTTATTTAGGTACGTCTTTACTCTGTACCATGTGTTGAATTCTAAGAACTGAATAAAATAGAAAAAAAAATGTGTTTTGAATGAACTTTTTATTCAAAGTGTTGGTAGAATGGTCAATTTGTATCTCATATTTAGGACTTTAGAAACTCATAATTATGACTTGCCATGGTGATTTTTATGTATTTTTTTAGTGGCAGAATCGGCCAACATAGTCATCCCCATTGCGACAAAATTATATATATATATATATATATATTTTTTTTTTTTTTTTTTTTTTTTTTTTTTTTTGAGTGATTTTTCAATATGTATATAATATTTTTATATTATGAAAAAAATTCTACTTCAAATCTCATAAAATTTGCAGGAAATAAACAAATAATAAACATTCATTGGACTGTTCCACATACTGTATGTAGCATTTGCATTGCTGAACCTTTGCACTCTAGGTAGATATTATGTGCTTTTAATTTATTAAGAATTTATTGTTGTTTATTATAATTGTTTGTGTCGTAACACTATTCCAAGCTGCTACAGTTTTGTTGTATGATTTGTTTTGTACAATGACAATAAAAGTGACCTAATTTATTTAAATCTAATTTAACAGTAATGAAGCTGTTTCTTAATAAAGAAAGAAAACATTTTCTATTTTTCATGTCCTTGCTCCCCTCACGGTGTCACGCCCCCCAGTTTGGTAACCACTGCCTTAGGCCATGAAAAATACCATTACATTTTGCAGGGATTCAGATCAATATACATCTGTGCAAAATGTGACTGCGCTGAGAAAAAGTGTCCTAAAGACTGTCGGTCACGTCATGGCTGGTTCTGGGCCACAGACTCTCAGAGATGCTCGGGCCAGAGAGGCTGCAGACAGGAAACTCCCACATGTCTCCATCAACACCCCCCTAACACCCGCTGCCACAGGAGCAGTAAGCATGAAACCACAAATTAAAGAGACAGGACACACTCCCAGGTTTCCTATGGGGTGTGACATATCTCTTTCCTGCTTGGTGCTTCTTTTACCAAACATTGGCTCAGGAATTTTTACACAGAGCTGAGCTGAATGCACCCAATATGACAAACTCTGTTCATTACTTGTTAGAAGTAACTCATGTGCTTCTCACCACCCCCATATGCATGATTAAAATGGACTCCTTGAACAAAGTTCAGTAAAAGATGATGGAGCAGCTGTCGACTATTTTTTTTGTAATTACATGGTGTAAATGTCTCTGATGGATGAGTTCGTGTGAAAGCACATATCATTTAGTTTCACCGAGGCAGGGCTGTTCAAAATGTAAGATTAAAGAATAATAACCCCTTCAGCAAGCCAATCATTTCTGAAACAAAGTTGGTATTTTAGCCTTTTCACATTCGTATTAATATGCCAAAAGCTTTTTGAATTCACTCCTGAGAGAATCTTAAGACTAGTAGGAAAATTACAAGTACTCTTAGTATTGAACTGGTACCTCCCACCTGCATGGGAAGTAGTAGGGTAATGCAGGGTACTTGCATAAATGTATTTGCGGTGTTTTTGTCCCAATTTTGCCCCCTTTCCCACCATTTTATAAGTAAAAAAATTATCTTGTAAGATTATCCTGTGGTTTGAGGTGTGTTAAGGCTGATTTTATCTCTGTAATTGGCTCTGAAATGGGTCATTGCCAACAATCGTAAATGTTAAACTTGTTCAATATTTACGACCAAAACCCCTCGTGTGTGTGAGTAAAGCCGACAACTCATGACCCTCTGATTTATGACGTTGAACAGAATGTAGCGAATCACAAAGTGTCAACTGACTGATTGAGAAACACGTAATGCTGCGTTCAAGGGAATTCAGAACTTGGATATCTGAGTTCAACCAAGTTCAGGGGCAGAATGTGAAAAGATCTCAAACATGGCTGACCACTGTAATACTTATATTGTTTTCCCCAACTTTACAGAGTAGGAGCTTTGACTTCAGGTGGTGTTCTAAGTCAGTTTTTCAAGTTGGAGTTCTGAGTTCGTTGGAACGTAGCATCAGATCACGCAACAATTCTGCAAATGGGGAAGATTTTCAGAGCACACACACAGACACACAATATGATCAAAAATGTTCAATTTCTGATTATTTTGTATGTTCTGTAACAGATTGAAAAGAATCACTTCAGATTCAGAAAATTCTTGTGTGTAAAGATAAAGTAAGATAAATTTAAATTTGATAAATAAGGGGGCAAATTCATAAAAATGCCATTTAATCTCAAACAGATTGTTAATTTAACCTTCATCTGCACCTCTTTTAGCAGTTTCATGCTAGCAAAGCTCACGCTAGCTAAACAATCTGGACTTTTTGAGACAAACAGAGACTCTGAAATATTAGCAACAGCTTCTATTTTTAGTGTTTACCAATGAAAACGTGTTCTAAAGACTTTGGGCCATAATGTTAGGCTGTGTTCGAAATGGCACACCCCATACTATACACTTCAAACTTAATGAGTATATACTGTCTACTACTGTATATACTAAATGTATACATAGGATGATGAGCGTTCCTATTGAAGTATACTTCCAAGTTTCCCAAGATGCATTTCAAAACTATAACGACAAAAACCTGAATCTCACTGAGGCTAAATATCTCTGTGGATTCTCCACCTTTGAAAGTTCTGAAAACATTTTAAGTGACCAAGTAGAATATCAACATGTGCTCATTTGATCCATAAAACATGCGTATACACATTTCATTACGACATTTTGGAGATTTTCGGAGTCCGGCATTTGTGCTACTGACAAAACGTCTGGTTACTTCAAAACAAGAGCCCTATTTAAAAAAAAAAAAAAAAACGAAATGAAAGACGAGAAGAGATGCTTTTCTTTTCAAAAGAAGATGTGAATGGACTTGATTTTATATAGCACTTTATCACCACACTGAAGCAGTCTCAAAGCGCTTTACACATCAGCTCATTCACCCAATCAGACTCACATTCACACACCAGTTGGACAGGGCTGCCATGCAAGGCGCTAGTCGACCACTGGGAGCAACTTAGGGTTCAGTGTCTTGCCCAAGGACACTTCGACACATAGTCAGGTACTGGGATCGAACCCAAAACCTCTCGATCAGAAGACGACCCACCGTGCATACTTCAAAAATCTCCCCATATAGTATACATCCTGATATTTTTCACATACTCTATCTTTTCATGTTATCTAATGTGAACGCAGCACATACTCATTTTGACTTTAAAATTAGCATGAGTAAGATGTTTGACATTTACCATTAGCTGTTATGCTTCTTAGCTTAAATACTGTATGTCAACATCTGCCACCATTCTACGCTCTATTAAGTATTTAATACTGCTCCTGGTTCACAATCAAACATCATTTTGACAGGACGTGATGGTTTTACCATTGTAATGATGTGTGGTAATGATAACACAAGCAAGTACTGTTTAAGAATTCTTTGTATACAAGTATTCTTGACCCTGAACCTTAAGAGCTGCATCCAGAAATGGGCGGGAAAACTTAATCCGCTTTGGATTCAGCCTCCAATGTGAAAAGTTTACAGTGGCTCGTGTTGTAGAGACCAAATTTTAAAGGTCTCGGACTCGGAAGCATTTTGACTTGGTCTTGTCTCGGACTCGGGATTTATATATATTTTTAAATTAAAAAAAAAAAATGTTTATGGTCTCGGCTCCCGGAAGTCTTGGTCTTGTCTTGGTGCATTCTGGTCTCGGGCAAGTCTTGGTCTCAGATAGTGTGGTCTTGAACACAACACTAACAGTGGCTTCAATAAAAGACCTCAGTAAACCAAACAGAATATATATATATATAAAGAAGCTGCTTAGCTGAAGCAGCTTTACTGGTTATTTGGCAAACCTGCTGGAGGTAGGAGCAGTCTTTGACATGCTTGGGGTATTCGACAGGCACTCATAGGCATGGAAGAAAAACTTATATCTATATTTATACTCCCAGGTGGGGAAAAGTTCATAAAATATATAATACCCAGTCACTTTCCCATGCTCACAGGGCTGTCCCAGCATCAGCTTTCCTGCTCTCTCCTTCGAGGCGATGCGGTCAAAATATGACAGATCTACACCTTGTGAAGTCTCGACGGTGAATTTGGGGATGACAGCCTATATTGCTGGAAGCTGTATTTACCAGTAAGAACACCTCACTCACTGCTTTTATTAAACCTATCTTTTCTTTTTTTATAATGGCCTTGGAGATCAAGCACTCAGCAGACAAACATCAGCCTTTTCATTAACCCTCACTGTTTGTGTACTCTTACGCTTTCAGATACATATCAAAGTGGAGTATCAGTCTTATTTATTCCAAGGGGAGAACTTTAAATAGGCAAAAAGGACATTAGTCACACACTCACATCGCCCTTCCTGTTAAATTCAGTCATTCTAAGAACACTATAAAACCTGTTGATTATGGAGACATGAGGAGATACGACTTATTTTATACATATGTGGCAAAGACGGCAGGAAAGTATTAGTTGGTCAACCATTTGAAGATGTTTTCCTACATATAATTATCAGTGACTATTAATATACAGTGTTTCAATCAACTGATTTGTTAAACACATCACCCTAGACATTTGTCATGACTTGGATACTGTTTTTAGTTTGCATACTTTAGGTGGATCGTGAATTTGATTCCCGGTCGACTTATTTACTGTTGGGTTTAATTTTTTGCTCTCGTTGTTTTTTGGGATTTTTTTTTTAACTAGAATTCAATTAGTTGTCAGTTTTTATGTCTGTGTTCTGCGGGTTTCTCGCCAGTCCCGACTCCCTACCCCATAAGTTGGACTAGCGAGCCCCCTTAAAAGTTGCAACAATTGTTTTGTCTAAAATTGGGGGGGAAAGTGACCTTTTTTATGAAAAATGAAACAAAAATTGACTATTCCTCAAATCTCATAAAAACTCACATATTTTAAAACCGTATTAAAGTGCAAATTAAAATAAAAAGAAGAAAAAAAATCACCCCCCTGTTATGACGTCGCACCCCCCAGTTTGGGAATCATTGACCTATACTATGAATGGTAAAGTGACTTGATTTATATAGCGCTTTTATGCCGACACTGAAGTAGTCCCAAAGCGCTTTACGTTAACAACTCAACCTTGCCATGCAAGGTGCTGGTCAACCACTAGGAGCACCTTAGGGTTCAGTGTCACTGTCTTGTCCAAGGACACTTCAACGCAAAGACAGGAATCGAACCCCCATTTTCTCGATCAGAAAACAACTTTTTTTATCACCTGAGCCACTGTAGCCCATTAAATATAGCAATTTCCTTTAGTATAATAAGGCCACACCCCAACATCCTTCCTCCCCAATGTATATACATTTTGTTTACTCTTACACACTAACTGTTGTGTAGAAAAATACAGTTTGCATGTTCTCCCTGAGCAGTGAAAAAAAGCTGAATTACCCCAAAAACCATACATTTTGGAAAATGTTTATTTAAATGTGATAGTTACAGAAAGTAAGGAAACAAAGACTATTTCACAACATTAAAGAACTGCAAAAAAATAAATAATAATAATGACTTTAATGGACTTAACATTGCCACGGAAGTAGTCCAAAATTAGCCAAATTTGACTATTCAGACACGTATACCTACTCCACTGGTGACCAGGTGGCCCCTCAAGGCAGCAACTTAGGGTTCTGTGTCTTACTCAAGGACACTTTGACAGATGATATACAGATAAAGCTTTGAAATCAGACCGACAACCTCTCAATCATAAGATGACCCCTCTACCACCCAAGCCAAAGCTTAATATAATAGCTTTTTATCTGCTTTTTTCTGTAAAAAAAAACCAATCCAGCAACATTGTAATTTAGTATCAATCTCCAACACCCACAGATGGAGCTCGTTGGCTAGGATGTGTGAGCTTCATTCTGGAAACTTCTTCTAATATCGTTTATTATCATTTTTGTTGTTCAAGTTTTAGTTTTTATTTAGAAAACAAAAACTAAACAACTACTTTATTTGTGTTGTCAATTTGTGTAGCAATACTCTGAAAAGATGAAAACTATGACAAACTTTGAGGTTATGAATGACTAAACTTATCATGATGAATAAAAAGGGTTTGATAATATTTCTGGATTGGACCTGACACTCATCAAAACACGTTGCGTCAGCCTCAGTATTTCAATGATTGAAATTTTCAGGCCACATCTGACGTGGGACTTCACTCTCATATAGACATTTTTAAAAGTTTGCTTCATTTAAAAGAGTGGATCAAAGATCTGTGACATCAAAGACTTTCTGCTGCTCCTCAGTAGATACAGTAAGTCACACGGCTTCAAACTTCCCTTGGGTATGTGTTGCAATAGTGTGGGGGCAAAAGAAAAAATAGAATTAAATATATAGACTGTCTCGAGATTGTAAATTAATGATAAAGTCAGGCCGGCGGCCGCTTTCTGCTTCATTTTTGCTGAAGTACCATACATGAACTGCTGGGCGCAGTGTCACTTCAACATTTACATTGTGAAGAAGAATTGTGCCACAGATGGAGAAACAAACTAAAGTCTCAAAAGTTTTGGACCATTTAACTGAAAACTTATACTACAACAAATACATTACACAATCTACAACAAAGTAATTCATATATACAGTATGTTGTACATTCACTGTGTTTTATGGCACCTATACTATTTGTATATTATGTAAATTATATTAAGAATTGTGTTTTTTTTTTTTTAATTTGTGAAAACTGTAATGCACAACAGAAAAAGAACCAACCTAAAGTCTCAAAAGTTTGGGACCATTTCCCGGAAAACTTATACTATTACAAATTACACAATCTACAACAAATCAATTAATATAGATATTATACAGTAGTTATGTTTTATGATGCTTAAAACAGTTTATATTATTTACATTATATTAAGAATTGTATTTTTCAAATTATTTTGGGAAAATTGTAATGCACAACAGAAGAACCAACCTAAAGTCTCTATACTACAACAAATACATTACACAATCTACAACAAATAAATTCATATATATTTTGTAGAGTCAGAGTGTATTTTATGGCACTTAAAGCTGCATTATGTAGAATCATGAGGCGCTCCACGCTCCCCCTCCCCTCCTGAAAAACTCACCTGTCTTCTTGGGAACGCTTGCTTGCACGTGCACAATATGTAGTATTTTTTTTTTAAATTAATTTCTGAAAACTGTAATGAAACCCCAAAGCCCCCAAACTCTGGTGACATAACGTAGCTTACTGATTACCAGTTTGACTACTCAGGCTCATTCCTTTCCAGTGGCTATCACTTAGTTATAGAAACATAGGGCAGAACCATTTTACAGTTTGTGTTCACAAAGGTTGCCCTTCGACTCAAATGCTCCATTCTTCATCTGAGTAATGTGTAACATAAACGTCTGGCTGAACATTATGATTATTGATGTTCTCATGGGGTTGTTACACATGCTGTGAGCAGCGTAGGCTATTCTACTGCTTCTCAAAGTCCTGCGGGGTTAAAAAAAACTTCTGGAGGAGTGCACCGTGCACGTTTAGGCCTCGCTGCTCCAACCAAAACCAATTACAAGCCTTCATTTTCAAGGCAATCACCAGAATGTGAGCGTTTGTGTTCACAGTCGATACGTCTAAATACAAGTCTGCTCATTATAAGGATGCTGAATTCACTCAGGTAAACAGAGCATGAAGAGCCCTCAAAATATCAATAGAATTACCAGAAGCATGAAAATGCACAGCTCCCCAGTACAATTAAATCATTGCTTTCTGACAGCACAGAGATGTAACTCAACGGTGCGTGTTGTGAATAAAACAGAGATGAAATTTCTACCTTTTGTTAAGGTCTCACATTAACATTGCACCCTGGAGAACGGAGATATCGCTGCTTCACTCTGACACACACACAGCAATCAGCATTTTGCCTGCTGAAGGTTGCCTCCTAAGTTTGAGGTGCAATATTTAGTGCAGAGAGACCTTTTTTGCAACGTGACCTTATTTTTATATTACAAATTTTTGGCGACTGATTTAAAACTGTAAAATAAAACAAGGCTACAAACAAAGCTTGTACTGTGTATTTTTATTTTAAGGTTTTTTTTTTTTTTTTTTTTTTTTTTTTTTTTTTTTTTTTTATCTAAGCTGATGCAGTTACCTAAAATCAATACTTTGAATAAAAAGAAGTAAATGAAGGTTTCATTCTTTCAGTGAAGTCCAGTGAAGAGACGGTCTTGGTCTTGGATCGACTTGACAATCATTATTGTTCATGCAATTAAATATTCTTTCGTCATCATAAAAATAAACTACATTATCTAGTTTTTTTTTTTTTTGTTTTTTTTTTTTTTTAAACAAGTTTGTTTTGATAAAATTCTAAACTTAAATTCAGTTTCATCTAAACTCAACTTAAATCGAAGTCTACCTACCTGACCGTACCAGGTCGAGCTGGCTCGGCTTTCGATGACCATTTCTATCCATCCATCCCTGTCACTCATAGCGGTAGCCAGTTGTCGGCCCTACACCCCGTATCGTCAGTCAGTTGGTCTATGTAGGACTTCTTTGGCCCCCCTTGTGATCTCTTTCCATAAGAGCCAGTACGTTTTTATTGCACCAGCAGTGTCCGGCAAACAGCAGTTGTTGTTGTCTTGAGGTGGTAATGGATGGAATGTTATCGTATAGTTCTTTGTTGGTAGGATGGTCATTCCAAGACCGCGCAGCGAGGAGCATTGGCATATAGGCACCATCTGTCGTTCTTTAAAGTTTTGATGTCAGGGTCCATGAGATGGAACCGTTATATAAGGACACACTAGTAGCTCTGAAGAAAGTTCTCTTTAACTTGTCAGGGAGGTCAGACCTCCAGAGTTGGTCCATTTCATTCAGTGCTCCCCAAGTCCAATGTTTAGGTCCTGTTTGGTTGATGCAACATAGCTGCCTAGATATTTGAAATCCTCCACCTGCTTTACCAAACCACCGCTAAGGCTTTTCATGCCTGCGTATGCATCCTGGTCGAGGCACATGAATTCAGTTTTCTCTGCATTGACATATAGCACGATTACTTTAGCTTAACTCTACCTCGCAGTAGTGGCAGACTACCTCAAAGATGCAACAACACTACTCCATAGCATTGAGAAATCCAAGTCTAAAACAAAATAACATAACTAATAATAATAACAAAATAAACCACGTGGAAAAACCAAAGGAACAGGCATCAAAGACAGTCAACAAGCAAAGCCATTGTGAGCAACAGTCATTAAATGACACAGGGAAGGTTTGAGGGAACGGAATTTTCCTGTGGCAGCAAAGACGAGACGGGGGTGTAATACAAAAAGAACTGTTCCCCACAATTAGAAGGAAAAGGCCATAAAAAACACAGTTAGCACAAAAAAAACAGGTGCTACAATAGATAAACCTGAAAAAGGCCCATTGGGACATTAACGAATTGTCTGTTTTATTTCACAGAAACCATAGTGACAGCCTTTAAAAATTCTATTTATGCCTGACTATTAAGAGTCAAATATTAAATCCCTGTCAGTCAGTCATTTCTATTGATCATAAATCTATGTGTGAAAGGAGCTGATTTCCCAATTGTTAAAAAATAACAGAGAAATTTTCATTTCAAGCTCCATTTAATGCCTGTTGTGGTATGAGTGATGATTGTTAAAGCAAAGATTTGTTACATTCTTTTCAACTTTTATTGAGATGTCAAAGTCAGCCAGCAGAGTGAAACGGGACATTTGGGGGTCTTTCCGTTGTCTTTTTTCTTTTGTAACCCCAACATGGAAAAGAAAAGTAAAGTCTACAAAGGTTGGTGAAAAATATGATTTCCCATCATCACAAAGTGAGCCGTGTCGTTTTGGAATACATTTATTCATAGGTCTCTTCAGAAACCTCTGACTGTATGGGAATATTCTAAATGATTTGTATCTCACATTTTCCTTCAACCTGACAGCAGAAACCTGACACTGTGCTTAAAGAATGCTAAGAAGAAGCATTTATTTTCATTGTCAAATATCAGAAAGAAAAATATATTGGCAACATGTCATTTTGGCAGAAATAAAATAAAAATAAAAACACATTACCTTTCAGCGTCAATTATCACAGACAGCTATGTATCCTCATGAAATCAGGACAAAATCCAACCCTTTTATGAGAAAAAGTGAAGAGAATCACAGTTTGTTTTTGTTGTATTCACCAAATGTCTAACCCGTTAAAAAAATGTGCTTTATCTGTTTTTCTAATAAGGTGTTTTTTTTTTTCTGTTGAGGTTTAGCTTCATTACCAAATTGTATACTTGCAGTGGTGACAGGAAATAAAATCTCAACCCATTACTGGTTGAGTTAAGTTGGAGGGTGTCCGGTATTTAATAAATAGGAGAAACATTAAACTGTGATTTTTGTCCATTTTTCTAATAAGTTGTCAGGATTTTCCACCACCCCCACAGATAATTAGACTTTTTGGATCAGATTAGGTTATAATAAACTCTCTTCTTCTAATGAGCCCCCAGCATTATTGGATGCTCTGATAAGTAAATCATTGGCGCTGCTCAGCTTCATGTTGTTGGCTAGTCCATGTCTTATTTTTGAAGAATAATCTTCATTTTCCTGTATTTATTAATGATAGCATGTTCTGGTATTAAAGGTATAGTCTACAATCCTGTACTGGGGGAAATGGTCCTTCCATCCTGAGAGTTTTAAGTATTCACAAAAATAATCAGACCTCTGTAATAGCTGCCATTCTTTTAAATACTCTGACCAATCCCTGCTATTTGGTCCAAATGGAAGGAACCAATCAGAAGCCTTCATGTCTTATGTGCACGCCCCCCTCTGCCCCTCCCTTCTCCCGCGTGAACACTCCAATATGTGTTGAAATGGCTGAGGCTGTGTTCGAAATGGTATACTAACATACTTAGATGTTATGGAAAGATTAAGTATGCAAGAAATACACAGATGTATACTGTCAGGGGACATTTTTTAAGTATGCGCAGTGGCCACACTCGTCATACTCAACGGCTCCATGATGCATTATGAGCAGAATGTAAAATAGTCCTGGGACCGGCTTCAAACTAAAATTCATACATTCCCTTTCAAAACAAAAGCATCTCTTCTTGTCTTCCATTAGTTTTTAATGCTTTTGTAAATAAGGCCCTTGTTTTCAAGTTGCACAATCAAAAAAAAACATGCACATCCCTTTTGAAAGCGGTGTAATGGATCAAAAAAGCCAACAGACATGAATGGCGTCCAGCCCGAAACGTCACATTTTGTGATGTAAGTTAAATCAAAATTGGGAGCGGACTACTTAGTTTTTTTATTGCAGCTTGTTTCGAAGTTAACCAAAAGTTTTGTCAGTTGCACAATAGCAGGTCTCCAAAAATCTCCAAAATGTGGGAATATAATGTTATTTATGGACCAAATGGTGACTTTCTCACTTAAAATGGTTTCAAGTGGATATTTATCCTCAGTGTGCTTCAGGTTTTTGTCGTTTTAGGTTTGAAATGCATCTTGGGAAATTTTGTAATATTAGTGGGAACGTTCGTAGTAGACAGCAGACAGTATATACTCATTGAGTTTGTTGTGTAGAGAAGGGAGTGTACCGTTTCAAACAGTCTTGTCCTTCTGGGGGCGTGGCTTTGGATGGAGCCCTGATGCTGACATACAAGTGGGTGGAGCTTTTTATTTTATTTTATTTATTTATACAGTTTATTTCAGACATGGTTGCATTCACAGAAGTTTTGTTATTTCTTTTTTTTTTTGGTTTTGTACATGTCGAAAAAGGAGACGAGAGACGCAGTTTGCTTATCTCGGTCCCATCCCCTGTTTAAAACACAGAACATTTACATTGAAGCTTGTCTCTCTGGTCAAACAGTCTTTGGTTTTTCTGAGCACAATTACAATTTTTTTTTTTTTTTTTTTTTGTCCTTTTTTATGTAGCATTCATTCTCATCTGTAGTCAGTGTTGTCTTTTTTTTTATTCCTCCTCCTCTCCATCGTGTTGTCCTTCTTCCCTGCAGATTTCATTCCCAGCCGTTGTTTGCGTTCCTCCAGTTCAAAAGAAAAGTTCATCTTTTGTTCATCTGTTGTGATCTTCTGTTCGTACGCTTAGATCTTTAGAGCTTGCTGGCTTAACTCTTGTGGCTCTCTGGCTTGCCGACTTCACTTTTAATTCCAAGACCAGGACTTTAAATTAACGTTTTAAATCACCAGCCAGCATGGCTCGTACAGTAGATTCTTAAAGTTACCAGCCACATTTTTTTCCAGTGAAAATAAACTCCATAGAATAGATTTAAGCGTTCATGTTTCTTTAAATAGTTTGTAATTTAGTTGATTGCAGAAATACACTAAAAATATATACATTTAATTTAAAAACAATGTTGTAACAATGCCTAAAAGGTGCAATATGGAACTTTGGGTGTGTTGGAGTAAAGATTTTATAAAGTATATTCTGATAACTTGATAAACTAACTTAACTTTGATAAAAATTACGCCCTGAAACACTGAAGTTAAAAAAAACAGAAGTAATCAAGTACTAACTTCTTTTCAGATCCTCTTTTATCTTCATTTTCCGCTGTGTCGGCAGCAGCCCTCATTTTTTGCAGTTTACGTTTTTCAACACCTGATAAATGTCTCCACACGTTTGTTTGTTTGTTCCTGACTAAATTTACATCATCAATCCGTCTGACACATCCGATAACAAACCATAACAGTTGCGCTAACGTAAGCACATAGCCAATTGTTGAATGACACGTCACGACATAGTGTTCATGGGAAATGTAGGATGAGCACAAACCAGCAGTGTTGTCAGATACGCAACAGCCCAATCTGGCAACAATGTTGCAACTTTGTTTCTTCAGCCTGCCGATTCAAACAGACGCAGTGGTATTTGTTTTTCTTCATCAGCCAAAATGGCAATTGGTAACGCTACAATGTTAGCCGCCAAACTGAATTTTTACCCACATTTGGACGATTGTTGGGTGTTCATTTAAAGCCTGCCTACGACAAAAACTTAAGAAATCACTTTTTCCAGTCACATACTAGAGTTTACAGCCTCCTAATCTGCTGATGTCGGTGGGGATTTTCTCTATAACTGTTTGCTGCTATAACCTGTCGCTATATTCAGACTATGAACAGTTTTTCCACGCTCCCGTCCTATTTTCTGTAACGGTTCTGTTTGAACAGAAACAATATCCCACTGTGGGGGAATGTGTAAAACAAAGCTCTCCAAAACACACACTATACAGACACATATGAGGCCAATATTTCTTTGGCTTTTATGGTACGGATAGAAAGACACCCAGGACTAGAGTGGGCGACATTAAAAAGACACTACAGAGGTTTTTATTTTTTTGTAGCAGTAAGGGTGTCAGGTGAGGCTCCATCGCGCCATGAGTCTTTTGATACACGTGCTGCCAGATAACTCTTCTTTTTGCTGCTTAGTTCCTTCATCAAGAACTGCAGGCTTTCTCTCAGAGAAAAGAGATGAGACAATGTGTGTGGTTGTCAGAACAAACACCCACACAGGCCACCTGCTCTCTGCTGTTGGGCCACTCTTACAAGCCAGACGCTTCCAGTGTTCACGTTGGGATACTGATGTGAAAGGAAGAAGATATAAAAAAAAAAGCACCAGAGAATAAATAATGCATCAACCTCATGTTTCGCTGTAGGCACAATGAGGAAAAATCTGAATTAGAGGACAATAGGTGAAGAATAAAACATTTTTTAGGTTTGTTACACTGTAGCCAGTAGTTGCGTAGATGTCTTCTCAACAACAGAGTTTGCTTTTGTATTTAATGTTATTGAATTGAACCCTAACCCCGTCAGTGGGCACAACAGACACCGCGAGACACTGAAATTCATAAGCCAGTGTCTCGGTTCATTTAAAGTTAACAGAGTACTGGGATGTGATGGATGGGATTCTGTGTGTTATTAAATCTGACTGTGTTCACTTTGGCTACTGTTGCTTTGGTACACCAGCATTTGTCTCCCTAACTGAAAATAATGCAACAGAGGGGGTTCAGTGTGATTTATTATTTTCTAAAATTAGGGGCCGCAGAATGCCGAGGAGCCGAAAATCTACTTCCAACCACAGAAGTAGTGCGACGCCGTCCCACTGAGTGTGGCATTTTATTACACGCCATTACCAAGTGTATTAGCATCATTTCACACACACAGTGGAGGATTCTAAACATTTAAAATCATAAACCTCAATATTGTTATTTGAGCTTTCAATACAGTTCAAATTACTAAATACAAAATCTATTTTTTATTGTGTATATCTGTCCCTTTACAATAAATTTACTATATATATTTTTTGAAAAACTCACAGATAAGTTGATATGGGCTATACTTCTCATGCCTTTCAGGGTTAATTACAATTTTAAATTTACAAGTTGTTCAGTGCTTTTAATGATGTTCAAAGATTCATTATTCATTCAAACCAGTCGTACACATCAGTCATAACAGTGGTGGTAAGCTACATTGTTGCCACAGCTGCCCTGAGGCATACTGACAGAAGAGTGATTCAAGCATGTTCCTTTTGTCTTCTTTAAAAAAAAAAAAAAAAATATGTTACGGTTTCATTTATTCTGACAACTTTTTTCAGCAAATGTACTTTGATCTCATGACAGATTTTTTGACTGCCAACTGTCAGTCTTCCTCAGAGGTGTCTGCTGATCGCTTTGTTGAGTTATTTCTGGGCGTGGCCAATTTGACAGTTCTGTCAGGCTGGCCACGCCCCCTGTTGCTTGATGGTCTCTGAAGAAGAGAGACACCTCAAAGTGTCAGCAGAGGCCTCTGAGGAAGACTGACAGTTGGCAGTCGAAACCTTTCAGGAGATTGAATTAAATTTCAAAGTACATTTTGTGAAAAAAGAAACAAAAAAAACTTTATATATTATGACAGAAGAGTGGCTGGAAATTTAGTCGATAATTCATATTAGTTATCGTATTATTTTTAGAAATCAGATGTAAATAGGCTAAAGAAGTCTATACTGTTTGTTTAGACTTTCACACAAAGAAATTCAGATTTCAAAGTGACACAATTCACCACGAGAGTCTGGCTGCAGACCTGCATTGTAATGACATTTTGTTGTTTGTACGCTCGCTTTTATTTTGAAAGGCTTTCGGTCGTCACAGTGCAGACACAGAAATCATAGTAACATTATAAACATAAAATAAATCAGAAACAAAGTGTGCCCCGCAACCCTGAAGAATATTAACAAGCGGTTCTGAAAATGGATGGAAATGAAGTGTATTCACATAGGAAGTAACACAGTACGTAGCTTTTTCATTCACTTTTATTTTGAAAGTCTCAATTGAGTGCCAGTGTCACGGTCTGAGTTTACTTGTGCTGAGGTCGATTATGAGCATTCGCACTACCAGAAAATGAATTTATGCTACTTAGCTTTTTTCTTTTTCTGCAGTGCTGAAATTAAAAATGTAATTTCAAAGCTAACGTTATTTGACGAGTGCTGAATGGCTCCTTTTCTTGGGGAAAAATGTACAACTGCTCCATATACAAGGCAGGAGAAATATGTTTCATAATGTATTCTATGCAGTTTTTTTTTTTTTTTTTTTACATGTATTGAGTTTGTATTAAAGTTAAAGTTTTGGAATTTATTCAATGCAGTTTTTATTATTATTACTTGTATTCTGTTTGGAAAAAAATAAAGCACATGTTGGAAAAAACATGATTATAATAAAACTTCATAGGAAAATAAATAATTTATTTTCCAAAGAAAGACAATTATAATATACATTGCAGTAAATAACAGTTAACCTAATGTAACTTTAATTTTTTAAATCAGTATAATCCAGTACGGGTACATCTCAGTACGTATTGAGTTTGTATATGTACACATGTGCACTACCGAAAAAGGAATTTTTGCTAAAACAATAATTCATTTTAGTTTATTTTTGTTTTCAAAGCGAATGAACATGTTTTGTTTGTTTATCGGATTATGTTAGGGTTGGGTTGCTAAAAAAAGGAACATATTCAGTGTTTTTAGGCATGCGCTGTCTCTCTTTAACATTAAATGCTCTGTTTGTTATAAACGCTCCATTATTCTCATATTACTATTTGTACTCTTGGGTTTACGTAAAAGGAAAAACATATTTTTTGACTCATCTTTTATGTGCTGCCTCCCTCCTGTTGGAGCAATGATTCATTGAGGTCAGAGGGTTTGCTTTATCGTCCTTGATGCTTTATGCAGGCCTTGGATCGTTATTCCTCTCTTGACAACTCAATTTTGGCTGTGACTCCATAGAACAGACCCACTGTCCGCTCTTGTGTCGTGAGCAATAACGGCCGACTGTATCCAGTGAATATTTTAACAGTTGTTCCAACTAACAACCTCTCTTTCTCTGAAACTTTAATATACATAAAATTGTCCACTGGTAGTTTGGTGGAACATGTGCAGTCCAATAGAGGTCTGAGATGCTTCCTAAGGAGAGGCAGATTTTTCCTCTCCTGCCAATAACTCGGCTTCTATTTTCCTGTTCAGTGAAGGGAAAGTGGATGATTCAGCACTGTTTGCCAATGCCATACCCAACGCATCACATACAAACACAATAAAAGCACTGATTGGTTTTGTTATCCAGGGAAGTGATTGGATGGAACCAGGGGTGGACTGGGACTAAAATTCAGCCCTGGCATTTTCTGTCCGGTCCAGCCCACTACATTATCATTGACACCATGGAGAAGACGTGATTCTCAACATGTGGCTCTTTTTGTCTTGATTTGAATTATTATTCCCCCAGAAAACCTCAAAAGGGGAACACTTTTTTAACCCCTTTTTACCTTTTTTTCCTTTGTCCAATTTTTGCCCCTTTTCATACTTTAGCTTCCTTTTGCCAATAAATATTCCTTTTTTTTCTATTTTCTGTCCATTTTTGCAAGTTCTTTTTGACACTTTTTTCCAATTGTTGTTCCAATTTATTTATTTTTTTTTTACCAATTTTCATCCAAATAAGCTTTTGCCTAATAAATACCACTTGTTTTCTTTTGTCTCTACATTTTTGCCTCTTTTTGTTCCACATTTTGCCCTTTTTGGTGGAACACAGGCTTTAAAATGATAAAGTAGTCCCATTTTAAAAAAAATATTCAAATGAATATGGTGCAAGATAATGCATTTAGTTAGGCATAGATCTTCCAATAACTACATTTCAAAGGTTGTAGGCCACATTTGTAAAAAACAGTAGAGGATCCCTTTAAAGGTGCAGTCCGCAACTCTCAGATCCCTCTTTTCTTTTTGCTCGGTTGCGGTGCATTCTGGTAATCTGCCAAAGGCTGCAGGAGCAGCAGGTTGCAGACTGCACCTTTAATACACTTTTCGTGTTTTGTTTAACGAGCTCACAGGATAACTGTAAAGTTAATGCTTACTCGCTAGCTATTGCAATTGATCTTCACCTCTTATACAAACTATATTAGAAAAGTCATGTGTTTGTTGCACAGTATTAAGTATTTTTCTTGTTGCAGTTTCATGGTAAATATCAGTTCTTACAACTGTTTAACTGCTTGGATATTTAGTCTAGACTACTGTATACACTTCTGTGTATATATTCGTATCATAATATAAAACATATCTAATATTTAAGCCTTAAAATACCAACTGTAACTGATTGACTTTTATTATCTACACTAAGATATCCAACGCTATAACTCAGCGTCCCGCAGCTTCCCTTTCTTTGTTTCTTCGCTGCACATTTAGCATTGCATGAAGCTCCAGAACCCCTGCAGTGCTGTCTTTGATGTCAGTCGGCAGATGGAAGTAGCTTACTGATACATGTATCGATCACTGCGAAACACAAGTGTGCCTCCCGCTGTTCTGTGTTTCGTTTCCCTCGTTTTTTTTCCCTCAGCTTAATCTCAACATCGATATGTTGGATTAAAGAGGAAAAAATGGCAGGGCTACAAATAACAAGGACAAGTTGAATTTGAGTGGGGAAAAAAGAAAGAACTGGTTTCACTTTGAAGGTCTTGTTTCTGAAAATAAAAAAGGATGAATTTATGAATAAATCCTTCTTGCTGAGGTTAGATCATCAATCTTCTGCTGGCACTTTGTGGATGTCCGGAGCTTTGCTTATTCGACAGAGGCGAGCAGGTTTCTCTTGTTATTTTTCATGTCAGATTCAAATTAATAGGTTATTAGGGATTTTCAAGACCCTAAACCTCAGTCTCTACCTTGAACAACCTTTGCGTCAACAACATTTGGAACCGTGGGTGTTTTTTTTTTTTTACCTTTCCTTTCTCCCTCTATACTTTTTCTGGCTCCAAATTTGACATTACACTATAAATCACTATACCCAGTGGTGGACTGGGACAAAAATCCAGCATTTTCTGTGCGGACCAGCCGTTTTTAAGTCAGTGATGCTCAACATGTGGCTTTGTATGTCTTAATTTTAATAATTATTCCCCCAGGAACTTTTTAACCTCTTTTTTACCAAATTCCTTTGGCCATTTTGCTTCCTTACTTCCTTTGTTCTATTTTTGCCTCTTTTCAAAAAGTTCTGACACCTTTTTCAGACTTCAGCTACCTTTTTTCAATAAATACCAGTTTATTTCCCAAATTTTTTTTGCCCACTTTTCATCTAAGCTAACTTTTGCCCAATAAATACCACGTTTTTCCTTTTTTCCCCACATTTTTGCCCTTTGTCACTTGTGTTTGCCACATTTTGTTCATTAAAGACCCTTTGGCATTACATACCACCTGGTTTCTCTATATTTGCCCATTTTTTGGCCACTCTTTTTAGTCACTTTCACTCTTTTCTTGTCATGTTTTTGCCACTTTTGGACCATTTTTGGCCACCTGTTACCATGTCTGCCTCCACTCGCTCTTCAAAAAAAAAAAACGTAGCGCACAGGACCGGTCTACCAGGATGATGCCTGGTATGCCAGATGGCCAGTCCACCCCTGGCTGTACCTAAATGTCAGTACTGGTCTCATTGGGGGCAGAAACCAAACAGTGATTACTAAAGTAGCACAGAAGCAACACATTGGCGTCTGATGATCACTTTGGCAGTGACGCTTGGATGTTAATGCGGCTTCCAGATGAAGAGGTCATCCGTGCCGTTCTGCCAACAAATTTAAATCTGCCAGTAATGTGAACTTATCTCAAGACAAATATTTGCCCATAGATGCTGTCGTGGAGAGTAAAGAGTCATGAGATGATGAGAGACAGCTCGCGGCAGGCCACTCTGTTTGCTCGATACTCACGGGATCTCCTGATACAAACAAGTCGATAATGTAGGAAGCTCTAGAGACAATGTCTGCTGGAGGGACATGACCAGGCTGACCCACTGTCTTCTTTGAAGCACAATATCAAACAAATCTCCATATCACTTATTTCAAGAGTTGTTTCGTAATACGTTGTTGATTGAAGATCAAAAGCTAAAACCATCTAGTTTGTGTGAAATATGTATAGAGCTAAATCTATTATTATTTGATTTATAAATTCATGAGCACAATATGGTTATTGATCACATCTCAAACTGCAAAAAAATAATTGATATTAGATTAGATTTTTGATCTATTTTATCCCACAGTAGGAAAATTAACATGTTACAGCAGCCAAAGACAGAAATAGTGAACTAAATACATATACACAAAGGAAAATTAAGGGGAAAATATGTACATAAGCGGTAGTGGGTAATATTTACATTGTACATTCATGTGTTCTATGGCACTGGTCTGTTATCAGTGGAACGGGGGTTCTTGTTAAGAAGAGTTCTTCCTTTTTAACCCTAACCCTAATGTGATCGTGAAACTGTGACATAAATGAATGAATTAATCGTTCGTGCATGCCAACATAATTTTGTCATATTTTTCTTTCTTTTCCAACCTCCGACTTGGAAAAAGTGACTTGGAACGCCACCTGAAGTAGGAGCTCC